>NW_015505354.1:723364-755152 GCF_001515645.1 Sinocyclocheilus grahami
GGGGGAATTTTTTTTTAGTTTTACTACAAATTGTAGTCGGTTAAAAAGTATAAAGAGTGAGTGGGTTATTCTCACATAACCCAGTTCCTCTCCATACTTGCAACTATAATTTCATTTTATTTAATAAATGTATTATTTAAAAAGTATATAAAATATACAATTATTTTATATAAATAGAAAAATAATATTTTATAGAATGTTTATCATATTACATATAGCCTATATATATGTTTATATATTTTAAATTATAATACTGAGAGTTTTTGCACATTGAAAGCATGCATCATTACAATAATCCTAGTTTCTCAGAAGCATTTATTTGTGGGCAAGACAACTAATCTGTGACAATCCTTGTATAATCCTTTTTTTTTTATTTGTTTGTGCTTCCAGTTCCTCAGGTTTACTGCAAATGCTGTCTGATGCTTCATCTCTGCTCAATAAGGCTACTCGTTTTAGCCGGGTTTTTTTTTTTTTTTACTATTCTATATAAAAAACACAATAATTGCAATCAACAATATCATGTTTTTTTTTTCAACCTACAATAAAAAATGTCCTACCTTGTTCTGAAAATCAGACCTGTCTGCTCAGGAACTACTGGTAATGTAGTTTAAGAATTTTCTATGCTGCTTTTCCATCCTGTACATAAATATACACATGAGTAACATCTCATCAACAGGAAAACCCTTTCAAATGTACTACCACTGAAATAAATGTGTTAAAATCATGGGTGGCACTTTTTTAGGTAGAAAATAGCTATCTGTATGTGCAACCGCTGTAACCAATTTCTAAGATAGGTACAAGTACAACCTTTTTGTTTGTTTGTTTGTTTTTAACTCAAACTCACACTGGCACTGCAAAAAATGGTATACAAACATTTATAAACATATTTTAATCTAACATTATTTTATGTAACGATAACCATAATATAAAACCATATTATTAAGCTACACTATTTACTTTTTTTTCCCCACATTTTTTGGTTATCCATATGAGGTCAATTTGTAGGCTAACCAGAGGCGGACAAAGTACACAACTCCATTACTTGAGTGAAAGAACAGATACTGCTGGCCAAATATTACTCCATTACAAGTAAAAGTTGTAAAGACAGATTTTTACTTAAGTAAAAGTACAGAAGTACTTGCTTTTAAAAGTACTTAAGTACCAAAAGTTAATTTCCTTTTTTTGTGTCAATGCACTGTTTTATTATTGTTGTATATAATACTTGCAATACCGTTAAAGCAACTTACAATACATTACACCTGCTGAATACACTGACTAGCTTGTAGTATCTTTGGAATAAAGAGCTTTTAGAATGTAAAAAACGTATTATTTAACACCCCTACCCACCCCCACAAAAGCAGGATGGTAGTGATCTCACACAGCTCTGGACACATGTATGTGTAGCCATTCATCCACATTTGAACAGAGTGGACAGTGAAATTGCTGTAAATACAGAGTGATAAGAAAGAAAATAAAAAATCAAACCTGCTTTTAAAACCCAGCAATACAACTGTAGCTGTATAACTTTACAACAGCAACACTGCTTTAACAAAAAATCTAAACAGCAAGGCTTATTTGACATCAAAACAAAAAATTAAAAAATGCTGTCTGATCGCTCTCGCAATACTTTGATGTCACACACAGAACAGTCTGTGCAGTGCTGCTTCAGTCAAACACCTTTTGTATTTTATTAGATGCACAACAATTCTTCTGTGGCTTTATATGTAATATTTTCACTTACACAATTTAGCAAAATCAGACAATATTTTGTCTAATATAAACCACAATATGAACTTCTTATTGAATTGTTGTAAATAAATATCACATTTGGAACTGATCAGTGCTCAAAAAATGCTGGGGAATCACTTCATGTAGCCCCAAGAGTGATTACTGAAAAAAGACAGTTTTTAGAGAAGAAAAAAATCACCCACTTTCAAAGCTGCTAACAACTTTCTACTTCGAGGACCTTGATAGAAATTAAGTGGAGTGAAAAGTACAATATTTGTCTTTCAAATGTAGTGAAGTTAAAGTCATAAGTTTCCAGAGATTCCGCCTCTGATCACAACAGGTTCCCTCAAAAATGTCCTATGGTTTTTTTTAAAAATTGTGTTTTTTGATTTAGTCAGTGGTTAACATTACTTGAACAAATTAAAAGTGGAGTTTGTCCCTAAACTCATGGCATTGGTTGAGTCAATGCTGCTATGGACTAATTGGATTCTCAAACAAACAGAACAGAATAATGTTATGATAGCACCACAGCATTTACACTTTTGCAGGGAAATCAACATGAAAATGGCTTATTCACTGCTGTCCCATCACAATGGGACTGGCAAAAGTTTTTTTTTTTTTAAACATACACATTTCACCTTTAAAGTAGCAAACTTTGTGGGCGTGTCTTACAAATGATAATACGCAAGACAAGCGCACTAAATGTGGTAACTTGAGTCTGTTTTTCAGTACACTGCTTTTCATATCCGTAGAGATCGTGCAGTAGATCCACAACTCACCTCAGTTGCTTCTCCTCAACTGGAAACACATGGTTTACGGTCCGTTTCAAAGACACGAAACCGCATCATCCCACGATGATGAGAACACGCAAGTCCATTAGTCTCCAACCTTAGCAAACGCGAATATCCTGAGCGCGAGGGGAGGTGCATTTACTTTAAACCGGCCAGTGACGAGAGAGCGAGAGAGAGAGTGAGTGAGAGAGAGGGAGAGAGAGAGAGAGAGAGAGTGAGTGAGTGAGAGAGAGGGAGAGAGAGAGTGTGTGTGTGTGTGTGTGGTTAGAGGGTCATGGGAACATGTGTGCAAGCCCGCTGGGTCCCACGGTGGGCAGAATAACCTATTCTTAGAGTCTCAAAGGACCCAGGCCCATTTCAAGCCTTTTCCTGACTGACTCAGAGTGTTATTATGCATCATATTTATGGAGCGAGATTAGTCTCAATAATAATTCATGCAAAAGACACGATGCACACATGCATAGCCCAATTCACATGCATGAAACCTAATTCAATTTATCCATTATTCCATTAAAACTGGACCAAAAAACAAACAAACTCACAAACACAATCAGTCACACATAAAAGTCTGTTTAGAGAGACATTTAATCTACAAACACACACACAAACCAAAGAAAATCACTCATCCTTGGCCCTAACCACTGCGATGAGGATTCCCCTAAACCTTAATTTTGCATCACCATCTAAATGCCTTTATTACTTGTAATCAAATGCGTCTGCAGATATATATTTTTCAGTATTTTAGTTTTTGTACACCCATTTTCACATTTTTCTCCAGCTTACAACCCTAACTGGATCTATTATTCTGAAAGCAGCCTGCATATGAATTTGCGTATGACAACTTTGAGAAGCACTTGCAAATCCAAACCAGTACATGAATATGAAGTGATTCCAAAATCAGTTGTAGCAGAGCTGAGAATTACAGCTGTATTATACAGCAGATGGACAAAAACTTTTGCTCGATGAATGATAGAACAAAATGTCTTAGTATTCAGGAATGCATGTACAAGGCAAAATGTCAGGGTCTCATAGGTTCAAAATACACACACTCACACACACCCCTCATTTCTATTCCCAACTCTATTTGCAGTGTCTATTAAGTCAGCACACTGTCCAGTTCACTATACAATTTCTTCAATTTACAAATGCACTTTACAAGATCAAACATTTCATCTTAAGTAAATACAAACTGAGACATTCAATTCCAGATTTGCCCAGAGCAAGAATTCCCTGACATTAGATGCAAGCACACTTTTATACATTTTTCTCACTTACATGCTGCAAAAGTCTTTCACACACACACACACACACACACACACACACACACACACACACAATCCTGCTGCCCTCTAGTGGTCTCAAACAGGCTCATTTGGATTAATTAGGATGTGTTCAATTACAAAAGGTCTATTTGCATTATTACAAAAAAACCCACACAATTACATTTCAAGTAAAAGCTCCACCATCGTGCCTTTCGTTATTAACCGTCATTTTAGCAACCATAAAAAACATAAATATCAACAATGAAGGAATCCAGTTTAAGCTTTCAACAATTTAAGGTGCCTCAGTGTAGTGTACTCACCCCTCCCAGAGTCTAATATGAATCAAATGATTGGTTTCAAAAGAGAATATCAGCCCTAATTTAGAGCGAGTGCAGAGTTGGAAGGGGAGACATCAAATCTATATCAGCCTTTAGGAACTCTGATTTTTCTGATCACACAAAGTTTGTTGAATTGGCTGATTCGGTCAATGTCTGTCACTCATAAGGAGACCAATGATTGAACATTTGTCAGTCTGCTGGACGCATTGGTGGGGGCTAGAGCAACTTTCAAACATGTTTGATGAAGCAGCAGTTGTCTACTCCTCATCTGCACTCTTCAGCATGAGGATCGAATTATAAATTTTGAGAGCAGGTCCAAGCTTGATGCTCAGAATCTTAACAATGTCTGATTGAGTAAGAAGCAGGAAGGCCTTGCCATCAATTAGCTGTAGGGAAAAGTAAAACAAATATCTTTAATACATATTCACTTTGTCTAAGAACAAAGATACTCACAGATTACTGCTTAATGAGCCACACATACACTAACATTTAAAAGTTTGGGGTCCAGTAAGATGCAATAAATCGACCAAAAGTGACAGTGAAGACTAAAATTGTTATCAAAAATTTCTATGTCCAAAGAATCCTGAAAAAAAAAATGCATCATGGTTAAACAGCACAACTTCTTTTTTAACATTGATAATAAGAAATGTTTCTTCTGCACTAAATAAGCATTGATGAATTCTTTCTGAAGGATCATGTGACACTGAAGACTGGAGTAATGGCTGCTGAAAATTTAGCTTTGCCATCACAGGAATAATTTAAATTAAAAAATATATTAAATTAGAAAACCATAATCTTAAATTGTAATAATAATTTTTACAATATTACTGTTTTTACTATATTATTGATCAACTAAATACAGCCTTGTTGAGTATAAGAAATTTCTTTCGAAAACATCAAAAAGATCTTACAGACCCCAAACTTTTGAATGGTAGAGTATATAGGGAAGGTACTTTAAATCACTGAATGCGATTTCAATTTTTCCTTTCTCTTTGGAGTGTTACAAGCTCTTGGTGCATAAAGAAGATCTGTAAAGTTGCAAAGACTAAAGTCTGAAATCCAAAGAGATATTCTTTATAAAAGTTAAGAGTCAACCACGCCCTACCAAAATGGCTGGTTCTAACACGCCCCCTCATGTCTACGTCACTATGTGGGATGATTTGCATAACGCCGCCAAAATGTTCACGCAAAGAAAGAAGGTGTAACTTTTATTCTCGCTGTAGTATTGTTGCTGCCGCCATGTCGTGAAGACGCTGTGTGTTTCATTGTGAAAGCGAAACTACTTTGTTTGGCCTTCCAAAAGAGCACGATATCCGCTTCGTCATGCCTGGAGCTGATCCGTGCTGGTCGCTGAGGAAATACATCAACTTAGTGCTGTGGATCGCCGGATCGGCTTTCACCGTGGACGAAGCAGAGTCCAGCCCGGGGCTGTCACATGTGGTTGCCGCAAGCCTGCCGGCCGCTCCTTCGTCAAATCCGCCGGCCGCGCCGTTCATAAGGCCACCTGCCTCTGCTCACTCAAGCCGGCCGTGTGTTTCGTTGTGAAAGCTTTTTTGGCCTTCTAAAAGAGGACACGACTAGAAATCAGTGGTTAAGTTGTATTTACAACACTGTTCCAGAACAGTTTAACCCAAAGGCGCGATGCAATGCAACGTGTAAAAAGACAGTATAAATCATTATAATCCGTAATTATGTCCCCACTGGATGCAACGAATGCCTCGTTTATAACGGGTTTTAATGTTTTTGTCTCCTCGCTCCGGCTAGACAGAGCAGCACAGTATGGTAAGGGGTGTAACATTGCCGTCACACACTTGAGGTATTCGGCCAATCACAACGCACTAGATAGCTGGCCAATCAGAGCACACCTCGCTTTTCAGACCGATGAGCTTTGTAAAAATCGACGCGTTTCAGAAAGGCGGGGCATAGAGGAGAAACAATAATGTACAGTATGTGGAAAATAATGTTTTTTGAACCTTAAACCGCATAAACACATTTCATTACACCAAACACACAAAATAATGTTCTTTTTAGCAACATCATATGACCCCTTTAAGGTGATATTCAGGAGAATTATATTTTTTTCATTTACCTCCTTCCTAAAGGTGGCAGCATGCTCTCTGCAGCCAGGCAGCTCTCTTACAAAACTTGCCACCTGAAAGAACAACATAAACAAAAGATACACAATAAAAATATATATGTTTAGAAGACCTCTTTAAAAGCTTGAGTGAACTTTTCCAGAATTATCAAATGTCACCTCTTCTGTGTTCCACTTGGCCACTCTCTTGGCAGTGAGGCCTAAAGCTTCAGGCAAGAGTTTGCCATGCTTTTCCCAACACAGATGAAACCTTGGTGGCTCCCAACCCCAAAACACAGACTCGTGCAGGAACTGCTGAAGAGAATCTACAACACAAACAGACTTCATTCATGAGTACGACATGCCTTGAAAACGTGTCCACAACACAGAAAATGGTACTAGTTGAAAAATACATGTGGAAAGTTCTTAGAAATGTACTTTTGTATTCATCTTTGTTTCAGAATTTTCAAATTTAAATGTCTTGACTCTTGTGACTGGTGTAACTATTAGTAAAAGTAGTATTTTAAATACATGTGAGTGTACACATCTTGATCATTATTTTCAAAAAGTTTTAAAATATATTTTAAGGTAAAACTTTTTTTTTTTTTACAAAAATTATGAATAATTAAATATTTACATTAAAAATCTTTTTTAAGATATTGAGAACTTACAACACATATTTTATATATCATTACTAGCATATTATTGTAATAAAAAGGTCAAAAGGGGCCTAAATATCTATAATATAATTTCCTGTTAAATGTATTTTTTTTCTGGTCATGTTAGTTGCACCACATGAATTTGATTTGGTGGACAAAAGTGAGAAAAGCAGACCTGTAAAAAAAAATTCCAAGACTAAAATAATGTGAAACTACTTAATAAAGGTTTTTTCAAGAATTTTGTTCATTTAATTAAGCTTTTTTTATTCATTACGATTTCATATGTTTGACTTTATACCATCCAAAAATATCGAACTAATTTTAATTCAAACATTAAAAACATTCTTATCATAGAAGAGGTGTATTGGAGTCACTGTATATATTAAAGGGGTCATATGATGCTATATTAAAGATCATTATTTTGTGTATTTGGTATAACAGAATATGATGAGATGCTTTAATGTTCAAAAAACACATTATTTTTCAAATTATTGTAGGTCCTCTATGCCCCGCCTCTCTCAAACACGTTGTTTTCAACAAAGCCCCCTCCTTTGACAAGCGCAGTCTGCTCTGATTGGCCAGCTGACCCAGTGCATTGTGATTGGCCGAACACCACAAGCACGCGTCGGAAATGTAACGCCCCTTACCATAATCGCGAGCTTCAGCTTTCAAAGTAAATATCAAGACAGTTAATAATGTCGTTAGTTTTACCATCAGTTCAAGCCCGAAAGGGCAACAGAGTCGCGTGACAGACACAGTGATGATGCAGTACACAAGCCGCGGTTAAGACAGCTGACGTGCTATGATTTCTGACAGGCAGTTCACTCTCCTGTGATGTGACCCTGTTCCCCTCACACACACACGACGTGTTACTCTGCTCTGCGCAAAACTCCGCATTTGAACAGTCAATAGCAAATACTTAAACTATTAACAAAACATACTTACAGTAGCTGATTCAGAAGCGCCAGATTGTCATAGCAAAGTCGGAATTGACCCTTTTTTTATTTTTAGAAATAGCCTTTGTGCACAGCCAGCCTTGTACTCTTCTAGGTTCAAAAAACTGTCGTCCATAAAATGCGTTGCACAAATTCGAACATCTGGATTGTGCTGTTCTGTTGTAAATAAATCTTAACCAATGATTCCTCATTGCATCTACTTTCGGAAGGCCAAATAAAGTGCTTTTGCTTTCGCACTGAAACACAGCGTCTCCCTGACATGGCTACATCAACACTACTGCTGTTCCTGAAACCACGCCTTCTTTCTTTGTGTGCACATTTGGGCGGCATTATGCTAATATTTCCACATAGTGACGTAGATATGTGAGGGCGTGTTAGAACGAGCCGTTTTAGGTAGGCGTGGTTGACTCTTAACTTTTATAAAGAATATCTCTTTGAGACTTTAGTCTTTGCAACTTTTCAGATCTTCTTTATGCACCAAGAGCTTGTAACACTCCAAAGAGAAAGGAAAAATTAAAATCGCATCATATGACCCCTTTAATACATCCAGACAAAAAAAGGAGCATGAATTAATTGACCCATATGCAACATTCTCAGAGTTTATGGATTATCCATAAAAGCAAATTAAGACGAAATATCATGAAATCTGATCAATCTGTACCTTTCCCGTTACCTTCCTGCTTCACTTGAGGTGGCTTGACACATTTGGGAGCGCTGCCAGACCTGAAGTACAGGAGGAACGAGAAAGAGATGAGGAGTGAAAGAGTGTGTGTGTGTGAGAGACAGCAAAGTAAAACTGTATGTGAGAGACAGCAAAGTAAAACTGTATGTTACTCATGACACTCACACAACGTGCTCACGCACTGAGCGAGCTTGTGGACAGGCGTCCGTCCTGGTGTCGGGGGGTTCAGGGGTGCCGGCACTGGGTGTGGGAGGGTGTGTCTGAGTGAGTGTTTCAGCACGGCGGTGGCGCGGGGGTCCACTGAGTGTGACCGGCCTCTCCCCGTTCAGTCTGTCTGGCACCAGCCCGTCCTTATTCAAATTCAAATCTGAGTATGGACAGCTCACCGCTCTAAACATGGGAAAGAGACTCGTTTGCATTTGAATGAACATTATGGGTTGTATCTGTAACAGTATGTGTATAACTTACGTGTAATGTGTTCCATACCGAGGTCCTCTAATGTGTCCGACTCCACTGCATCCTGGGGTTGGGCAGCCTTGTCCTGGAAGCACTGGAGAATCTCTGGGACCTGATATGGTTAAAATGACAAGTTTGATTATGAGTCTGGTGGGGCCATGTGTGGAAACACTGTATGTAAATGTGTCGAACAGTCTGTTACCGTTTGGGTGTTGTAGAGGATGACCTATCTTCTGACACCAGCCTACTGGGTGCAGATCTGGGCTATCAGCATCTAGCCAATAATCATACTCCTCACTCCAGCCATCAAAATGGATCTATATATAAACACACAGAGAGTTAGCAATGATACTAACTGTATCAGCATATTAAATACCATAAAGTGAATAGTTATTAATAAATGACTAATTAACAATTCCATTTTTTCATTTTGATTTTTAATTATACTACAGTGGGGCAAATAAGTATTTGATACACTGCTGATTTTTAAAGTTTTCCCACTTACAAAGAATGGAGAGATCTGTAATTTTCATCGTATGTTATTTTCTGGATTTTTTTTTTTTGATTCGGTCTCTCACGGTTGAGGTGTACCTACGATGAAAATTACAGATCTCTCCATTCTTTGTAAGTGGGAAAACTTGAAAAATCGGCAGTGTATCAAATACTTATTTGCCCCACTGTATATTAATGAGGTACTACAGATATATTTGTGTGTAAACCTTGATTCTGTGGTCTTCTACATCAGAGATGGTGGATACACGGATAAGCATGGCATTACGTTTGTCCACTGCCTCCAGCTTCATCCCGACGTGGAAGCCATGTGGTGGTCTCTGGACGGCCAAAGATCAAAAGTAATTTACAATGCAAATAAAAACACGAATTAATAATAAATAATTGAAATCAAAAATATGTATAAAACCAGCACATATATAATTTATATCATCATTTCACAATTAAGTTTTATTTACCCAAGATTTTTTTTTTCAAAATGTTTTCAACAGTAAGAAATAAAAACCAAATGTGCTATACTAATACATTTCAATTACATAGAATATTAAATTAAATAAATAAACACAAAATCTGAATCAAAATAGCACATACGTCATTTATATTATTGTTCTATTATGGTGTGTTTTTTGTCAAACTGTCCACAACTTGCAACTTCGATCCAGATTTTATTTTTTTTCATTTTTTATTTCCATGTTATTTCCATGTTCATACATGCTCACTCTGCACTTTTGTGACACATCAACTAATAGACCAATTATAAATGAGTTAACTACACCTCTCATGGTTCAGTGGGGTGAATCAAACCTCACCTGTTTAAAGGCTCTTGCTGGTGCAGCCTGGGCTCCAGTTTCCTCAAGGTACTTTTCCCAAGTAAAAACCTTGGGGGGTTTATAATCTAAGACACAAAAATATACAGATGTTAAATAACCCTAAGACCACTTGTCAATGCTCGTAAGTTTGTTTAAAGTAAAAAAGAAAAAAACTTAAATTCTGGGGCTTTCAAAATGGGTTCCAGGAGCCACAAGGATGTGCTAGGGGGTCTTTGGTAAATTTCAAAACGTTCTACTCATTTGGTATTTTTAAAATATTAATTTATATTGATTATGAAAAGTGCTATACTAATCAATTTTCACTGAATAGAACATGTTAGATATAAATTATAAATATTTTAGATAATATTTCAATAATTTATTTTGATTTAATTTCATATTTATAGTATTACTACATTTCTCACACAAAATAAAATAGAATTCAGTAATAAAATGTGAAAGTAATGTAAATGATGCACTGACGGCAAGGGTCTCACCTGCAGGTGTAGTGAGCGTTAACTCCGCCTCCTCACAGAACCCTAATGGATGGATGTATGGACTGCTGGCATCACACCTGAGAACAAACAGAATGCATTTACACAATCATGAGGACCCTCATACGCCCAGAATTCTGCTCACTATCTTACCAATAATCATACGAATCATCCCAGTTGTCAAAATGAATGAGGAGCCGGTTGTCAACAGCAGCAGCAATGGTTGCTACGCAGATGAGTGATGGGTTCTTCCTGTCAACGGCTTCCAGCTTCATCCCTGCACGGAATCCTGACGGTGTGACCGACTAAATATGGCAGAGAACACATGGGTATAGAAGACAGCATGATCTCCAGGAACACTGAGACATCTCTGAGATATATATTTTTTAATTGTGTGCATATGAAATGACATACTGTATTAAGACTCTTGAAGAGATGTTTGGGGGCCAGTTGACCCCTACAGTTCTTTACATATGTGTTCCAGTTAAACTCTCCATCTCTGCAGCCTGTAAGCACACACGAAAAAATATTACAAGAACAGCAAATCAATACATTTTATGATGTTTTTTTTTTTTAATAAATTGAATATTCTAGTAGCATATGCAACGACAAAACATCTGACATTTTTTTCCATTCAAACAGAACATGTTTTCCCATTCTACTGTGCTACTTCTCCATTCTTTTTCCTTGTAAACACACATTAGATGACGTGTTTGACTGTTGCGCTCTTGTTTGTGGCATCTTGTGCATGACAGGCATTCTAAAAAAGTGGCACTCAAGTTCAACTTTTATAAAAACGAATTTTTTTTTTTCCCTATTCCACTCCCCACATCTTGCATTTTTCAAGCCAAAAAAATGTTCTGGGTGAATGGCCCCTAAGAGTGTCCAAAAATTTTTTATTCAGTTTTGTCCATTCCAAATGTTATTAAACCACATGAAAACTATGCAACCATATTTCGGAACAAATAAAATTAATTATAATTTTAGAATATATTTTATAGTTATTAAATTAGATTTTCAACTTATTTTAATTAATTAATTTAATTATGTTTTTGGTATTTATTATTTCTAAATAATAAGCGTGTCAAATACAATATATTCAATTTCAGAATAACAACTAATAGGACATTTTGTAATCGCAACATTCAGAGTGAAATTTTTGTTTAAGTAGTTTCAATACATAAACAAACATCTATAAAACACATCTATTTTGTTACAAAAACCAAAAATAGAGCTCTGCACAAGAGCTGTTTTGCATGTTGTATCATTGACAACAGATTAATTTTGCAGTACATCTTTATTAGTACATTAAGCACCTTTTGGCAGCAACAGCTTAAGGCTGGTTTTCTCACACCAGCCTGGCGGCTTCACATCCCATGAGTCAGCATTTACCCAGAAGTCATAGCATTCAGGGTAACCATCAAAGTGAAGCCGAATCCTGTAGCCTTGCACCTGGAACAGAAGAAAAATATGTGACCCTGAACCACAAAACCAGTCATAAGGGTCAATTTTTTTTAAATTGAGATTTATACATCATCTGAAAGCTGAATAAATAAGCTTTACATAGATGTATGGTTTGGAATATATGGCAATATTTGGTCGAGATACAACTATTTGAAAATCTGGAATCTGAGGGTGCAAAAAAATCAAAATACTGAGAAAATCGCCTTTAAATTTGTCCAAATGAAGTTCTTAGCAATGCATATTACTAATCAAAAATTAAGTTTTGATATATTTACGGTAGGAACTTTACAAAATATCTTCAAGGAACATGAGCTTTACTTAATGTCCTAATGATTTTTGGCATTAAAAAAATCTATAATTTTGACCCATACAATGTTTTTACTACAAGTACAACTAAAAAACATATTTAGTTTTGTGCCCTAAAAATCACATATCAAGTAAAATCACAGTAACTTTTGACTCTGGTTACCTCTGCAACAGTCAGAACACAGAATAGAGCTGGATGACAGGGGTCCAGTCCCTCTAACTTCATGCCAACTTTAAATCCATTCCTGCTTTGAGGAAACGACTGGTGCTGTATTGCAAACACACATAAACACTTCATTCAAGTAACACTTTTCTAATTACAAAAGTGGACTGACATCAAACTAAGAATCCTAATCAGGATCCTAATTATTCCATGTTGATTATATGCTGTAACTGTGAACAGAAACACAAGCTATATATGCTGTGTGTCTCTCACCTCCTTAAAAAGTTTCAAGGGAGCGGCAATAGTTCTCTCCTCTTCCAGATAAGCTGACCAACTCCAGTTTTTCTTCTTAACCAGAGGTGCTATCACTATGGAAACAGCATCATAAAGCTGTAATTTATATGGCTCAGAAAAGCATCCAAATGAGTATACATGAAAAAACAAACATTATAGTTCATAATACATGGGATAAAAGACAAGCTGAAACTGAGTGAAAATACACAAGACAAAATCGATCCATCTAAGTTGAGGTGCAGAAATATAAAAATATAAATGTAATTGGCCAACACTGATAAGCCAATTATTATTTTCATATTATGGCTGATAAATGGCCAATGTTACACTTCTTTAATATTTTGTCTAAGTGAAATAAAAAGACTAAAATCAGTTGTTTACATGCTACAGCTGAATTAAGATAATATAACATTATAATGTACAGTACGGATCTTCATTTTGAGATTTCTAAAGATTACGTTTAACTGTGTTTTTAAAAAGTTAATGTTTTTAAAGATTCAATTGATAAATATCCAACATGTTTAAATAAATATAAAAAATCTAACCTCTTTATTTGGAATCCCTAATATTGGCTGATAACCATTTTGTGTGCGTACTTGTTTAACTATACTTGCGAGGGCCAAATGTCCTCATTTATATAGTGAAATAATATGACAACCCACTAGTGAGGACATTACTGGTCCACACTAGTTAAAAAGATTTGTAAATCGGACAGAACATGCTTTTATTTAAATCTAGTGTTCTGCACATGTTTCTGTGAGGGGTAAATTTAGGGGTAGGGGCTGGGTTAGGCAATAGAAAATATCAATAAGCGTGTGTGTGTGTGTGTGTGTAAAATAAAATAAAATTACCAACCTAGTCTAGCAACTTTAGCTGCTCGTCTCCCCTTTGAGGATTTAACCTTCTCCTGAAAAGAATAACAACATTGAGCTATCGACACATTCCACTTTAGTACACTTTAGTTAATATTGAATTGCTCTCTTTTGTGTGAGGTAGGTGTGTGTGCATTACCTCTTCCTCTTCTATGTTGTCCTCCTCCTCATCTCCAGATTCCATAAACATCTTCTTCTTCTTTCTCACACGTTTACCTAAACGTTCTCCTTCGACAGCCTCAGCTGGTGTTGACCTGCACATATACACACAAAGACTTAATACACCACAGACAGTGCAACTGGTCGAGCTCAGTGAATGTCAAAAACATGTACCTGCCACTGGTAGGCTGTACACAAGGAGCGCTGCAAAATTTGCCTTGTAGAAAGGATTCACGTGAACCAGAGTGACCACATGACCTGCAGTTTGCAGTCGCCTCAGTCATGGGAACAAATGCATTGGGCACTGTACTCACACTGGGGCTTTCCACAGCGCTGGGGCTCCTGGTGATGTTGACCCCTGCCTGCCTGTGGGGGTCAGTTGAAACTGAAAAAAAGCAAGAGAAATAGATTTCTCAAAAACAAATAAAGAGCCAATCATTTCTCTATTTGGTAGGAATATGTGCGAGTTACTGGTACTCACCCACAGTACTTGTCTGATGCTCTTTATTTGACTGGGGCTTTGCAGTCTGATTTGAAGTTTTGTTCTGCTCAGGGGAATGACTGTTGTTGGTGCCTGTCGTTTGAGGCTGTGGGCCTGTAAGCTCCGCCTCTTTAACTTTGGGCTCCACCTCTGTGACAATCTCCAGGGTGCCAAATTCAGTCATCCGAAACTAAAAACAGACCAGATATTGGGATTTTTCATCAGTACATTCCGAATAGACAAATATGTCCCTCACATCACTCTCTATGCATCATATACACTAAATATCTGTACCCGAATGTCACTTCCTGGCAAGGTGGCTATGCCGTCCTTCCAATCAAGAGCGCTCATCATGTCAAAATCGGCTCCTGCGGCAGAACCATCAGTCGTAGATGTCTCTGCCATCTTTACCTATGAAATGGAGGTCAAAAGAGAAAAATATACTGTTAAAACATGGACAGGTGACTGAAGTAAGCATCTTAAATTTGAACAAACTATGAATATGTTTTACTTGATATTTTAGAGCTTGGTATAACTACTAAAATGTATAACAACAATTATAAAAATGTCAAAGGCATTCATTTCAGTTTGTGACTGTGGGAATCATGGTTCTTCCAAAAAAAAAAAAAAACAGTTGTTGAGGGGGTGATTTAAAACATGAAATATCATAGAAATATGATTTTTTTTAGCTGTTTCAGTTTATTTTAATGCTTGTATTGTCTTGTTTTACATTATTTTAAGTCGTGAGGACTTTGTTGAAGCCCATCTGGTTGAGAACCACTGCTGTAACGAATACACAAAGTGCATATTGAGATCAAAAAATCTACTTTTTGGCAGAAAAGACGTTTTTAATTAGGCAGATCAGCACACGTTGTTTTAGTAAACAAAACAAAACAAAACCGACGTTTTCATTATTCAAATATGACGATTTCGCCTCGAAAACCGTGTTTTGACTGCGGCTGATACAACGCCCGCAACTCGGGTTTATGAAATAGCTGCGCGGCGCGGCGCTTGCCGTTCCACCGAATCCCGCCAGAGGGCGACTGCTTCTCGCAGTAAGGATTGCACCACGCACTTAAACGAGGACCAAAATATGTATTTCTACACACTTATGATGCCCATTTTTTATGGGCTAGCTATGTATACAGACTCTCACTGACATACTTAAGCTACTTTGGTGGTTATTAATGGAGGAAAGCGATTAAGAGTAAAGTTAGACGAACAAGTTCAGCTTTTCCTTGTTTTAAAAGAATCTCGTGAAATCTTTGCTTTAAAAGCGCGCGGATACTTGCGGTGACAAGTTAAAGCGCAAATATCCACGATCAGTTTGTTTTCAAAGAATTAAATCTTTATTTAAGCACGTTTGTCGTCCGTATCCAGCAGGCAATAGTGTAATAACGTTCTTGACCTGCCGTTTATCATAAATCAAAATGTCATCTAAATCCAAGACTGTACAGTAACGGCGCCCAGCAAACATCACCTAAAAGCTCGTCTGGTTTACTAAAAAACGTTTGGTTTGATATTTCAAGTGATGACGGAATTTATTCTTCGCATAAATAAAGTGCAATGCGTGAGCGGCTGAGCGAGCGCCCATTATTAGCATTCGACTGACACACAAAATGGCGGAGCATAGCAAAGGGCGGCCGACACGTTTAAAGTATGTAAATTATAACAGTTCTCTGGTCTGGTTCACGTCGCTCGGACCTTCAACCAACACGGGAAGGCCAAGTGTGCAACTTGTTTTATTAAAACGCAATGTTTTCCCCTTCGTCAACAAACTCCGTACTTTCCCCTTGTCACGGAATGTCGTTAGCCCGACTGATAGCCCCGGCTAGCTGTAACATTAGCAGGGCATCCTACAATAAACCAAACCAACAGTTTCACGTGCTTCTCCAAAAGAAAAGCATTCCCAGAGGCACTTTGAATGAGTTGCCATTCATCCGTCTATAAATAACAACTCGGCTGCACGCAGGCCTGAGGAAATAACAAATTGCATGCTTTTAATTTCTTCTGCACAAACTTGTCACTTCTATTTATCTTTACGGTTTTTAAACCTCGTTGAAAATAGCCGCAATGGCTGAAAAGTGTTAAACAAGAAACGCACTCTGTGTTCGTATCGTTGTTTACTGCGTGGGTGACGACATTAACGTCATATTTACTGATAAACGTGCAACTCACCTCGTTTCTCTCGTAACTCTTATTTAGAGCTGGATGGTAGCGTTATTGCGCATGCGCGGGTTAATATGTGTCTGTCCAACTTCTGCAGCCCAGATAAACTTCATTGCAACATATATGTGTGACAGATGCTCTTAATGTAACAAAGAACCAGAGGAACTGAGCCCTGTGTGTCCTTACATGACCCTAGAAGCGACTTGTGCGCGATACTCGTTTTGTCGGTGCTTGTTGCTCTAAAACAATTAAAGGCCTTGATATTACAGATAAAGAAAATGGTTTTGATTCTCTTGACGTTTTCCACGCACTTTAAACAGAAGCAGAGAGCTCTGTGGTGCTCGAACGGGGCCGCCAGTGGCTCAGTTTTAATGCAGTCTTTAAAGTGCGTGCACACTGAAACGTGCCGTTTTCAGACTAGGATTTTAATATCTTTTCAGTTTACAGTCATTGTAGTGGTGATCTTCTCTGATCTGATTTCCTGTAACAATCACGTGTTCAGATTTTCTCCGCAAATCTCTTTTGAAGGGCATTCGTCATATGCAATAAATAGAGAAGGGCAGAGCTTACTAATCAAATAACACCGCGTCAAGCTTTAAACTGAAGTTCATAATGTTTAAATACAATGTTTTGACAGCCGCATTGTGGCAAGAGTGTCGAAAAGGTTGACAGCGAAGACACCACAAGGTGGCGCTGTGAGCTTAAAAAGTGGCTGTTTCTTTTTAGTTGTTAGTACGTTGTCTGCAAAGGAGGTTTGAGCCAAATTCAGGCAGCATGGCATTATAAAACATGATCAAACGGCATTAAAACACCGCGAAGCAGTCGCAGGTGATAAACTTCAATGTCTGTGGATGACAACTGTGTGCAACTTTGTGATTCAGGTCTCTATTTACAGTACAGCGCTTGTACACAACGGTTTTTTGATAATTGGATTAAAACATGTTAACCAAGACATGGACCTTGCATAATAAAACATACTCCATCACGATTTGCTTAAAATAATTTAATTGTTTCCATTCCAAAAATTGGACATTCTTTTACTGATCAGACAATTTTTATCAAAAACATGTTTTGTACACACAATTGTAATTACATTGAGATTTAATATTCATTCCATCTCACAACTTTTACAATCAAACATCTGATGCAACCTGTAGTCTCACTTCATGTCATCACAGTTAGTGTCAGACTACCACTAATCATTGTATTTCAGTACAAATATTTGTTTTATCAAATAGGGCTAAAAAAGGAATTAAATAACATGAATGTTAGGAAAACAGTCACATTTGATAGAAAATTTGTAGTCATGTGCAAAAGCATTGGTCCGGCTAACATAAAAATGAACTGTGCTTCAGTGTTTGCTTAAGTTAAACATCCTTAAAACAAAATGTCTATTGGTCTGACAGAATTCTGTCTTAATGTCCACGAGTCAGTGAGAGAATGTTTTCATTGATGTAGGTGAAGCCAGGAAAGGTTGCTCCGTACTCCACACATGCTCCTAGCGACTGCGGAACAGGAAGTTCTGTAAACCGAGGGTCAATGTTTGTGAGGTCACCAGGGCCAGACTGAAATACAGACATGTAAACAAATAGAAATTATATACATGTTATCTATATGAAATTATCTCCTGTGTAAACACTTAATTTACTTAACCTCATGTCTTTCCAAATCTGTATGGTTGTTTCTTATATGTGACCCTGGACCACAAAACCAGTCATAAGGGTCAATTTGTCGAAATTGAGATTTATACATCATCTGAAAGCTGAATAAATAAGGCAGAGATACAACTATTTGAAAATCTGGAATCTGAGGGTGCACAAAAATCTAAATACTGAGAAAATCCCCTTTAAAGTTGTCCAAATGAAGTTCTTAGAAATGCATATTACTAATCAAAAATTACGTTTTGATATATTTACAGTAGGAAATTTACTAAATATCTTCATGGAACATTTTTGGCATAAAAGAAAAATCAATACTTTTGACCCATACAATGTTTTTTTGGCTTTTGCTATAAATATACCCCAGTGACTTAAGACTGGTTTTGTGCTCCAGGGTCACACATGGAACACAAAAGAAGATATTTTGAATAATGTCTTTGTCCATGCAGTGAAAATCAACAATTTGGACACCATTGACTTATATCAAATGGAAATTTTTTTTCAAAATATCTTCTTTTGTGTTTCACAGAAGAAAAAGTCATACTGGTTTGAGTAAAAATGTTCAATGTTAGGTGAACAATCCCTTTAACAACAATAAAAAACTCACCAATAAGGGAACATAAGGAGGAGTAATTTTCTTTGCAACAAGTTCATCCCGATGAATAGACAAGAAAGGATGAGACTGCAGCTCGGTCTAAAAGCCAAAAAAGGGCAAAATGACATTTAGCCATTCACAAGACAAATGATTTTCAGATTGTTCGTGAATGTTTGTGTGTGTGTGTGTGTGTGCTTGTTGGGTTACCAGGTCACGTTTTGCTCCTAGTCTCTTGGCCCTGTCCCTGTTTAGCAGTCTCTTCAGCAGATCTCTGGCTGCACTAGACACTCCGGGTTTTAATACCAATGGCTGATAAATTATATTTCTGAGCATCTCAAGACGATCTGCATTGTAGAAAGGGGGCTGGAATGAGAAAGAGTGTGCGTAAAACACACCTGTCTACCTGCATTATTTATTTAAATGAGCATTAATTTGATGGGTTTGTTTACCAGGCCATAGAGCATTTCATGAAGGACAGCTCCCAAACCCCACCAGTCCACAGTCCTGTCGTACTCCTTCTGCAGGAGAACCTCAGGTGCTAAGTACTCTGGCGTTCCACAAAAGGTTCTGGTGGTGCCACGTCCACTCATTCCCTCCTTACACAAGCCGAAGTCGGTCAGAACCACATGACCTGCAGAATCCAGCAGAATGTTTTCTGGTTTCAGGTCTCTGTGAACATGTGAGAGAGATTACTGCAAATCTGCTGAAAGTTAGTGTTCATTTTGTTCTCACTAAGCACATATGAATGGGCTTATCTGCATTCTAGAGGCACAGATATTTCAGAATGTTGGTACCTATAGACAATCTTCAGGGAGTGTAAGTATCCTAAAGCACAGGCCATCTCAGCAGCATAAAATCTGGCTCTGGGTTCTCCAAACACCCCCTTTCTCTGCAAATGGTAAAAGAGCTGCAAAAATGAAATAGACCGTCATTAATACACGCAAATCAGTATTATTTGGATTTGCCACAAACACATCAATAATTTAAAGTCATCCTGCGGCCCCCTGGTTGAATACGACCGCTTTAAAAGTTCAATTTCAGTCAGACTAAATCAATAATTAAATAATGTCCTGTAAATGCTTTACTTCTGAAATTGTACCAGTCTAGTTTTGCGAAGATGGACTAACAGACCTAGATAATGTGACCGTAGTTTGACTTTGTCCACTACAATTGGCCTTATTGTTTTGTTTTTCTTCTAACAGAGGCGATGTGCAACTTTTCAATTCGATATTCAATTACACATGGTGTCATGTATACAGTGGGGCAAAAAAGTATTTAGTCAGCCACCAATTGTGCAAGTTCTCCCACTTAAAAAGATGAGAGAGGCCTGTAATTTTCATCATAGGTATACCTCAACTATGAGAGACAAAATGAGAAAAAAAAATCCAGAAAATCACATTGTAGGATTTTTAAAGAATTTATTTGCAAATTATGGTGGAAAATAAGTATTTGGTCAATAACAAAATTTCATCTCAATACTTTGTTATATACACTTTGTTGGCAATGACAGAGGTCAAAAGTTTTCTGTAAGTCTTCACAAGGTTGTCACACACTGTTGCTGGTATTTTGGCCCATTCCTCATATATCCTCTTATTGACATCTGACTTGAACCTATGACCTGAATTCATCACCATAAACAAGTTCAAATTCAAAGCTGTGTGTACTTGATTGTGTATGTGTACCTAGAAGTGAGATGATTCTGACAAAAATCCTTTTGGGAAAGTCCTCATCTGAAAATATGGTATAAAAATAAAGTAAAGATTGTTTGTTAGTTGATTTTTTAGGGTGTGGGTTAGGGATAGATTAATTTAGATAGCTACATTTAGATTTATTTAGATAGCTAAGTAAACATACCTCTCCTCCACATGCATAGTCCAGCACAAGATAGAGTCTGTCCTTGGTCTGAAAACTGAAGTGGAGCTTCACCAGGAATGGATGATTAAGAGTCTTTAACAACACACTGTGCTCACACATGATATTTCTTTCCTGTACGAAAAACAACACAGTGAATACACACAGACACATTATGAATCAAATAATTACTCACATATTCATACAGTCATATTCACCTCCTTCGTTGTTAAGATTGTGTTTCTGTAGAACTTTGACTGCGTAATATCTGCCATTATCCCTGTGTGTGGCCAAGAACACCTGAGTACAATCAAAGAAAGGTTCAAACAATATTCAAACATTGAAGAAATACAAAGCAGACTGAGCATCTATAAATAATACCTTGCCGAAGCTTCCAGTCCCGATCACCTTCAAGTAGTCAAAATCAGCCACAGAAACCCTAAAATCATATTGAAATGAATATTTATGTGTAATTGTATATGTTTCTGTCTATATAGCCTGATATCTGAGCACCCCGCTTACCGAGACTGTGGCTCCTCTGGTTGTGGATTACTGTTAACCTGGGAGAGAGATCAGGGAGAGGGAGAGCCAGTCAGCAGCTTATTCCAGTGACATATGAAACCACAGCACAGTTCACTTCACTTCACTTTTATTGTTGTGGATTAATGCAGTTTTTAATTTTTTTATGTATTTATTTTTTACTTGGACCCCAGGAAGAATAGCCACTAATGGGGATCCAAATAAATAAATGAACTTCCTGTTACATCTATAGATTACTGCAGGTCAACCAGTACAGCAACTCAAATCAGCGCAGCTGACTTGGCCTTATGTTTCTGAAAGGACTGGAGACCTTTATTAATACTTAAAGTAAGATATTGCTAATCTGTAGGCCCAGTACACACAAGTGAACTTGTAAAAGCTCACTTACAGCTTCTGCTCTATCATCTTCAGAAAGACTACCCTCAGGTCGCAAGAAATCCATCCTGGAATGAGAGAAACCATATCAGAGAAACTATTTTCACCTAAAACTGCCTCAAACTCATCCAACACCTATGTATAGATTGACTCTAATAATGAGTCAATCTTCTGAACTCTGCACTGGAATACATACAGAGCCATGTGCTGCTTCACTTTTAGCTCATGCAATGG
The DNA here is from genome assembly GCF_001515645.1 of Sinocyclocheilus grahami. NCBI lineage: Eukaryota > Metazoa > Chordata > Actinopteri > Cypriniformes > Cyprinidae > Sinocyclocheilus > Sinocyclocheilus grahami. Next base: position 745,285 of record NW_015505354.1, read on the forward strand.
AAAATGATGACTAGGATGAAACACACTGTCGATAGATAGGGTGGCTGCTGGATCGAAGCTTCTTGTCCTTAATTAAAGCTGAGAAAATAAAATATTAAATAATTTATGATTAGTGAAACATCTGCATATAGTGGACACAGAACAACCTTTATATTCAAATACACATATTTAATCTTACTTTTACATCTTTACATAAAAATAAAAAAAATCTAATTTCCAAATATTATCTATCTATCTATCTATCTATCTATATATATATATTACAGATTTAATATATTACAGATTTTACATAGAAACTTGGTTAAACGTTGTTAAAGTATATATTCAAATATTTCTTTTTTTCTCAAGACGTTCTGTGGTATATCTGACCCAGAATATCAAGATGGCTCTTCTTAAAATTTGAATAATAGCCTAAGTATTTGAGCTTACCTGTAAAATATGAAACCATTCCCTTCATTTTTGCGTAAGTGACGGGACTTTTAGCCTTTTTCACCATGTTTTCGACGAGAAGGACAGCCCCGGTTGACGGCTGTGACTTGTGAGTCCGTCGGTAGTCTGCTATCTTACCGGGCGGTCAGTTCTGGTTGAGCGCTGTCTCATGAGGGAAACCGTGACCGGCTATTTTTTCGCAGAACACATGTGGCTGCGTCCGAAATCGCATACTGCTTAGTAGGTACTACATTTAAATTTGAACGTACTACTCGACCGTTAAAACAGTACGTTCTGTATAGTATGAATGCGAGTAGTATGAATGGAATTCGGACATACTACATCCGCGATTTTGATGTTGTCACGTGACATGCGTCTTCACAACAGCGCCAAAATTTAAAGAGGCCTCACTACTGCGCGAACATCAGCAATGTTTCACGTTATTCTTACCGCTTTCATCGGCGTTTTAACGTTGATTGGATCAACAGCTCAGAGGCGTCGGTCAGCTGCTCGCAGATCACAGATTTTTTAGGATTACTGATAAACTACTGTCATTTGATTTGTATTTGTTACTTATTTTAATTTTAGTTAAATTATGTCTGAATTTATTATGTCTGTATAGGTCTAAGTTTTTAGTTTTATTTAATAGGAGTTATTTTAATACTTCAGCAAACTAAATGGAAATGAAATATATATTGAATTTATAAATGTGTATATATATATATATATATATATATGTGTGTGTGTGTGTGGTTGTACATACACATTTTTTTTTTGGTGTTTGGCTTACCTTTTGTTCTTTACCATTTTGAATTGTTTTTAGCTTTATGAAATTTTGTTGTATGCATTTGTCATTTTTATTTAATCTATTTTTAAAATGTGTATAGGTAGTATTTATAGTTTTAGCTTTTAGTTGTTTTAATACTACAATTGATTGCTTCTGTTGTCCTCATTTGTAAGTCGCTTTGGATAAAAGCGCTCTAATAAATGACTAAAAAGATCACGCCTTCGTCAACAGCTTGTAAATCATTTATCAAATAAGGTAAGTACAATCACCTATTTAGCTAGCAAATTTTACCTCAGAATAAAAAGTCATGTCTGTGAACACCATGACAGAGGCTCATTTGGAGCAACGAAATAAAGTAATTTGTTATAAATAAATGCATAAAAATACACAGGACAAACAACAGACATGAATCGAAAAAAAAAAAAAAGCAGTTAACAAGCTGAAGTACAACAGCATTGACACTAGTTCGATTTGTTCGTTAACTTGATATGCTCAGTAATAACAATGATTAAACATCTTTTTACAGCCGATTCACGAAATCATCTCATCGATTTACAATGTTTAAACTTTCTGTAAGTCAGCCGTTCACTTAGATCATGTTAAACAAGTGCAATTTAACCACAATGAACAACGTTTTTCCCTGAGGTACTTACACTTGAAGAGAGCCTCGTCGCCGCCTTCCGCCATTTTCGAATATGGCGCCTCCTCTCGCGTGGCCTCATGGGATAGTAAAGTGTCCATCGTATGCATGCTACGGAATTCGGGCGGAAGTAGTAGGTCATCCGGGTACTTCTCGCCTACTGTTTTTCGAATACTATGAATTCGGACATACTACTCGCCTCGCATACTGTTTTTCGCCTACTATATAGTATGGAAGTATGCGATTTCGGACGCAGCAATGGTTCCTCCCAAAAGCTGTGACGCCACTACGCCCGTTATTCGACAGATAAGACTCTCGCTTGATTGGACTGCGCCTCGGCGATTCCCCTCTCTCTCTCTTTAACACACTGGGCCTGAGCCCATAAATTCCATAAAGTTTAAACACAAATGAAATATAAAACGTTGTAAACAACGTTTTAGTTGCCAGTCTTGCCACAAAAGTTACAAGGTTGTTAGAGCGCTAAATAGACACTGACATATGGGAAGCCAAACAACCCAAATGTGGGACGAAACGGCGCGGTATTCAAGTGTTCGCGCCGCGCTGACCTGTCATAGGCGCGGCTCAATGACCGACTCGACAGCGCGGCGCGGATCAGTTACAACAGCACAGCGCGAACATTACTCTTCTTCTTCTTCATGTTTTAAGGCAGGTGGGATCCAACGTTAAGGTGCATTACCGCCACCTACTGTGCGAACATTACTCTCCGCAGAAGTTCGTGTTTTTTCCCTGCACATAACATAATGAGTTATTACATTTCTTTTGCTTATTATCTTTCATATTACTACATGTAAACAGTAGTGTTAGCTACTTTGAAGCACGTATAGCCTATATTTAGTAGTCACGTTCACAGCAGAAACTTCCATTATCCTCTTAGAATTCAAATATTTTATGGTTTCGCTCATCAAGACATATTTAAGTAAATTTTACATTTAAGGATATTTGTGTAACTGTAGCATATGATTATGCTTGAAAAAAAAGAGTAAAATGTAAAAACAAAAATTTTCCCTTATGGAAATACGGAAACTAACAATGATTTTACTATAGTAAAAGTGCAGTAACCATGGATTGATTGTCATTTTTTTTAACCCACAACTACAAATGTATGGTTAGGATTAGTGTCATAAAATCATGGTTAATTTGTATGTGTTTTCCGATAAACCTAAAACACAATGCAGTGCAAAATTCAAAATCACATTTGGGTTGTTTCGCTTCCCATACTGACAGTCGCGTTCGAACGAGATCTTTTAAATATCGGCTTCTCACGGAAAACTATGACAGGATATACATTCCTTTTTAAAAGTCTTCCAAATTCTTCTGAAAGTCATTGTACAACACGCACTCTACTATCAGGTTCATATGTGAACATTTAGATGTCATATTGTGGTTGACCTGTGGTTAGAGGGTTTCATAACTGTTCTTGGATAGCTATATACTACTTTTTGATACTTAAGGGGGAACCCTCATAAACCTGTCTAGGCTTTCGATAAATTAAAAGTTCTCTTATTGCCATGTTGGCATGTTAACTCTCTCAATCAGCCAAGGTTACAGGTTACATAACAGAGATGCCTGCTTGTAACTTTTGACCTTTGAAATGGGGAACTTCTGCTGTCTCTCATTCTTGAAAGGAAACAGCGCAGTCTAATTATTGATTCTGATTTTTCAGTTGCTGCATTCAGCAGACAAATATATTTTGCAACGCTGTATGACTGACCATTCTGAAAACCAGTCCCACCAGTGAAAGCAAGAAGAGAAATTAAGAGTACTTAAAATAAACGAAGACATTGCATTGCATTAATAATATTAAAAATATTTAATATTAAATTTAGTACTGCTGCAGTGTTTTTTCCTGTTGATAGACCAGTTGTTTTCTATTGTCTATTTGTTTATTAAATATTCTTTTTAACTTTATATACTTTTTATATAATAAACAGATAGTATTTATTATTATTATATTTAATATTCATATTTTGTGTGTACCACCCCAATGTCTAAAGGTACCAACCTTTTTATCTGAGAGTGTGTGATCCACAATATAAGAGACATACCTGTCTATAATCACATTACATGCCTAAAACCCAACCAAATATTTCAAATGTTTTTCTTTAATAATCCATTGGGATTTTAATACGTGTGACACTATTTCATTTCCTTGTACTCATTTTGAAATATCACAGAGGTGGGAAACACCGGATGATTTATTAAGGCTATATACCTTTCAAGAAATCCACTGATCTCTCTGATGTCACAGAGGGGTGGGGGTACAGAGAAATATTTGGCAATCAGAAGGTTAAGTCAGCCCTTATTAGTTTCTGAATCAGAAAGGTGACACTGGAACACCCGCCCACCCCTCATGTATCTTTGTCAAATTACCTCATGGTTTCTCATTGGGAGACACACTTAACAATCTAGAAACAAACTGTGACTGATATGGTGGCCACCCACACACATTTGTCAAAACTGATAAGATTTCACACTGTAGCTGTGGCACATCCCAAATCAACTTAATGCCTGATCTCAGCCACATGAGGTGCCTCATTTAAGTGGTTTTAAACACGTTGTCAAATTGAGTTACACTAATACATTTGAATAAAACCCTTGATAACGTCATTGTAGAACTTTAAAATCTAAGCTGCTTGTCTTGTCGCAAGACCCGAAATTGTTGCTAAATGTTTATCTTTAATTTCTTCAAATCTCTAGGGTACAAAAGAAATAAAAATAAAAAACATGCCGTGAATAGTGCAAACAAAGCAGCTCAACTTCCTTAATTTTGTTTCATGAGTTCGCCTGCCTATCCAGTCCTGATGGTTAATGGTAAACAAACTTTGCTTGCTGTCCTTGAGTCTCTAGTCGAACCTGAGGCTCAGCTTGAGCTCCAAGTTCAACCCCCATTGCTATACTACATAGAAGAAGATTAACAGAAATAGAGGAGGAGATGGGGAGGTGGAGGGATGCCGGAAGAATTGTCGCTGGGACGGCGCAATGTCTGCTGCTTATATAGGCTCGTAATGATGATTGACAGGACTGAATGATTAGGCTCCTCCCGAACCTACGTTTGGAACTTCATTTCAGTTGTCCAACTTGTAAACAACTCCCCCTCATCATGAGCAAAAGCTCCATGAATTCCCATTTGGAGTCATTTGGCTATACCACTATGATAACTCTGAGGTTCATCTGCCTGTTTTCTGAACGTAGTATGTTTAAACTGGTCGAGCTGGTATCCCAGCCTGGCCGAGCTTAGCTGATGTTTAGCCGGCGGCCAGCTGGTCTCTCAGCCTGACTAGCTGAAAGGTGCCCAAAAACCATTTAAAACCAGCCTGTGAGACCAGTTTGTATCTGGACTCAGGTGTGCTTCTTGACTCAGGGGAGGCAGCGCCCTAAACCGGCGGGCACACGCACCTGAGATTGCGCGCACAACACGAATCACGCCTAGAAATCCAGGCTCGTGTAAACTCGGAAGTGTCCATATGTGGGCTGACAACATGCACATTCTGAAACTTGTAAAACGTGTGTTGTAATCACACGATCAAAAAGAAGTGAAACATAATAACATTGGCTACGTTCGCGTCTAAGTTCACATTAGATCTCGAACTTGTGGTCAGCGCAGTGACGCAGCGGTTGCCCACCCGAATGGACCCGGAGGAAAAAAAACATAATCCGGAAGTTTACCGACACCTGCAACCATGATCGCCTTAACATGGAAAGTTTTCTCTCATCACGGGAACTATAAGCACCTCTAGCATCGCAGAGACATTGAGAGCACCTCAAGCAGGTAACTTTCTGACGCTCTCTGTGCTGTAGAAATGTCCCGTTTGGACTCCAGATTTGTGGGCTGAAGAAGCAAAATTACGTATATTTGGCTTTAAAAACAACAAATATGTCCACTCTTGGATTGGTCTTGGAAGATATCGCGATAAAGCTCCGAAACGTGTTTCGTTTAATCCGAAATATTTATTCGAGACAAAATGTTGGTGCAGGAGTCAGGACTGTCCGCTCGTTCAGTTCAGCTGGTTCGGTTCTGCTTTCTGACAGAGCTCAAGCCCGAGCAGATCAGTGAGACGTCACACCCAGAAAAGCCTGTGTATCATACAGAAACTTTGAGCGGCTTCTCGTGTTTAAATGTCCAGTCTTGCTATAGTTTTTCAAATACTTTACATGGCCGTATTTAGAGTCGGAAAGGCTTTTGTTTTATTAAGTATGGTCTAAAGTAATCACACTTCCTACCTCGTAAATATCGTGTCTCTCAAAAGTGAGCTCGAGCGTGTAGCGCTTTCAACCTTTAATGCTCGCCAAACCGTTTCCAAACGTGTGAGTCAAAGTAAAAATATATACCTTACACCTCTGACGTGTGTTTTATTTTGTCAGAAAGTGAGACAAACGTCTAAGTCTGTGTTAAGTCTATAATTTCCCTAGTCTCGGAGATAAAACTTCTGAAACTGCAGAAGAGTCCCAGAGAGCGATCAGGATCTGTAAGGTAAGGTCTGAAAATAAAAGAGTGATTTAATGTTGCTTAGGCTAATTTGAAATAACTGCATGTTCAAATAACTGCAATTGTCATAATGTTAGTATCCATAGGACAACAGTTTTATGTCTGTATCAGATTCACTAGTAGCTTCTCTCTCACCCTTTCACTCTCTCAAATTACAAAGTACTTTATTGACATTAATGTTTTGCAAACAATACTGCCAAAAACATCAACATACTGTATATACACTAATGTTTATTTCTCTAATGCCAAATTTACACTTTGAAGGTGGCTCAGAAGCGCTTCTAAAGTGACAAGTGTTTTTACACAGACTGTTTAATTCTGATCAGAGGTGGCATGAATGCATTTACACAGCAATTACAACTGTATACTTCGATACTAAGGCTGAAGTGGGTTAGAGCAGGCATAATTTTTTGTCTGGCTCTTGTGCAGCATCAGGTCTTGAATTTTGAGCAGGAACAGAGCAGCCCTAACTTAGCGATGTCAAGATGCCTTAAATGGGGGACATGCGCTAGTCTTATGCCAAGTTTACACGGCAAAGGTGGCACAGAAGTGCTTCTGAAGTGGCATTTAAGTGTTTGATTAGCGGTGGCATTTACACAGCAATTACAATTGTATACTGTGATACTAGGGGCGAAGGTGGGTCAGAGCAGGCAAAATTTAGCCTTTTATGCTGCATCATATCGTTACACTGAATTTTAAACAGGCACAGAGCAGTCTTAACCTGGCTGTGTAAAGACACCTTATTTTGCTTTTACATACAGCTAATTATAAAGACTGTCGGCTAACCCAAACAGAAAACTTTTTATGCATTTTTAGAATAGTAAAAACATTATTTACTTTTTTTTTTTTTTTTACAAATGAGAACACAGATTTGTCTCCACAGTAGTATGTATGCGTACAAAACAGTGACAAGACAGAATAACATAAAAATAGTTGCAATATACAAAATAAAATACACTTTCCACAAGACATTAATGAACATTAAGTCACTGTTGTACCGATAATGAAAAAAGTAGTGTGTTTGAAGATCAAAGCTGCTTTCTGCTTTCAATAAAAATTTGGCGGTGACAGATGCATGAATGTACTCCCCCTCCTCGCTCTTTCTTGACTCTTTGGGTAGTAAAATAGTCCACATTCCTGGACTGTGCTGGGAGGAGAAAAGAAGAGTGTAAAAAACAATGCAAGAACATGTTGTGAACGGATTATGTAGAAAAACCGAGCAAATGGTATTTTACTTACAGCACAACTGACCGAGCTTACTCACGCAAAACTCCTGATATAATCAAATAACTAACTACACAATGAATCTCTTATTTACATTGTGTATGCTTTCTTTTTCTTTTGTAAAAAAAAAACAGGCTGACTGTTTCTAAAATCACTAAATATGTGATATGTTTTCTTGTCTTTTTTTTTTTTTTTACACCTTCATTAATTTCGGTGAGCGTGTCATAGGCACAGTATCTGTGCTGACCAGTCCATCCATCATTTGGGATGGAACGTTCTCTGCACAGGAAGTATAATTACAGTTATAAGGGATTTGCTAAGGTCTTGTCATTGCATGCAATTCACAACATGCTTTTAAAATGTCTGTTGCACACAGTAAGAGAATGTACTGTATAAATTTGTTTCATAAGATTGGAACGGCATGTACAGAAGTTCTGCACATGCGTCACGTTATTTTATTACCGGTAGTCATCATCTTCGTCATCGTCACCTTCACGTTTGGAATGAGTGCTTGCGTTTAACCTGTCTGACTCCTTGTTTTAGCAGGTGTGCATATGTGACAGGGTTCAGAGATGACATCCCCATGGAGTGTGCTTGGAAACAAGATCACTGCTCTTGGACGCGCTGATCTGTCCAAACATACTCACATGCCACGCTGCGGCCTACTCTGTGTTGTGCTCTTCCCTGATGGCACAACCCAAAATTTTACTGTCAGTGTGAGTATAAGAGTGTGTGCAGATGTGTTTGGATCGTAGGATGAGTGAATATGACTGTTAAAGCCCTAGAGTGAGAGAGAAGTAATGTGCATTAGCTTGCCTTTATTGGCAGTTTGAAGGTGGAGATGGATATTACACTGGTGCTTCTCTTCTCATGTTCCATATTGCACTGCTGCAACCTTGGCTTCATATTCTGAAGGATATCCGCCCACCCTCCCGAGCACACGGACATGTTTGTCAGGGAAAAACAGTCATGAAGTCAACAGAAAATAAGGTCTTAGGGTTGTGTATCGGCAAGAATCTGGCGATACGATACATATCATGATACAGGGGTTGCGATACGATATGTTGCGATACTGTAAGCAAGGCGATATATTGGGATATTTCTTATATTAGGAATAGGATAATTTTAGGAAAGCTGTCATTAAGAACACTTCAACATATGCAAACCTTTAAAAAAAGTTATTTAACCAGAACACAGTGTGATCTGCATTTGCATTAATTAGTCCCTGTAACATTCAACCTCATCGAACCACTTTTTGTGCAGTACGAGTAAAGGGGGAAAAGTAAAGTGCTTGCAGGATTTTTTGGTTAAATTAAATACAATACATACAATGTCATAACATTTTAATCTGAACAAAATAATTACATCTGTTCAGTATCAAAGAAAAATAAAGTGCTTGCAGGAAGAACTGTGAAGAACATGAGCACACGTGAACACACACACGTGCGTGTAGAGTGTGTGTGAATGCAGTGGAGAAAATTAAATGCAAATTCACTCCAAAAGTAAAAGTGCGCTTCATGACTTACATCATATCAAAGTCTAGTTATGAACGTCAAGGATAAAATATTTATAGCTGTTTTAGTCATTTAAAACACAACCTCAATTATCTAATTATGTGAGACTTCGACGCGGTATCCGTCAAAAATAGACTAGTGGCCTATCTTTAGCTAGGGTGACCATATTTTAGTTTTCCAAAAAGAGAACAGTGGGTGTGGGCGGGGTGGGGGGCTGGGGTGTGGTTGGTTGGTGGTTAAAGTAATGCTGAAAGTGCCCAAAGTAGCACAATCTCAAATATCAGAACTCAAAATATGTAATTTCCATACCTAATATACATATTTTACAGTCACTGTTATGCATATTTATCATAAACGCAGCTAAAAAAGCTTCCTACCAGCAGTGGCGGCTCGTCAGGGGAGGCACAGCTTCTCCAAAACTTTGAGGTGAAAATGGGAGGAGGACGATTTAATGTTAATAAAATTCACAATTAATTTCAGTTCATGTCTCAGAATGTGTATGTTTAATTATTTATTTATTTTAATTTCATAGCATAGTAATACCATAACATGTTACTGAAGTTGGAAAGCACCACTTTTCTATTGCGAATGTGCTGAATCTGCTGATGTAATTACAACCGCTAAGTGATAAGAGAAGGGGAGGGGAGGCCGGGGGAGGGATGAGCTCTCGTGCCTCCTTTGGTAAAAAAAAAAAAAAAAAAACCTTACCCCTCCTGTTAGACCTCCCTGAAAAACTAAAAAGAAATTTAATTAATTCGAAGGCCTGT
>NW_015505354.1:757106-788281 GCF_001515645.1 Sinocyclocheilus grahami
TGTGTATCGGCAAGAATCTGGCGATACGATACATATCATGATACAGGGGTTGCGATACGATATGTTGCGATACTGTAAGCAAGGCGATATATTGGGATATTTCTTATATTAGGAATAGGATAATTTTAGGAAAGCTGTCATTAAGAACACTTCAACATATGCAAACCTTTAAAAAAAGTTATTTAACCAGAACACAGTGTGATCTGCATTTGCATTAATTAGTCCCTGTAACATTCAACCTCATCGAACCACTTTTTGTGCAGTACGAGTAAAGGGGGAAAAGTAAAGTGCTTGCAGGATTTTTTGGTTAAATTAAATACAATACATACAATGTCATAACATTTTAATCTGAACAAAATAATTACATCTGTTCAGTATCAAAGAAAAATAAAGTGCTTGCAGGAAGAACTGTGAAGAACATGAGCACACGTGAACACACACACGTGCGTGTAGAGTGTGTGTGAATGCAGTGGAGAAAATTAAATGCAAATTCACTCCAAAAGTAAAAGTGCGCTTCATGACTTACATCATATCAAAGTCTAGTTATGAACGTCAAGGATAAAATATTTATAGCTGTTTTAGTCATTTAAAACACAACCTCAATTATCTAATTATGTGAGACTTCGACGCGGTATCCGTCAAAAATAGACTAGTGGCCTATCTTTAGCTAGGGTGACCATATTTTAGTTTTCCAAAAAGAGAACAGTGGGTGTGGGCGGGGTGGGGGGCTGGGGTGTGGTTGGTTGGTGGTTAAAGTAATGCTGAAAGTGCCCAAAGTAGCACAATCTCAAATATCAGAACTCAAAATATGTAATTTCCATACCTAATATACATATTTTACAGTCACTGTTATGCATATTTATCATAAACGCAGCTAAAAAAGCTTCCTACCAGCAGTGGCGGCTCGTCAGGGGAGGCACAGCTTCTCCAAAACTTTGAGGTGAAAATGGGAGGAGGACGATTTAATGTTAATAAAATTCACAATTAATTTCAGTTCATGTCTCAGAATGTGTATGTTTAATTATTTATTTATTTTAATTTCATAGCATAGTAATACCATAACATGTTACTGAAGTTGGAAAGCACCACTTTTCTATTGCGAATGTGCTGAATCTGCTGATGTAATTACAACCGCTAAGTGATAAGAGAAGGGGAGGGGAGGCCGGGGGAGGGATGAGCTCTCGTGCCTCCTTTGGTAAAAAAAAAAAAAAAAAAACCTTGGCCAATCAACATTGAGTGTTCACTTTTAGCGCTGAAGAGTGTTGAGAAAAGAAACCTCGCAGGGGAGGCTAGCCTCTCTTCTGGAATATCAACCAATCATCATAGAGACGTATATTATGTGATATTAGTTTGAACGTCTCCCGCTGCGCTGATAATGTACCAAGTGCTTATGATGAGTAGCGGTATTGAATATTTAATCGCCCACAGATTTGCCAAGCTGTCATTCAGACAGTGTATATATACAAATTAAAAATAAAGGGAGAACAGGCCTAAGCTGGATATAGGCTACAGCAGTCGACTTAATTAAATGGCACAACAGGCAGCTCTCTTTTAACAGACTTTTAAAAAGGGATGGATGTTTGCTTCAAGTGATATAGGCCAGGTAAGTGAAATTATATTATCTTGCTGTATGTGTGTCATTTTTCTTTAAGTTTTCTGACTAAAAGCAACCAAAAAGCCATTTTAAAGTGGTTAAAAAAATAATAATGATAATAATAATCGGCAGGGATCCCAGACCAATACAATTAGTGTACCTCCTCTATTTTAAAACCCACGAGCCGCCACTGCCTACCAGTGGCTGTCCTTCACAAAACTTAACATCTAGCACAGTTTTATCATAGGTAGTAGAATGCAAAATGTTTCAATACAAGCTTTTCAGTCAAATGTAATTTATGCAACATTTCAAACCTTTAACCTACAGGGGAAAATCAAGCCATGGGAACAGTTTAAAAGTAGCCCAATTCCATCGAGAGAAAAAAAAAACGCTGACTTGACAACCCTGCATCCAACACCAGCTGCAGGAGTCAGATTTGACTGATCATGGGTTGAGAGGAGAGATGGCTGACAGACCATGCTGGAGGATTTGCTGCTCAACAGATCCTGAGCTCATTGACAAATATCTGATCTTCCTTTACACAGAGCGCACGATGCGTGATGGCGAAATCAAAAAGTGAAAGTGAACAGCGAGCGCTCATTCAAAAGAGATTATATTCTCCGCATATTGATAGCGGCCCCCTGATGCACGACAATTATATGCAATATTAGAATGTTTGTGGGAGTGGGCGGGACACAGTCCTCGCAGGGCTCTAATACAAAAACGTACACTATGAATGGCGATTGTAGAACGCAAAAGCCGAATCCCGGACATTTTGGGCGATTTAGAAATCCCAGCCGGACGCAAGGTCCAAAAAGAGGACATGTCCGGGAAAAAGAGGACGTATGGTCACCCTATTTTAGTGAAGCAGCGGAGAGAGATGCTTCTGGTGTGGCGCTATAAACACAAGCATTGACTAGAGTGGCCACGATCAGCTCTGGTGGCCGTGGAGCCGTAATGTGCAGCAGCCGTGTGTGTTCTTCGAATATTTGATGCTGGCATTGCACAATTTACACACCACATGACTTTTGACGGGATATAAACTCAAAATGAAACAATTGCCATGAATGTTGTATCATTTTTTTTTTTTCAATATAAATATCGATATTGCGTTTTTGAGAATCGATACAGTATCGCCAAACAAAATATTGCGATATTCAATTGGATCAATATTTTCTTACACCCTTAAAGGGTTAGTTCACCCAAAAATATACAAGAATTTGTCTCTTCCGCATCACCCTGTAACGCCAGACGCGGAGGAGACGAATTGCTGAATAAAGTAGTTTTTGTTTTTTCTTTTGCCCACAAAAAGTATTCTCATACCTTCGCAAAATTATGGTTGAACCCCTGATGTCACATGGATTATTTTACTCCTTGCTACGTTTCTGGACTTGGGAACATTTCAGTTGCATTCCGAAGATGAACGAAGGTATTACGGGTTTGAAACGACATGAAAGTGAGTAATTAATGACAGAATTTTCATTTTTGGGTGAACTATCCCTTTAATGCTAGATGATAGACGTTTGGCCAGTGGGCCTGAGGGCTCTGCTTGACAAAGGTATAGTGAGTTAAAATTAAATATAAAATAAAAAATGGGTATTAAAATGTTGATTCATGTTAATTGGCTTGTGATTAAGAGAGAGGTTAACTCTGCTAATTTAATTTAAAATTATTATTAAAAGCCTGATTTAATTCAATAATTTAAAATAAATTATTAATATTTAAATAAATAAAATCTTCTAGTCCTTTCAGCAAATTTGAGTACATCTCATTTTCTATCAGTGAATTATATTTTGAAAAAAAAATGTATAAAAGAAATTAATACTTTTATTCAACAAAGGAGGCATTAAATTGACCAAAAGTGACCTTCACAATTTCCCCAAAAATATTAAGCAGCACGACCTTTTTCAACATGGATAATAATAACTATTTCTTGATCAAATAAGCATACTAGAATGATTTCTGAAGAATAATTTTTAAATATATAAAAATAGAACACATTTATAATAATATTTTACAACTGATATGTTTTTTGTTATGTTATTGTATGCTAAACCCTGTAGAATATGGCCACTTTATAAATATAGGTTTTGTAAACTGGTACATTTCCTAAAGGGACAGCATGTGTTACTGCTTTGCAGAAACACGATGCTGGTCATCTGCTGTTCGACTTGGCTTGCGAACACCTCAACATAGTGGAGAAACAGTACTTCAGCCTACAGATCAGTGAGGACACATCCAGCTCTCCGGTAAATGAATGTGCAACTGTTTATTGCTATGACCCAGAAATGGAGAAATGTGTAATGCCCTCTCTTAAGAAACACGATATCAGTGTTATAACTGATCTGTCATTTCAGAAGTGGCTGGACCCCAACAAACCCTTTAAGAAACAGCTGAAGGGTGAGTGAGAAACTACACGCACACACACACACAGAGGCCCACCTGGAGTCAATATATTTGTTTTACATTTTTTGTGGAAAATTAGACTGACTATTTAATTTTGTATGCGCTTTTCCCTTATTTTTACATTTCAATTCCCTTTGCCGTCATTTAATGTTCACTTAAATTAAAAACAATAATTTAATAACACTGCTAAATGTAATCGATTAAAATATTAGTCTTATTCTTCTATTAAGAAGTTAAAATATTAGTCTTATTGCTCTATTAAGAGATTAAAATATTAGTCGCTATTGTTAAGCTATTAGTTCCTATTATTCTATTAAGAACCCAAAATGATTGCACTGTATTTGATGTATAATCATTTTCTATTTTTAACTGTCTTAAATTCATTTTAAATCAATTAAATCATTCTCAATTTAAATTCCTTGTTTTATTTTTGTGATTATTTTTATTATTATTTTTCTTTTATGTAAAGCACTTTGAATTACCATTGTGTACGAAATGTGCTATATAAATAAACTTGCCTTGCCTAAGAGATTAAAAAATGAGTCGCTATTGTTAAGGGATAAAAATATTAGTTGTATTGTTCTATTAAGAGATTAAAATATTAGTCCTAATGTTTTATTAAGAGATTAAAATATTAGTCCTATTGTTCTATTAAGAGATTAAAATATTAGTTGTATTGTTCTATTAAGAGATTAAAATATTAGTCGATATTGTTAAAATATTAGTTGCTATTATTCTATTAAGAGATTAAAAATGAGTCTCTATTGTTAAGGGATTAAAATATTAATCGTATTGTTCTATAAAGAGATTAAAATATTAGTCGCTATTGTTATTAAGGGATTAAAATATTAGTTGTATTGTTCTATTAAGAGATTAAAATATTAGTCTGTATTGTTCTATTAAGAGATTAAAATATTAGTCTGTATTGTTCTATTAAGAGATTAAAATATTAGTCTGTATTGTTCTATTAAGAGATTAAAATATTAGTCGCTGTTGTTAAAGTAATGCTGCTGTCAATATAAAGGATTTCCTGGAAAGTCATTTGTTTTATTACTCCTATGAGTCTCTGCTGTCGACTTTCTGTGAGAGTTTAGCACTGTGTGCTTTTCATCTTGCAATATCATGGTTATCACCCAAACCGGTATATAACGACACCCCTAATTAAAATTATAGCGATATTTCTTTTTTAAAATATTCATCTATACCGTCAATACACGACACCCCCTAGTAACAAGATAACGATATTTTGTTTTTTAAATAACACACACATCGTCAAAACCGGTATATTGCGACACCCCTAAATGTATTATTTTTTCCTCAATTCCTGCAATGTCTATCCATTTTTCATACTTTACATTATAATGTTGGGATAAATTCACTTGTAGCATTTAAGATTATAAATTTTTTAATTGATGATTTTTATTCATTTATTTTCATAAAGTAATATAGAATTTTATTATTGTGCATATTACTTTTTTCTTTTAAATTTCTTTAAAACTCTTATCACAGAAATGCGGTTATGATAAACACAAAGGATGGATAAACGGAATGCTGCTAAAATTCTTTGGAAATCTTTATGGCTTTCTGCAGAAGTTCTGTGGAATCCGATTCCATGCAGGCCTAGAATGCACGTTTGATGAGTGTGTAATATGAGTTATGTCATAGGAGCACAAAGAATTTTGTTTCCTTTAAAAGCACATCAGGAGACACATGTTTGTTTTTTCCTATTGATTTGAGGTGGCTGATTTAACCCTCTGGTATTGTTCATTTGGGAGTCACACTTGTGTTGTTCGCAGTCAAAAGTGACCAGACACCTGAAATAACTTTTTTTTATTTTCTTTACTGAAATCAATGTTATATATTTTTGTTCAATAATATTTGTTCTTTTGTATTTTGAGAGAATTTCATGGTACTATTTAACATTTATGCAATAATTATGATCCATTTTTCCCATTGAAAATAATACAAAAATTATTTTTCTAATATTTTTTTTATTACTTTTCAATTATGGCAGTATTTCATGTTCTACGGACTATGGTACACTATTAAGAAGTGCTAACCTACAAATGCTATCTTATCAAATGCAATATTTATCAATGTAACCCAATGTATAGATTAAGTTCAAATTTTTTATTTAAATCAAATACATTTTGTTAACATATGAGAAATTGTACATATTCAATTAAGAAAAACACTTAAAAGGACTTCAAGGCTTTACTCAAGTGAAAATTATTTCATCATCCTCATGAATATACTGGGTTTCTCTCATATCTAAAGGCATGGATCACGTAACATTATGCTCTCTCGACATTTGTCATTAAGATCACGCTATAGAAATCGCCTAAAATTAAGTATAAAGAGGAGAAGAAAGCGGCCCTAGGCAGCTGCCTACACTTGCCAGCATCCGCCACTGCCAGATGCAGTTATAAATACTAAAAACAAGCCTATCGCAAAACATCTGGTAGGGGGGGCACCTGGGGTGGCCAGCCAAATTTCAGGGGGGGCCGGTACCACCCCTGGCCACCACGTAGACCCGCCCCTGGTGTAGGGGGTGTCTGTTTTGCACTCTTGATATTTTAGAGTGTCACCCCTTCATTGCTGTGCACTTTTGTTCTGCATCGTGAATGATTTGTAGATTGTACACACAAAAAAATCTCTGTATTTTCATATTTTTGCGTATTCATTTCCAAAGGTGGTCATTTTTGACCGCGAACAACACAAGTGTGACTATTTTTTTTTTATGACCATTTAGCTTTTTCAAATCAAGTCCACGATTTTTTGTTGTTGTCACATAGTGACTGCAATAAAAGTCAGCCAGTTTCGTACCGTTCCGATAAAGTAGAGATTTTTTTTAAATTTTATTTCAAAAATTTTTTTTTTCCCCAGTCTAAAATGACCGAACAATACCAGAGGGTTAATTAATCAACTTACTTGAGTCATCAGACGTGATGTGGATGCAGTAAGGCACAGACAGTGATTGCAACTCATCTTTTGTCTACTGCTTTTTTACTTTAAATGATGGTTTAATAAATTGGCTTAGATTTCTGGGGAATTGCCTTTTGACTTCCTTTTTTTAGAAATTGTATGATACTGAGCTTACATTTAACTCTGATCAGTGAATATCTGTTACTTGCATTTATTTATGTATTTAGAGGTTCTTTTCCTCTGACTGTGTCCTCTGCTCTCTCTCTCTCTCCCACTATTATTCCTTCAGGTTCTGCTCCGTTCTTTTTAATATTTAGTGTGCGGTTCTTCATCTCTGACCCAAACTCCCTCCAGCATGAGCAGACCAGGTACATCTCCCTGTTTATGTGTAAATGAGATATATATATATATATATATATTTATTATATGTGTATAGAGTGAGAGGTTGCCTTACCCTTATTTTGTTTTGCAGGCATTTTTATTTCTTGCAAATTAAGAAGGACATTTGTGAGGGGAGGTAAATAAAGTTGATTTTGCACCTACACTATCATTCAAAAGTTTGGGGTTTGTAAGATTTTTTGTTTTTTTGGAAGAAGTTTCTTATGCTCACCAAGGCTGCAACTATTTGACAAAAATACAGTAAAATCAGTAAATCAAAATCACCTTTGCTGCTTAACTTGTTTGTTGAAATTGTGATACTTTTTCAGGATTCTTTGATGAATAGAAAGTTCAAAAGAGCATTTATTTGAAATATAAATCTATTGTATTAGTGATGTATGAGTGATGTAACAGAGAAAGAAATATCTAATTCTAACTGATGCAGATGACACAAATGTTTTCATGTTATGGCTGATAACCAATAAATAGCAGGTATTATAAATGTATACCGTTTATATGTAAAACCAATTGTTTTATATGCTACCATAACATTATAATTTACAGTATTAAAGATGGATATCTATTCATTTATTTTGAAATCTGCTATAGAAAAAAAGTATATTGTTCAAATGATAAAAAGACCAAATACAGTGGGGAAAAAAAGTATTTAGTTAAAAGATGAGAGAGGCCTGTAATTTTCATCATAGGTATACCTCAACTATGAGAGACAAAATGAGAAAAAAAAATCCAGAAAATCACATTGTAGGATTTTTAAAGAATTTATTTGCAAATTAAGGTGGAAAATAAGTATTTGGTCAATAACAAAATTTAATCTCAATACTTTGTTATATACCCTTTGGTGGCAATGACAGAGGTCAAACGTTTTCTGTAAGTCTTCACAAGGTTGTCACACACTGTTGCTGGTATTTTGGCCCATTCCTCCATGCAGATCCCCTCTAGAGCAGTAATGTTTTGGGGCTGTCACTGGGCAACACGGATTTTCAACTCCCTCCAAAGATTTTCTATGGGGTTGAGATCTGGAGACTGGCTAGGCCACTCCAGGACCTTGAAATGCTTCTTACGAAGCCACTCCTTCGTTGCCCGGGCGGTGTGTTTGGGATCATTGTCATGCTGAAAGACCCAGCCACGTTTCATCTTCAATGCCCTTGCTGATGGAAGGAGGTTTTCACTCAAAATCTCACGATACATGGCCCCATTCATTCTTTCGTTTACACAGATCAGTCGTCCTGGTCCCTTTGCAGAAAAACAGCCCCAAAGCATGATATTTCCACCCCCATGCTTCACAGTAGGTATGGTGTTCTTTGGATGCAACTCAGCATTCTTTCTCCTCCAAACACAACAAGTTGAGTTTTTACCAAAAAGTTCTATTTTGGTTTCATCTGACCATATGACATTCTCCCAATCCTCTTCTGGATCATCCAAATGCTCTCTAGCAAACTTCAGACAGGCCTGGACATGTACTGGCTTAAGCAGGGGGACACATCTGGCACTGCAGGATTTGAGTCCCTGGCAGCGCAGTGTGTTACTGATGGTAGCCTTTGTTACTTTGGTCCCAGCTCTCTGCAGGTCATTCACTAGGTCCCCCCGTGTGGTTCTGGGATTTTTGCTCACAGTTCTTGTGATCATTTTGACCCCACAGGGTGAGATCTTGCGTGGAGCCCCAGATCAAGGGAGATTATCAGTGGTCTTGTATGTCTTCCATTTTCTAATAAGTGCTCCCACAGTTGATTTCTTCACACCAAGCTGCTTACCTATTGCAGATTCAGTCTTCCCAGCCTGATGCAGGTCTACAATTTTGTTTCTGGTGTCCTTTGACAGCTCTTTGGTCTTGGCCATGGTGGAGTTTGGAGTGTGACTGTTTGAGGTTGTGGACAGATGACTTTTATACTGATAACGAGTTCAAACAGATGCCATTAATACAGGTAACCAGTGGAGGACAGAGGAGCCTCTTAAAGAAGAAGTTACAGGTCTGTGAGAGCCAGAAATCTTGCTTGTTTGTAGGTGACCAAATACTTATTTTACCGAGGAATTTACCAATAAATTCTTTAAAAATCCTACAATGTGATTTTCTAGACTTTTTTTCTCATTTTGTCTCTCATAGTTAAGGTATACATTCCTGCAATGTCTATCCATTTTTCATACTTTACATTATAATGTTGGGATAAATTCACTTGTAGCATTTAAGATTATAAATTTTTTAATTGATGATTTTTATTCATTTATTTTCATAAAGTAATATAGAATTTTATTATTGTGCATATTACTTTTTTCTTTTAAATTTCTTTAAAACTCTTATCACAGAAATGCGGTTATGATAAACACAAAGGATGGATAAACGGAATGCTGCTAAAATTCTTTGGAAATCTTTATGGCTTTCTGCAGAAGTTCTGTGGAATCCGATTCCATGCAGGCCTAGAATGCACGTTTGATGAGTGTGTAATATGAGTTATGTCATAGGAGCACAAAGAATTTTGTTTCCTTTAAAAGCACATCAGGAGACACATGTTTGTTTTTTCCTATTGATTTGAGGTGGCTGATTTAACCCTCTGGTATTGTTCATTTGGGAGTCACACTTGTGTTGTTCGCAGTCAAAAGTGACCAGACACCTGAAATAACTTTTTTTTATTTTCTTTACTGAAATCAATGTTATATATTTTTGTTCAATAATATTTGTTCTTTTGTATTTTGAGAGAATTTCATGGTACTATTTAACATTTATGCAATAATTATGATCCATTTTTCCCATTGAAAATAATACAAAAATTATTTTTCTAATATTTTTTTTATTACTTTTCAATTATGGCAGTATTTCATGTTCTACGGACTATGGTACACTATTAAGAAGTGCTAACCTACAAATGCTATCTTATCAAATGCAATATTTATCAATGTAACCCAATGTATAGATTAAGTTCAAATTTTTTATTTAAATCAAATACATTTTGTTAACATATGAGAAATTGTACATATTCAATTAAGAAAAACACTTAAAAGGACTTCAAGGCTTTACTCAAGTGAAAATTATTTCATCATCCTCATGAATATACTGGGTTTCTCTCATATCTAAAGGCATGGATCACGTAACATTATGCTCTCTCGACATTTGTCATTAAGATCACGCTATAGAAATCGCCTAAAATTAAGTATAAAGAGGAGAAGAAAGCGGCCCTAGGCAGCTGCCTACACTTGCCAGCATCCGCCACTGCCAGATGCAGTTATAAATACTAAAAACAAGCCTATCGCAAAACATCTGGTAGGGGGGGCACCTGGGGTGGCCAGCCAAATTTCAGGGGGGGCCGGTACCACCCCTGGC
This sequence comes from Sinocyclocheilus grahami, assembly GCF_001515645.1. NCBI lineage: Eukaryota > Metazoa > Chordata > Actinopteri > Cypriniformes > Cyprinidae > Sinocyclocheilus > Sinocyclocheilus grahami. The sequence continues at coordinate 767,744 of NW_015505354.1, forward strand.
CACCACGTAGACCCGCCCCTGGTGTAGGGGGTGTCTGTTTTGCACTCTTGATATTTTAGAGTGTCACCCCTTCATTGCTGTGCACTTTTGTTCTGCATCGTGAATGATTTGTAGATTGTACACACAAAAAAATCTCTGTATTTTCATATTTTTGCGTATTCATTTCCAAAGGTGGTCATTTTTGACCGCGAACAACACAAGTGTGACTATTTTTTTTTTATGACCATTTAGCTTTTTCAAATCAAGTCCACGATTTTTTGTTGTTGTCACATAGTGACTGCAATAAAAGTCAGCCAGTTTCGTACCGTTCCGATAAAGTAGAGATTTTTTTTAAATTTTATTTCAAAAATTTTTTTTTTCCCCAGTCTAAAATGACCGAACAATACCAGAGGGTTAATTAATCAACTTACTTGAGTCATCAGACGTGATGTGGATGCAGTAAGGCACAGACAGTGATTGCAACTCATCTTTTGTCTACTGCTTTTTTACTTTAAATGATGGTTTAATAAATTGGCTTAGATTTCTGGGGAATTGCCTTTTGACTTCCTTTTTTTAGAAATTGTATGATACTGAGCTTACATTTAACTCTGATCAGTGAATATCTGTTACTTGCATTTATTTATGTATTTAGAGGTTCTTTTCCTCTGACTGTGTCCTCTGCTCTCTCTCTCTCTCCCACTATTATTCCTTCAGGTTCTGCTCCGTTCTTTTTAATATTTAGTGTGCGGTTCTTCATCTCTGACCCAAACTCCCTCCAGCATGAGCAGACCAGGTACATCTCCCTGTTTATGTGTAAATGAGATATATATATATATATATATATTTATTATATGTGTATAGAGTGAGAGGTTGCCTTACCCTTATTTTGTTTTGCAGGCATTTTTATTTCTTGCAAATTAAGAAGGACATTTGTGAGGGGAGGTAAATAAAGTTGATTTTGCACCTACACTATCATTCAAAAGTTTGGGGTTTGTAAGATTTTTTGTTTTTTTGGAAGAAGTTTCTTATGCTCACCAAGGCTGCAACTATTTGACAAAAATACAGTAAAATCAGTAAATCAAAATCACCTTTGCTGCTTAACTTGTTTGTTGAAATTGTGATACTTTTTCAGGATTCTTTGATGAATAGAAAGTTCAAAAGAGCATTTATTTGAAATATAAATCTATTGTATTAGTGATGTATGAGTGATGTAACAGAGAAAGAAATATCTAATTCTAACTGATGCAGATGACACAAATGTTTTCATGTTATGGCTGATAACCAATAAATAGCAGGTATTATAAATGTATACCGTTTATATGTAAAACCAATTGTTTTATATGCTACCATAACATTATAATTTACAGTATTAAAGATGGATATCTATTCATTTATTTTGAAATCTGCTATAGAAAAAAAGTATATTGTTCAAATGATAAAAAGACCAAATACAGTGGGGAAAAAAAGTATTTAGTTAAAAGATGAGAGAGGCCTGTAATTTTCATCATAGGTATACCTCAACTATGAGAGACAAAATGAGAAAAAAAAATCCAGAAAATCACATTGTAGGATTTTTAAAGAATTTATTTGCAAATTATGGTGGAAAATAAGTATTTGGTCAATAACAAAATTTCATCTTAATACTTTGTTATATACCCTTTGTTGGCAATGACAGAGGTCAAACGTTTTCTGTAAGTCTTCACAAGGTTTTCACACACTGTTGCTGGTATTTTGGCCCATTCCTCCATGCAGATCTCCTCTAGAGCAGTAATGTTTTGGGGCTGTCGCTGGGCAACACGGATTTTCAACTCCCTCCAAAGATTTTCTATGGGGTTGAGATCTGGAGACTGGCTAGGCCACTCCAGGACCTTGAAATGCTTCTTACGAAGCCACTCCTTCGTTGCCCGGGCGGTGTGTTTGGGATCATTGTCATACTGAAAGACCCAGCCACGTTTCATCTTCAATGCCCTTGCTGATGGAAGGAGGTTTTCACTCAAAATCTCACGATACATGGCCCCATTCATTCTTTCGTTTACACGGATCAGTCATCCTGGTCCCTTTGCAGAAAAACAGCCCCAAAGCATGATATTTCCACCCCCATGCTTCACAGTAGGTATGGTGTTCTTTATTACAGGCCTCTCTCATCTTTTTAAGTGGGAGAACTTGCACAATTGGTGGCTGACTAAATACTTTTTTTGCCCCACTGTATATGTTGGAGGAATTATAAATTCCATTTTTATACAACTTGTATGATCAAAATACCATAAAAATACCAGCAACCCACATCATTATAATACATGATGGATGCTGGTTATGCAGTTCTAAAGCTCAGGGAGTTATATACAGGTGCATCTCAATAAATTAGAATGTCGTGGAAAAGTTCATTTATTTCAGTAATTCAACTCAAATTGTGAAACTCGTGTATTAAATAAATTCAATGCACACAGTAAAAGTAGTTTAAGTCTTTGGTTCTTTTAATTGTGATGTTTTGTCTCACATTTAACAAAAACCCACCAATTCACTATCTCAACAAATTAGAATATGGTGACATGCCAATCAGCTAATCAACTCAAAACACCTGCAAAGGTTTCCTGAGCCTTCAAAATGGTCTCTCAGTTTGGTTCACTAGGCCAGTGTTTCCCAACCTTTTTTTTTAGTCGTGGCACCCTTTGGAAATTTGACCAAACTTGTGGCACCCTACAAAATTAATTTTGTCACAATATTTGAATTTCTAACTTCGATATGATCATTTGAAAAATATAGATATTCGGTACAACAGGGAATAACTGCAGAATATAATGTCATACAGATATTTGTAATATTATTAAAAAAAATTGTCCATCAATGGTGGCAATCAGTAGGCTAATTTCTAACGAAGAGACCAATTTATATGACCGATTTTAATGTAGGCTTTTGTATATATGTAAACATTATTTAATTACCATTATATCTATCTCACAAATTTTTGCTCACTCAGTGTTTTTTTTATTTTACAGTGGGGTAACTATTTTTTTATTTTTATTTTTTATTTTTTTTACCATTTATCCAAATAATGTTTAGTCCTAGAAAGCTATTATTATCAGAACACTCGAGCATAACATAGCGGTTAGCAGATCAGTGAATGAGAGGGCAGCGTTACCAGAGTTGCCCATATACCACACCATGTTACAACACAGTAGGGCTATTGCAGACAGAAACAATACTGTACTACATCCATGTTTCCTGTCGGCTAAATTTTTGAGTGGACTTTGCTGTCCCGATTCACATGAACGGTATATGAGTGGAGCGACTGAGCGGAGCGCACACACACGCATAGAGCGGATAATACGCAGAGCGTCACACCACATGAAAGTGAAACCTGAGCGGTGAACTACTTTTCGGCAGCCGAAATTTCGGTGCATCTCTAGTTATTGGTGACATCAGAAATTGATATTATATAATAGATGCTTTTTTGAACATTTTAGCAATTTAAAAATATTAGAAAAGGATTTTTTACACGGCACCCCTGCTCTCGACAGGCGGCACCCCGGTTGGGAAACACTGCTCTAGTACACTGGACGCGACAAATCAAGAAACCTGGGCTTCCATACCACCTGAGCAGTGCCACAAACTGATCACCTCCATGCCACGCCGAATTGAGGCAGTAATTAAAGCAAAAGGAGCCCCTACCAAGTATTGAGTACATGTACAGTAAATGAACATACTTTCCAGAAGGCCAACAATTCACTAAAAATGTTTTTTTTTTATTGGTCTTATGAAGTATTCTAATTTGTTGAGATAGTGAATTGGTGGGTTTTTGTTAAATGTGAGCCAAAATCACCACAATTAAAAGAACCAAAGACTTAAACTACTTCAGTCTGTGTGCATTGAATTTATTTAATACACGAGTTTCACAATTTGAGTTGAATTACTGAAATAAATGAACGTTTCCATGACATTTTAATTTATTGAGATGTACCTGTAACTCATGGATTGTGAGGTTATGTGTGGTCTAATAAACATACTATTGTGTATAAATAAAAATTATAATATACAACTATAGACATCTGTACCCTGATAAATAAATACCAAATATTTGCTGACTAAATATTTAATATTGACAAATGCTAATAAAAAAACTGATGTCACAACAATGTATGTTGTGTCCCAAAACATGATGGAATGTTTTTATTGCAGATTAAAGTGTCCTTTAAGCTCAGCTGTGGTACTGGCTTCTTACTCTGTTCAGTGTAAGTTGTGGAAATTAACACCTTCTCACTTTGTGATTGGCAGCCCTGCCATAGAAACATTATTGATATTGCAGAGGATGTGTCTGTGTGCTTGGAGGAGGCATGAGTCTTCTCCAGGAAATAGCTGGGGTTAATGGCACTGTCAAAGCTGGAGATGACTGAACAAAGCGCAGACAATCACTGATTCTCAAACGTAGCATTCTAATACTCCTGTTTGATTGACAGCTGAGCTTGGAGACTATGTCCCTGAAACTCCTGCCGGATACCTCAGTCAGACCCATTTTCTCCCTGACCAAGACCAGGAGTTCCTTCTGAAAGTGGAGTCGCTGCATCCACAGCACAAGTATGTCAGCACACACATTCATACATTCAAACACACATGCATATTTATTAATTGGACATGTCTGAATATGTTTCAGAGGTTTGTCTCAGAGTGAAGCTGAACTGTGCTATTTGAATACAGCGAGAACATTAGATCTGTATGGAGTGGAGTTACATCATGCTCAGGTACCATTTAAGTAGAAAATCCTGTATTTTTCCAACTTCTTCCAAAGTTTAAAAAAATAACTGGTAATGTTGTTTTAACGTGGATTATGTTAATAATTTATTCAATTAAAATTCTAAATCCCTGTTTATAGGATGTTAGCAACCCTGCCCTCTGGGTGGGCATTACATCAGGGGGCGTGGCCTTGTTTTGCCATTTAATTTGCTCCAGTTTTTTCCCGTGGTAAGTTTTGGCCAATCAGATCCTTTCTTGAATGTTTTTGCTCACTTTGGAATTATGCATAAGCTTGATGTGTGTTCTTTATAAAATTTACTTTTTAAGCATTTTATGGTGACGCTTACAGCTGTTATGAATGATGTTTGACAGTGCTACGGCTCTGTTTGTCAGAGCTGTGATTATCATTACAATGGATGAGATGCAAACACTGTAGAAAAGTATAATGACTGTTATTAGTGTAATTAAGAGCCCTGGAAATGGTATCCCTTATTTTGATTCTGGTTTACTTTGTTTTTGACGAGGAGGTTGCTTTTTGAATGGCTGCTTTTTTTTCAGGATTAACATCATCAAAATTTCATTCAAAAGAAAACGGTTCTTTGTCCACCTACGTCGGAAACATGTAAGATATGCATGATTAATCATTCTCGCCCTTCAAAACAAAAGCTAAATAATAACTTGATTAAAGCCAGATACGTAATATCTCAAAGATGGTGAATACTGCAAAATCAACATCTTTTTGTGAGACTATTATGTTGTGTTTTTTTCCCTCATTTAATTGTGTGGTACAGGGTGAACTGGGTCACCACGTGGTTTCTCTCTCCATGCCAAGTTCACGCGCCTGTAAGAACCTATGGAAATCCTGCGTGGACCACCATACGTTCTACGACAGGAAACCCTCTCACTCTGCCTCAAAACTTAGGTACGCAGGCAGAGTCACGACAGAGCCATTCAAAGAAATTACAGTGTTCTTTATTGCTGGAGTTAATTCGAGTTCATTGCTGCGTCCACCAAATGAGTGTGTGAGTTTAATTGCATATATTTTTGTTATAGCTCTGTACCACTGTACCGAAAGCTGATTGGTGAGAAAATGTTCAACCCTGCGGTGAGGTCCAACTCAGTGGAACACTTCGAGACAAAGAGTCTACCCTCACGGTCACCACCCAACACGCCCAACTGGTAACAAGTGCTCGAATACACTGGAATGTATTTAATCTTTACAGTAATGGATTAGAGCTATTTAATGTATTTTAACAAACAATTAAATGTATTTCATTCAAGATTTGTAAAAAATACTTGAACATTTAATACTTTTATTCAGCAAGGATGCATTTCATTGAACAAAAGAAGTTGTACGTTTTAGGGCTTTGGTGAATATATCTTCCATTTTAGGCGGAGTCCTCGTTTACGTCATGACTTCCGTAAGCCACGCCCATCATCTGTGGACAACCTGACCAATGAAATGAGCTATGTGACTGAGAGTGAAGACGTGTTCTATACTTACAGGCAAATTTACTCTACATATGCAAATGCACACAGTCTTGCAGCCATATGCATTCAATAGCACACTCATAGTAACTTATTAAAACTGATTCCACTGAAGGAAAACTCAGGAGGAGGGGCGGACGAGTGGTAGTTGGTCTCATAGTGATGATATCACCGAAGAGGAGGATTTGCACATCTGGGATAAGGTGAGTGTTACTGTACATAATAGCCGATGATGCAAGATCAAGGGAAATGTGATTCATAACAGGGTCTAACTTTAAAGCTTCTTTGCATGTCTTTACAAAGGATCATTGCGTCAAAAATGAGTGGTTGGAATGAAGAAGTTCCCTGTGGCATATTTCAGTGCAGAGTGTGGATGGTTGTGATTGATGGATGGGGCAGTTAAAAGCTATATTAGATCTACAGATAATGTGGAAATGCCGCAAAGTGCGTTTTTTTTTTTGTAGATGTTTCTTAAGGACACGGAAGAACAAACTGACCTTTTACTTAGTCACAGTCATAGAGAAGGTGGAAAATGGCCATAAAAAATGGTGCAAAAATAAATACATTTGTAACTTTTTAGACATATAATTTTTGGTCTTAAAAATGGGTTTCATTTTTTGTATGTTAAGTAAATTTCCCAGACATGTTCTTGACAGGTGTTGTGAGATTCATCCTGGAACAGATTAAAATCTATAAGAATCTGTGATGTGGTCAGGAACACTGCTTGATTGGATTTCAGACAAGCAATCAAAGCGTTGCTGAACAGTGAACACTGTATGCAACAAAAAGCACAGAACCTAAACCAAAGGTCCGAGTCCAGCATCAAGGCATCAGCTGTCAGAAATAATATCCAGTGTTTGCCATTCTAACAAATCTAAGCAGTACACTGATACTACAGTCATGTCGATGAGTCACTGAAAATCTATCTCCCAACTCACGAGACTAGCACATGAAAATACTTAAAACTGCAGTGGGGTCCAAAAGTCTGAGGCTAGAAGTTTATTGGGATTTTGGAAACTTAAAAGTTACGAAACTTTTACCTTCACGATGATGTGCTAATTCTAGATCACATTTTCACCACTGAAGCACAAGTTGCTCTTTGGATCATTCTCAAACCATGCTGGAGAACACAAACTTGTGGAGTTCATGCAATTCTGCTGGTGTTATTGAAGAAACAAGGACATGTTATAATATTTTATTAAATAGAAGCATTTTGACTAGTGCTATCAGTGTGCAAAACAGCTGAGAATGAGGCTGTCTACTGACAAAGAACAACAATATTCTGAGGTCACATTTGAAGCACTCAGTAGTTTTTTATTTGCTGTTGTGAAAACTGTCTACATATATGCTATTATTTCATTATTTTGTAGCTAGAGTTCAGAATCCTCCATCCTCTTCCTGTCCTACCTGCCTCAAAGGGTCTATTTTGTGGTTATATGTATGCAGAGTGTAACAGCTGATGGAGATCTACTCCTTGTGAGGATCAGCCCAGACCAAGATGGGAAGTTTGGCTTCAACGTTAAAGTGAGTTGGTTCACAATATGTATTTATCATCATTGTTAAAATTGCATTCAGATAGAGTTTTGTGTGGGAAACCATGTATCAGAATATTGTCGGGTAATATTTAGGGAGGCGTGGATCAGAAGATGCCCCTGGCCATCTCTCATGTTAACCCTGCATCTCCGGTAACCCATAAAAATCCTTGTTGCTTTTGAATATAAATGGGTTCTTGGTGTTTGCATTTGTACAAATATTGACTGTTGCAGGCCGGTCGCTGTGTGCCTCCACTCATGGAAGGCGATCAGGTGCTGTTGATAAATGGGCGGGACATTTCAGAACACACCCATCAGCAGGTGGTCATGTTCATCAAAGCAAGCCGAGAGTCACACAGCAAGGAACTTGCATTGCTTGTGCGCCGCAAAGGTACGATTTTTGTTGATGTGCATGTGTACCAATGTGATTTGAGGGGAATTGGTTTAATTTGATCACTGATGTTTCTAGTGCATTTAGTTTGTACATCCAATCAGAAACCGCAAAACAGCCTTTTTTTTCAGGTGTCTCTTTGCGAGCGGAACCCACACTACAATTAGGTGAGGGTCTCACCCTTCCAGGTGAAATATCCCCACTGTCCACTCAGCCATCTGGAGAGACGCCAGAGGAGTCTATGACCCGTCTGGAGAAGGGGTTGGTCACCGGCACATTGCTTCTGCACTTTGAGGTTGGGGCATGTGAACGTTTTACTACATGTCTCAGTTGGCATGTGTGTGCATTGCTGATAATTGTCTTCTATGCATGTGTATGTGTGTTTTGCTACTCACAGAAGTTGTACAGGAAGAAAGAAGGCATGTCAATGTCTTTCGCAAAACAGTCCGAGAATATGGACAAGAATCGGTACAAAGATGTATTACCATGTAAGTTTTATTGCTTTTCCTGATAAACATTTATCAAATGCTAAATTGAATAATTGTGGCCTGTAAATCCTATGTTCACAGTATAGCACAGTTAGGGGCCATTCACACAGAATGTGCCTTTGCATGTAAAAACACGACATGCAGAACTCAGGAATGTTTTTTTTTTAAAACCGCAGCGCAGAACGCAAGGGTCTCAAGATGCACTTTTGAGACGTGATACAATAACAAAAATATTTCTCTCCAGGCTCTTTTTTTTTTTTTTTTTTTAAGAAACAGGTTGTGATAATTGCTTGAAGAAATGTTATACAGTGGTGTGAAAAGGTTTTTGCCCCCTTCCTGTTTTTTGAATTTTTAGCATATTTGTCACACTTAAAAGAATCAAACTAATTTTAATATTACACAAAGATAATGCAAGTAAATACGACAGCTTTTTTCCCTTAATAAATGAAATCATCATTTAAAAACTGCATTTTGTATTTACTTGCATTATCTTTGTGTAATATTAAAATTTGTTTGATGATCTGAATCTTTTAAGTGTGACAAATATGCAAAAAAAAAAAAACAGGAAGGGGGCAAAAACCTTTTCACACCACTGTATAATTCAGGGTATCCGGATGCAGCCACTATGAATGCCTCCTCCGCCATGTTGCTGTCAAATAAAACCGTTGCCATGCCAACTTGCTACTGTATACAAAAGCACGCAATGCTTGCCCCACCTCCGGGGTCTTCTGATTGTTCCACTTTTTTGGAACTGACATTGATGATCGGTGCTGCGTGTAAAACTTAAAATTCTTTTAACTTGACATGCCATCTTAAAAATGTGGCGCTCTTGTGCGTGATGCTGCAAAAGACGCAAGCGGTCATACATGTCCGTCTAGCTTGTTTACATAGAAAAACAATGGAAAAGTCGCTGATTGGAATGGAAATTGTGTTCTGTGTGAACAGCTCCTTAGGGTGTTATTGCTTTTGATTTATAATTTATCTTAATTTTGATGAACCGATATTTAAATCACAAGAATGATCTTGTGCTAAAAATTTACAATCAGTCCATTTTATCACGAAATGCAAACAATAAATGTCATTTTGACATTCTTTATAACGTGCCGTGACAGATTGCTGTAGTGATGATAAAGATACGTTTTATGACAGCCACCATTTAAATGTCTATATTTCAACAACGAATTGGAGTAAAAACATAATTATATCATTAGAAAGTTGATATAAAAACTGCCTTATGTGCAATTTAAATGTTTGTATACAACTCAATTGTTATTTGAATGTTGATTGTTTTGTCTAAAAATAAAAAGCAATTGAATTTCATAGTTTTGAGTAGTTTGGAATTTTAACCCTTTAATATTACAGTAATATTACCAGCTTACAGGTTTCCTTGTATAATTTACAGTAGCAGTTGAGTTTTTCCTTAAGAAAAAATATATATACTGTGCCTGATATATCCAAATATATCTAAATCAAATTTAATTGAGATTGGAATAGAACAGAATCTAATCGATTTGTGAAATATGTTATATTAAAGACATATATTCAACAAACTTCAAGCTATTTCATTAAAGGGTTAGTTCACCCCAAAATGAAAATTCTGTCATTAATTACTCACCCTCATGTCGTTCCAAACCCGTAAGACCTTCGTTCATCTTCGGAACACAAATTAAGATATTTTTGATGAAATGTGAGAGCTCTCAGACCCTGCATAGACAGCAACGCAACTGAAATGTTCCCAAGTCCAGAAACGTAGTAAGCACATCGGTAAAACAGTCCATGGGACATGGGCACTCAGTGGGTGTTGCATGCATCAGTCCAAAAGCAGTTAAATAAAATGCGTCCATCCATTAAAAAAAAAGTGTCTCACATGGCTCTGGGGGGGGGGGGGGAACAAAGGCTTTCTGTAGTGAATCGATGCGTTTTTGTAAGAAAAATATTCATATTCAAAACGTAATAATCACTTTAATCTTGCTTGCGCTCACTGTTGCACACTGGAAGCAGCTCCGGGCGGATGAGGTCAGTGCTGCGCATGCGCCAGTGAGTCTCGTGAAAACCAACGTTTGTTAACAGGAGCAAAGGAAGCAAAGTTTTCTTACTTTAGCAAAGGAAAACCAGTCTCCTCTTGGCTTATATCGAAATCCTCAGACATTCTTCTTTACAAATCCTCATTTTGTACTTCTAATTAGTGACCGTTTTTTTGTTTTGATCTCTCCGCTGCGCTTCCGCGTGCGTCACTTCTGAGCGGCGCATGCGCAAAGCTGACCTCATACGTCATCCACCGGGAGCTGCTTCCAGTGTACAACAGTGAGCGCAAGCTACATTAAAGTGATTATTACGTTTTGAATATGGATATTTTTCTTACAAAAACACATCGATTCGCTACAGAAGGCCTTTGTTCACCCCCTGGAGCCATGTGAGACACTTTTTTTATGGATGGGCGCATTTTAATTAAGTTCTTTTGGCCTGATGCATGCAACACCCGCTGAGTGCCATGAAACGGCTTGAAAGATCAAAGACAATTTTTAATATAACTCTGACTGGATTCGTCTGAAAGAAGAAAGTCATATACACCTAGGATGACTTGAGGGTGAGTAATTTATGGGCTAATTTTCATTTTTGGGTGAACTAACCCTTTAAGTGACATCATTCTGCTAGAAAATATAGTACCGGTCCTATTGCAGCACTAGCGACGGCAAGGTCATTGGTTCAATTCCCAGGGAATTCTGATAAAGTGTGAATGTCACTTTAGGTGATGCATAAATGTAAGCTAGGTGAACATATGCTTTACATCCTTGCTGTTACACTATTGTGTATTTTGGAACACTGTATTGATCAATCAGGTCATCCAGGACTGGATTTCACTTATACTTGAACAACATTACATGTTTTGTTGGGTTTGAAAATTCAAATAGAACATTTGAAAATTCAAAAAGGATTTTCAAGGGAGTTGTATTTTACAACGAGAGAGTGGTTGCTGGATGACCATGATGAGATTGAACTCACCTCACTGGAGTAGATTACGGGGTAAGGTCAAACGTATAATTTTATTCATTTGTGTGTAAGCTTTCGATCAGGGAATGAGGCGTAATGCTCTTTAAAACTAGTCAGAGGAGGTGTTTTCACATAATCCGCAAATCCCTCTTCCTCATTCTCTGCTCGTTCATACTTTTCTTTCAGATGACAGCACCAGAGTGGTGCTGCAGGAAGAGGGGGATGATTATATTAATGCCAGTCATGTGAAGGTATGGATCACTATCTGTCTTCCTCATTACTATTCATTATTTCATTTTTCGTTGTTTTTTTTGTTGTTGTGAATGGAAAAGTTTTAATTTATGGCTCTGAATGATATATTGATGACTCAGCAATGTGTGTGTGTGTGTATGTCAGAATGAGCCAGCAGGTTGTGTTTTGCGGTACATAGCAGCTCAGGGTCCATTGCCGCACACCTGTACACACTTCTGGAGGAGCGTGTGGGAGCAGAACGTCAGTGTCATCATCATGCTCACCACACTGACCGAGAGAGGACGGGTACTTCAACACATGAAATGAAAACAGTTAAAAACTACACACAGTTACACAATGTGCTGCTATATTAACATGAACATTACACACACATACTCAAGACAGAAACATACTTTTACATCAGAAAACCTCTTATAAACACACGCGTGCACACACAAAACAACTAATGAGACGATACCCATCACACACCTCCAGTCCCCCAAGGACAGCTTATTGTGAGTACTGTATTCTTCGGCTCGACTTGACTGTTGCTTGGTAACCAAGCGCTCTGCATTCTTATCCAAAGGGATGATTTAATAAACTCTGTGTGTGAGGGAGGGAAAGAGGAAGCACAATTGTGTGAGTGCGCGTGTGCTTTTTTTTTCTGTGCTCAATAATCTCTTTTCTATTTCCACAGACCAAGTGCCACCAATATTGGCCGCATCCCCCTGAAGTGAGGGATTATGGGTTTCTTCAGGTGTGCTGTCACTCAGAGGAGTGTAACCTGGCATATGTTACTCGAGAACTAACACTCACAAATACTCAGGTAACAATGGACATACTTTTAAAAGGACACCACCTCTGCAAGGTGCAGTAGAAACAAACAAGAGCTAGTGAAATCACTTATATAAAGTAGCATATAACACTCAATGAATATACACTGTTAAAGACCACTATCAATCTAAATGTGAATTTGTTGTTAATTTTAGGTCATATATGCTAGTGTACTCATGAATTGATGAAATGCACTTCTAAACTTTCTCCGGGAAACTACAATAAAAATATTAATGACTCATCCTCCACTAGACAGATTTTTGTCCAAACAGACGCTCTGTAGAATAGGAGAAGGAACTTTCTCAATAGTATCAGCCTCAGATGTTATGCCTACGGACCATTGGCTGAACGTCTGATGCATTTGGCACCCAAAATGATCAGGATCAACTAAATGCTGGATTTTCAAAAGTATGTGAAATATGTAACGTTCGTGGCATACACTCTTTAAAATACGTCAAGAGTTTTACACACTAGTCTGTTATTGTGAGGACATTTCCACGCCCCTAAATATGACACTGCACAAAACGAAACGTGATTGGTTGCTTTACCTGTCAGTCATATGGCCTCTTGGGCGGTCCTTGGCCATTCAAAGTCCTTCTGCCATCAGTCTTCTGCCATCAGTCTGAAGGTCTGGCTACGCGAGACTACTTTCTCAATATCACCTAATATCAATAGACTGAATTAGTCTCAACAATTACTACTACCCTGGAATAACATACTAGAATACCACTTTTACTTTTCTTAGACTATATATTGCAGAACTAGCAAGAACCAAAAAGAGTATATGAGTAAGAGTAATTAGAGTATATACTAATAAATAGTAAGAGTAACTAGTAGCTATATGAGTAAATAGAGTAACTATTCTTATACTGGATATGGTGGAAATAGTGAAAATATATGAGTAAGAGTAAATACTAAAGTATGTACTATTATACAGATCTATGTATACGAGTAAATAGTAAGAATATTTGATTCATAGAACATTTGAATTTGCAACAGCATACTATTCTTACTATTTCTGCTATTTCTTTATCTTTACATAAAGTAATAGTAGTATGACATTCCAAATTCAGCCATAGTGGTGATAAGCCCTTCCCAAACTTCCTGCGCTTGTAAAGTTATATCATGGGGGCTTTTAAACCTCAAAAAAGTTATGAAATTATGCACAGCTGTATGCTTGGTCAGGATGCTCAAGAGCCATTCTAGTCTTGTTTTTTTTGGCAAAATTCAGTTTCTTTATATAAATGTTTGTAATTACTCATGCTCTGTCAGTTCCATTATGCTGGAGTTTAATGTTTAATCTAAAACAGAATTTTGGCTTTAGGCACTTGTCGTGTGTGAGAGCATCAGTGTGTAGAAGCATTTGTGTGCGATGGCAAACAGGTCACGTACCGCTGTGGTCGAGAGCACGGGACCATGTGCATACATGTACATGCACATACAGTAGATGCTCACACACTCGCAAACAATCTATCATTGGTGGAGAAAGGAGACCCATCTGTTGTCTCTGTTGGTGGGAGTTAATCTCAGCATGGACAGCAGACGGAGGTTACATCATACGTTCGTCGTCCATATAGGGTGTGTGTGTGTGTCACAGATGAAAAAAATAAAGAAAAGGAGAGAGGAAAGGGATGATTGGGGGGGGGTATAGGAAAAATGCCAGTGTGTGAGATTTTTCGTACCACACAGCTTGCGAACCAATTATTCCTTTCTGCCCGATTTGTCACAATAAATGAACTATTTTTTTCCACTCTGGCCTTCAGACTGTGACTCACTTAAAGATCACTTCTTCCTCTTGCACCCACTTATAAGATCATGATAGAGCTGAGAGGGAATTTGAAATGTCATTGTCATTAAGTCATTTAGGTAATAGAGTTAAAAATGTTTTAAAGAATGACAGGACCCTGGGGCCTCATTTATAAAACCCATGTATGATCTGACTTGATCCTAAATTCCATGAACTTCATGTTACGGCAAAAGTGAGGAACAGTTAAGGATTTATAAAAGCAGAAACATATGTTCTTATGCGTATTCCAACTGAAAAGCATGAATACAAACTTTTTGTGCTCCTATGCCAGTAGTTGAGGTAACATTGATTTATAAAAAACTAAAGATAAATAGGCAATAAAAAATGTAGTGCTTTAATTCTAAGAAAATGTCATATAAATATCCTTCTGCATAAGGCAAAACAAAGGCATGCTTAGCCTTGTCTGCTTTTATACATACTCGTTCAAGCATTCTCTCACACTCAGCCTCACCCTCTTTCTCTCTTTTATTTGTTTTGTTTTTTTAACAGTCGGGACAGCAGCGCTCGATCACTCATTTGCAGTATGTTGCCTGGCCAGATCATGGGGTACCAGAAGATTCCTCAGACTTCCTGGATTTTGTCCAGTCAATGAGAAGTATGAGAGAGGAGTCGGTGCCTCTTATGGTCCACTGCAGGTGACAGGACTTCCAGCACACAGACACATAGATGTTATCAGGTGTTCATTTTACCAAGAGAATGTTTTTCTGCAGTGCTGGGATCGGGCGGACAGGTGTGTTGATCACCATGGAGACAGCCATGACACTGATGGAGAAGGAAAAGCCAGTATATCCCCTAGAGATCATTACCTTGATGAGAGAACAAAGGGCTATGCTGGTTCAGACATCGGTACAAACACACACATACTCACAAGTTAAAGGTGACATGTCATGTCGCACTACCAAACATTGTTTCCATGGACAAACTGATCATTTTGCCTTAAACTCATACAATTGGTTGAACCAATATTATTCTGTTTAACCCAGTTGGGCTGGTTAAAAAAAAAAAAAACACACATTGAAAATTCCATTTGATGTCACGCAGAAAATACATACTTCACCTTCAATTATGTATTCAGTTAGAACATATCTTCAGATCAAATACAACACAGCAGTGACCCTTTACACTTAGATCAAAGGAGTCACACACTCATTAAAAGAGTTGGCAAGAAGTTTTTTAACAAAACTTGGCTGTCAATGCAGTAGAAACTCAAAAACAAAATGTGAAAGGAGAAAAAGGGCTATGGCTTTTCCTTTTGCCAAAAACTTCAACACCCATAATGCACTTTTAATTTTGGCACTGCCCCTCTATCAATCTGACTGTCCATGGGCGGGGATACAAAAATGCGGAACTTCAATCTGTAGTTTTAACAAAAGCCCTGGAGCTGTCAAAAGTCCTGGTGACTCAAAACGAATTATTTTTTGCTAATGAACAGAGAAATCTTGGGGCAGGTCACATGGAGAAAGAGTACACATTGTTCAATTACATATACTATCGACATTACAGCAGTACAAAGCTGGATGAAAATCTGTGAATTTATACTTTAACCCTTTGATGCCTGAATTGTTAAAGGAGCATTAAAAAAATTTTTCAAAACAACAAAAATGTATTTGAGGGTGTTACACGTCTATCCATTCCAATATAAGAAGTTCTTGGTGCATCACCACTTTTGTCAGTTGAAAAATGAATTTCTATTGCCATAAATAATAAATGCTATGGCAGCATCTAAATATGCATACTTCCCTACTATATAGTATGCAAAAACAGAATGTGAAAATAAAACCGTAGGCAAAAAGTATCTGGATGACCTACTGTTTCTGGCAAGATTCTGAAATGCGCATCCAGTGGATACTTTACTATCCCATGAGGCCATGGGAGAGTGTAGCAAATGCCAGTGAAGCGATGCAGCTGATACTGTAGGTCACATGGCAGTGACAACATGACAGATGTAGTATATCTGGATTACATTCATGCTATATAGAACATATTTTTTTAACAGTCGTGAAGTACTTGTTCAGACTAGAGTATACAATTTTGGATGCAGCCAATGACATATAAAGAAGGTGGCCATTTAGAACTATGGGAAAGGGTCAAAGACTCAAAGGTGATGATAAGTCATGGTGATTTGGAGGTAACATCACACCCTGAATGGCTAAAATGGCTTTTGAAGATTTGTCCACTAGATCAAAAGGTTGAATATCTTCCATTGATTTTATTGGATGTGCTGTCATTACTTAAACTATGTGCATTATTGTCTTTCAGTGCCAGTTCACCTTTGTGTGTGAGGCCATTCTGAGGGTGTACAGAGAGAGAATGAAAAAGAGCTCAACACCTAACAGTTGAGAAGAAGAGAGGGACAGGAGGGGAGTGTTTGAAAACACACAAGTGAATGAAGAAGCTCCACTGCTGTGATCCGACTGTCGATAAAGACGGATGAAAAAGGGGCAGGGAGAAGAGGGTGTGTCTGGATAAAAATGGATAGACAATCTCTTCTCTTGCTGTGGCTCTCTGACAGCTGTGCGGATCAAGGAAGAACTTAAAGCACTGTGACACGTATAAGCTTATAGAGCCCTACAGCACACATACTCCCTTTTTCTCGGTCCCACACACACACCCCAAGTGCTATATTCAGGTGAATCTCACAAAATCTGTCAAGAAACGTTCAGGTCAAATTTCACCCTAAGATTAAGAGGAAAAGCATTCAACTCATATGGTGCATAAAATAAAAACGTAGATCTAAAAATCTACTTTTTTAGAATATTTAAGTTTCTCTCTTTTTTGGAATTAATACATTATTTTCAGAGCAGTTAAGCACATTTTACTCCCCAATTCCCATTACTACATTAATCCATCCGATAATGTCTTTTTTATTGTATGACAGTAATGTGTTTTGCAATTATTTACTTAAAATCAATCCATTTTAATTAAAGGCTGAACAACAAATGCTACCATGATTAATTAAGACTTTAAAAATGCTTATACCATTTTGGTTTTTCATGTTACACTAATAAAAACTAGACTTTGTAGTTTGTAATGAGAAATGGGGGGGGGGGGGGATAAAGTTAGCTTGAAATGTCTTGAAAACTGTGCCAAAAAATGGTCATAATTGTAAGCTTCTTTTTTTTTTTAAAAAAAACCTCAAATAAACTATTTTCTTTAAATATCCATTTTTTTCCTTTTGATTTTGAGGGTAAAGTGTGACGTGTACACTTTGTGAGATTGACCAAACCACTACTAGAATAATTAAATACACCTCTGTTAATAAATAAATAAAATGTGTAATTCTTATCACGTTGTGCCTCTTCTCTTATTCACGATGATGGCTTGTGGGAGCTCGAATGAGCGTGCGTGAAATGCTGACGATTGGGCGCATACCGTTTCCTGATAGCAGACTTGACGCACTTGCACCGCACAGTATGAAGGCTGCTTGATTAGTAGTCGTTGCTGGGGAATTCAGTGATGTTTGCTCGCGTGAAGGTAAGCTCACATTGATCAATGTTTGGCTTACCAGCAGGTAGCGCTGCCTCGCGCACACTGACCCGAAGAGGGGGAAAAAAAGTTTGAGTGTTGCTCTGAGATTTAACGCTTGCGCAGAACAGGTTGCCTGGCCAGTTCCTCTGGTTGATTTACCTGAGAGGTACATCAGTTTCGGTCAGTAACAGAAAGGAACTAACGCGCCGTCATTCAGCCGAGCCTGGACTCCGGCGAGCGCGAGAAGAAGTTCAATTAAAGCGCAAATACTTTTTATTCAGACGAAGAAATTGAAAGGACCGGAGTATATTCTCGTGGCTTCTGGCAGGTGCGCTCGTGTTTTCTAGCCCGTACGCCACGAGGAAACGGAGCTCGTGACAGGTCGCCGTATCCCGACTTGTTCCCGCTGCATTGAACGGCTCAGTCCGGTAAACGCCGCCTTTCTTCGTCGCGGAAAGCCTGAAAAAACAGCTGGATGCCTTCCTCTTGAGCAGTCCGGTATCGGTGCCGTTTTCCCTGGTTGATTAAAGCAAAAGATGATGGGCTTTCTGCGCAGGACGTTTAGCCGTCGGTCAAAACGACGCTTTCGGACGTCAGAGGAGCTGGACGGGACCGGCAGAGGCGGAAACGCAGTGCTTCAGGCGCACCAGCAGCAGGTGATTCACGCGCCGATCGTAGTGACCGGGGGAGCCGTAGTCCACATCCCCGCCGCGGGCAACAGCAAAGACGCCATCACATGCAGAGTCCTGCTGCTGGACGGATCGGATGTCAGTGTGGAGTTACCGGTGAGTGGAGGACTGTTCGTCTGAGAAAAGTCACCTTGATTGTTTTGAATGTAGTGTTTAACGGCAAAGTTGGGTTTTAACAGCCTGTCACTGGCCGAAATTCCCCGGTGTTGGGTCCTGTCCCGGTAGTTGAGAGGTAAACAGATGGAGCTCGTGCTCCCGTCCTCGTGTTTACAACCTGTCACACACAAACCTGCAGATTCCCTCGAGCACTGGGAGCTTTCACTGAAAATGAAACATCCAGGGAGAAAAACACACAAGGAGTTTCCCATTCTTCCTCTCCTTCCTATCAAAGTGTTTTCCAGAAATAAATTCCCATTTGTTCCTGAGGTCGACGAACCAGTTAAGCGCTTAACCTTTGGTCCCGCTCTTGCAAGTCGCGCCTTGAAATGTCGATCACTTTCTGACAGTTCATCTGTTTGTAGCTATCGTGCACTGCTGAATCTCTTTTTAACACGATGCCTTCTACTTGGAGCATAATTTTGTGAATTTGAGTTATATCCAAGTAATATTACGTTGAGAAACCGTTTTGAGGTTGTAGCCTTTATTTATTCTCAGCCAATGAAAGCAATAAAAAAAAAAAAAAAACATTAAGTTCTACCTGTCACCAAGCAACAGACAAAAAGCCTGTCTTGGGAATGTGGATCTTTCCTCGAATTTGTGTCTCCAAGTACAAAGAAATGTATTAATGTATTAATTTACAATATCTATATAATGATTAATAAAATAATTCCGTTGGACAATGTAATTTCCTTCCCTTAATAAATTGATAAATAATAAAGAAATAATGGAACATTGTCACATCGCCTTTTTAAGAACTGAATCATTTGGACATTTAACATGCATGTGTTAACGTGAATACATGTAGAATAAGCACATACTTGTAGTGTATAAGCTATCAGGTTACTTAGGGATCTATATGCTATGCTATTATGTTGGCTAACTAAAACCGACATCAATGCTCATCGTAATTGTAATCGAGTGATAAAGTTCTCAGTACAGTGTATGGAGAAGAGATGACAGGTTTTTAGACCAAAAACATTGGCTGCGTCTGAAATAACATACTCTCTGAATAGGTGCTTCTCTTGAATTTAAATACATACTTCGGGACCATTAAAAATGTACATTCTATTTTGTATAAATTGAACCCAAACGTTACCTCCAGTCTAACGAAAAAGCACTAGCCTCTGTGTTTTGTTTACTTGCGAAAAGTACATTTCTGGTTTTATTCTCCCATGTTTTTTATTTCCTCGCTGGTGAGAGAAACCCACTTTGAGTGATCATGAAGCAAAACAAAAAATACAGGTGCTCCTGCTGTCAAAAACCTGTTCTTCAGGCAAAATATGCTTCCACACCGCTCACATGATCTGGTCTAGAACGCCTGTATGAAAATGATACAAAAGTATGTCAAAGAATATTAGCAATCTTGGAACGTCACTGGGCCAATCAAGTTAGAAGACTAGAACTGTTATACAATTATGTTTAATTGTGAAGATTTCCTTCTTTTCAATATAAGCCCAGTAAACACCTGAAGCTTGTGGTGCATGTCATATTATTGTTTTATATTTCAAAGACATAGTTTTGCTGATTGTTGGTTTATATATATGGCTGTCATAGTCGGGCAATGTTGTGCTATACAAGTCTGAACATGTTGAAGAATTTATAAAAGGCCTTTCGTGTGTCAGTACTTCAGTGTAACAAATCATACATTTCTTTTGATTTGGCTACTTCCAATGTGATCTGAGTTCCAGCCATCTAACCTGATAATCAGTTTCAAAAACCATTCTTAATGCAGGACTATTTTTTATATATATAT
>NW_015505354.1:788442-802219 GCF_001515645.1 Sinocyclocheilus grahami
AGAATAGCTCTGAAATATATGTTGATTTATGTATGTTAAGCAGCAAGTATCAAAGAGAATAATAGCCACCACCCCCCCCTCAGGGTGTGTCCCAAATCCAGCCACTCTCCTCTGACACTTCAAGCTATTTTTGCTCCGGCCTTGGTTTGTGTGCAACATTATATACAGTATGTGTGTGCATTTTCTTTTAGATTACGTCTGTGTGTGTGCGCCTTGTGGCACTCTTATAAATGTCAAGGTGTAGAGCCTTTATCAATCATATATCAAGCACAATAGACAAGTACTTTCAATTGAAAGACAATAAGTACATTATCTGTAAATCCTTCAGGATTGTATTGTATTGTAGTATTAAGTACGTTCAGGCAAGGCAGCTGGACTTGGTTTTACAATTGACATTTTTTAAAGTTTTACAGCATATAGTATCAAGCTTATACAATGGCTCAAAAAAAGTATTTGGACACTTAAGGTACACTTGTCACTGCATTACATAACAAAATTAAATAAATCCTAGTGACATTTAAGCACACTTATTTGGCAAAACATGTTACAAAAAGTTATTAAAACTAAGAGGTTGAATAAAATGTAATTTATTCCTGAAGGCAAAGCTGCATTTTCAGCATCATTACTCCAGTCTTCAGTGCCACATGATCCTTTAGAAATCATTCTAATATGCTGAGTTGGTGCTGAAGAAATATTTCTTAATATTATCACTGTTGTAAACAGTTGTGCTGCTTAATATTTTGTGAAAACTGTGACATTTCTTTAAGGAATAGAATGTTCAAAAGAACAACACTTATTTCAACTAGAAAGCTTTTGTAACAAAGTTTTGTAGTTTACTGTCACTCTTGATCAATTTAATGCATCCTTTGTGAAAATAAATATTAATTTCTTTGGGGGAAAAAATAAATAAAAATCTTACAGGCCCCCAACTTTTAAATCGTAGCGCAACTAAAAAAAATGGCTTGGAAAATTGGAGGCCACTTTTATTAGCAGCTTATTTAACATTTGACTTGGGGGAACTTCCAGGCATTGCCATAATTGACTAATTTTTTTTTACTCTGTAGAGATGCTGACTCACGATACCGTGCATTGTGATTGGCTGAGTTCCACTCAGGGAATACTTCTCCTCATGCTCATCATAACAGGGAGCTCCTGCCATTTCCATGGCCTATTCTCATCATGTGCTCCCTCCTTCGCCTCACAACCAACAAAAGAAATCAATCAAGCTCCGTAAAATGGAACAAATCAATAGCTAAATTCCAAATTCTTTGCATTCGCTGAGAGTTTTGGGTCTCAGTGGAATGCTGGCCTTGAAAATAAACTGACCATCACAAAACAGAGGTTATCTCCAGAATAGTTGATAAGAGTTTTTCCTTTGTGTGTGCTTTTGTGGTCCCCCTCATCTAGACCCAGCATGAAATAGATAATAGAGACTTTTGATCTCTCTTTGGCCTTTGAAGGTGCTCTGGGATTGTTATTATCCATTCAATGGCTTTGTAATAAGACTAGGTTTAGGACAAAATATGTAATACTTACAATATATTTGAAATTATTTTGCTGGCCATTTAAAAATTAAGCATGAATATTGCAACATTTCTGAAGCACTTTTTATTTGGCTAAATAAAGAACAGTACAGTATAAATGGTAATATTGTGAAATATTAAAACACGTGCTGATTTGGTGCTCAAAAACAGCATTTCTTAGTATCATCAGTGTAGAAAATAGTTTTGCTGCTTAATATTTAATATTTTTATTTCAGGATTCTTCAGGATTATTAATGTTTTTTACCGTTACTTTTGTATAAATTTAATGCATTCTTGCTAAATATTAATTTTGTTCCATAGAAAAATCTTACTGATTCTGGTAGTTGTGTAGATTTCTGTTTTTGTTATATTGGTAACTATGAAAATGATCATATATATTCTTCTTTGTGTTCATTTAAAATGTTAAATTTGAAATTGTATTTATTTTATCTGTTTATGCTTAACTAGATTTTTATTGTATATAAATTCTTGATCAAACATTTAAAAAAAATTATAGTTCTTCTGATTAAAAGAAAAACATTATCAAAAGACTAAAATGAGTTGAGATGAATTCAGAGATATTTTAAGCTATATCACTCAGCTGTAGTGAGTGCATATGAAAATCAATGTAGCATGTACATCTCTGTGGCTAATCAGGGCCATCAAGCCCTGCAGGCACACTGGAGCAACTTCTTGCTTCCAACGTGCTCCACAGGTGTCCCCTTAAACTGTCAAAAGATCAGTGTGATGCCCCGAGCTTTCCACACTTAGTGATTTATCTGTGCTTTAAATGTGTGTTTCAGAAACACTCCAAGGGACAGGATCTGTTTGATCAGATTATGTATCATTTGGATCTGGTGGAGGCTGATTACTTCGGTCTGCAGTTCATGGACCCAGAGCAGGTTGCGGTGAGTGGCACTTAATGAGCGTCCGTGCACGTGTGTGTGTGTGTGTGGCAGTGACCTGTTTTTTTATAAGCTGCAGCTCTTAGACCAGAAATGAGAAATGGAGAGTGTCAGTGTGAAACAGCCGCTCAACATCAACCACAACAACAGGATTTTCTTTTTCTCAGCACTCAGACTAATAACAAACTCTTTGTCTTGTTCCCTCTCCCTCCCTCACACTGTCTACCCCAATCCTCCCATGCTGTTTTCTGCTCTCTTTTTCTTTACATTTCCTTATGTTTTCAGCAATGGTTGGATGCAGCCAAGCCCATCAAAAAGCAGATTAGATGTGAGTAGTGATAAGACATCTCTCTCTCTCACATACACACACACATACACACACATATACAAGTAGTTATTGTGGAGTTGTTTAGTTGGCTGGTCACAGATGGTTGATGACCTTGGGCTCATAATTTACTGTTGTCTTAGTGACTAGTGACAAGTGTATACGAGTGTATACTATGGGTGTGACTAGAGCCAATCCCTATGTATGCTGTGCAAGACATACCCCACGTAGATCACTAAACAGAAAGCTGTTGGATGGAGAAAGTGGGAGATGGAAATAGCATCAATATAATTTGATTTCAGCACCGATTTAAAATATTTCAGGCCATGCAACTTGTGTGCAATCCAAAAAAAGACTATGTTGTCAGTGAAATGAGTCCATAGATTCTCTGGCATTTTTCTATATTATAGCGTAACCGCTTTACAACATTTTTAAAAGCCATTGAGTCACACTGAATCAACATTAGCTGACTTATGCCTGTCTCTATGACAACCATCTTTCATAACCTTAAAGGAGAGCTTCTTGTCTTTTTTCCCTTTAAAATGTATGTACAAATTTCATAGTCATTGACATTGGGTGTCTGTTTCATTCCGGTATACACATACTCTTACTCCTAAAATCTCTCTGTCGCAGTTGGACCTCCATACAGATTGTTTTTCAGGGTTAAATTCTATTCTTCAGAGCCCAATAACCTTCATGAAGAGTTCACCAGGTAAACAACAGTTGTCATATATGCCTTTTCCTTGTCTGTCTTGTAAAGCTCTTTAATTCATCTAACTGAGATTTTTAAAGGGATAGTTCACCCAAAAATCGAAATGATCATCATTAATCATCCCCATTTTGTTAAAATCTGACTGACTTTCTTGTGTGAAACAAAAAAGATGTTTGCCTCCACAATATGCTTTCATCTCCACGTAATGAAGTGAATGAAACCTGCAGCTATCAAGCTCCAAAATGACAAAAGGCGCTATAAAAACATAATAAATGTTGTCCATAGGGTTCATGCACTATATTGTCTTCTGAAGTGACGTAGTTAAACATATTTATGATATTGCTTCAGAAGATTGAAATACTCTTGAGTGTGAGTACAAAACAACATTTTTAATTTTGGGTGAATTATTTTAAAAAATGTATCAGCAATGCATGATATATCAGTTATCAGCTGTTATTAGAGATTTTTCAATTTATCTGTATGTGTCAGTGTTCAGTTTTGCATGGTCATTTCCTCTATTTTTACATTTTGATTACCTTATATATATATATATATATATATATATATATATATATATATATATATATATATATATATATATGTGTGTGTGTATTTATTTATTTATTTTTACTGTTTTTTTTTAATTATTTATTTTGACAAATTAGTATACAGTTTTTATATTTATCAACCATAACATGAAAATAATTATCTGCTTATCATATTCGCCAGATTTTTAATGGTTCATCCCTTATATGTATGGTATCATATCTGCACTATAATATTTGACTTTGACCACTTTTTTTGCAGGTATCTCTTCGTACTGCAGCTTAGACAAGACATACTGTCCGGCAAGTAAGAAATTACGCTTACCTCACAGTGAGACGTGCACAAACATGCACACGCAGTAGAAAAAGGGAGCCTTTCATATCCCCCTTATTGCCCTGTGTCACACCTCTGACCCTCCCTCTGTTACGTGCACACACAGTGAGGCAGGGTTTCTACCGGGGTCCAATAAAAGCTCTGTTTCAGTGTGTATAATCTGGGTCTGGTCTCCTGGGTGCTGCTCTGCTCCTTTTTAATAAAAGAAACTCCAATGAGAACCAACACACAGCTTCTAATTTAAGAGCACAGTTACACTCCGACACACTTTCCCACACAGGGGGCACACACTTTCTTACATAAACACGGTCTCGTCATCTCACGTTTTACGGAAGTGGATTTTGACCATTGTTTGAAAACTGTGTCCACTGACTGCTTTGAATGTTACCTTTTATATGCTGCAAACACGTTTAGTGGCTGTTTTAAGGGTCATTAAGTCTCTTCTTCTTCCCCGAACAGGTTAAAGTGTCCATATGATGTGACTGTGGAACTCGGGGCTTATTGCTTACAAAGTGAGTTCTGTGTGATTTATGGGCAGTTTGGACTCTTTTTTCATATGTTTGCATATTTATAGCAGATTTTTGCCTTTTCATTTCCATTTCTTTCTATTTCATGTGTTAATAGGTGAACTTGGGGATTGTGATCCATTAGAGCACACTATTGTGTTGGTATCAGAGTTTCGCTTTTCACCCAAACAGACAGAGCTGATGGAGGCGGATATTTACCACAAATGGGCTGAGTGCAGGTAACCCCACCTAAGTCAGTATTTCTTATCCCTACCCACCACTCTTAAAAATTAAGTTTCCAAAAGGAGGTTTTTGTAGCAATGCAATTTTGGGTTCCCCAAAGAACCTTTAAGTGAGCAGTTATTTAAAAGTACCATTTTTGTTCTGATTGTGAAGAGTATTCTAATAATCTGACGTAAATGTTCCATTATATAGAACCTTTTGTGCAATAGAAAACTTACATTTAGAGGTTCTTCATGGTAGCATTGGTGCCATTAAAGAACCTTTATTCTGGCAGCAGTACTGCATGTCCTGATATACAAGTTGATTGAAAGTGAAAGTACTATGCAACTTGACTAATAATAGCCAATCAGAAAACAGTTGTGACCCTGGAGCACAAAACCAGCCTTAAGTCTCTGGGGTATATTTTTAGCAATAGCCAAAAAAACATTGTATGGGTCAAAATTATCCATTTTTCTTTTATGCCAAAAATTATTAGGATATTAAGTAAAGATCATGCTCCATGAAGATATTTTGTAAATTTCCTACCATAAATATATCAAAACTTAATTTTTGTTTAGTAATATGCATTGCTAAGAACTTCATTTGCACAACTTTAAAGGCGATTTTCTCAATATTTAGATTTTTTTGCACCCTCAGATTCCAGATTTTCAAATAGTTGTATCTCGGCCAAATTTTGTCATATCCTAACAAACCATACATCAATGGAAAGCTTTATTTTATTTATTCAGCTTTCAGATGATGTATAAATATCAATTTAAAAAAATTGACCCTTATGGCTGGTTTTGTGGTCCAGGGTCACATTTAATGTTTAATATAAAAGCACTGAACCACCGAGCATGCGACCAACAAAATGTAGTTTTGTTTTCAGACAGTCACAGTCTGGTTAGGACAGAAAGTAAGATTAACAGAGATTTACTGCTTGACGCTTTGCCACATTGCACAGTGTAAGATTGTGCTTGTGTGTTTTGAATGAAGGTTTGATTGACTGAAGTGTCAGATTTGGTCTCGCTTAATTAGATTTGGACACTTTCATTTGCTAGTGATAATCACACTCGAACTGTTTACATGCATTGAACATGAACTGAAAACTAGGCCTCCCTGTGGTTTTAATTAAATTCTCAGCTCTGCATTTGACCCCGTTTTAAGAGCAATCATCAGAGTCAGCGTGCTACTGTTCAAGTACGTGCTCAGCTGAAGAACTTTCCCTACAGATGAGATGTCGCATTTGTTTAAATGTGTCTGGGTTGTTTGTTATTCTTGGAAATGAAATGAGAAATTGAGACTTTACAGACCCGGGGGTTGAAAACATTCAGTGCAATACAGAAATAATGGCTTGAATTGAATTCTTGCAGATTTTGTCAGCCAGTGTAGATATTTGAGCACAGAGCAGAGGTATAATGTAAGAGGATTTCCAGGGGTTAATAACAATTGCAGCAGAACTTTGGATGTGCTTGATGGGACATATGGCAAATGCTGTCAGGCTGTGCAAGAAGGAGTTGCTGTAGTCTAGCCATGAAATGACGGGGCGCTGGACAAAGAGTTGAATGATGAGTTATGGTGTTCTTTACGGCTCATGAGTTTGAATGTTCACCAGAACATCTCTCTACAGGGGAATGAGTCCTTCTCAAGCTGAGCTGAATTTCCTGAATAAGTGCAAGTGGCTGGAGATGTATGGAGTGGACATGCACTTTGTGAAGGTGAGATCACTCCCTTTAGTTCATTTACATCCTTCCAGTACTTGGATTTCAAGGATTAATTTTAAGATCATATACAAATTCTTGGTTTCATTATACCTTCACAATAGGAGAATTATTAAACAATGATATAAACATCATTCATTGTAAATTGTGATAA
This sequence comes from Sinocyclocheilus grahami, assembly GCF_001515645.1. NCBI lineage: Eukaryota > Metazoa > Chordata > Actinopteri > Cypriniformes > Cyprinidae > Sinocyclocheilus > Sinocyclocheilus grahami. The sequence goes on from NW_015505354.1 coordinate 795,390, forward strand.
TCCTAATTAATAATCGCAATTGCAATTTCAAGGGAATAATCGACAATTATGATTTTAGTCATAATCGTGCAGCCCTACAAAAAAATGAATTATTTTATTCAGCATGGATGCATTAAATTGACCAGTTTATGGTGTTATAAATATTTCTATTTCCAATAAAAGCTGTTCTTTTGAACTTTCTATTCATCAAAGAATCCTAAGAAAATGTATCACCGTTTCCACAAAAATATTAAGCAGCACAACAGCTCAACATAGATAACAACAACAATAATTATTATAATAATAATTACATTGTAAAGTATATTAAAACAGAAAAGAGTTGTTAAAAATTGTAATACTATTTCACAATATTACCATTTTTACTGTATTTTGGTCAAATAAATGCAGTCTTATATAATAAAGAATAAGAATAAGAGAAAATAATACCCACCCCAAACTTCTGAACGGTAGTGTATTTATTATACCTGTTCAGTCAAACCTGTGTAATATACATGTGAGATGGTGTGTAAAAGTGCTCTATACTGTCGTGCAGGGACGGGATGGAGGAGAATATGCTCTGGGTCTCACACCAACTGGAATCCTTGTTTTCGAGGGATCCAGCAAAATTGGTCTCTTCTTTTGGTGAGATTCACAGATACACCCCAGTGGTTCTGACTAGTAGCTGGGTCTTGACCCTTCAGTCATGGCTGAGATATTTTCTATCTCAACATGATGTATGTAAATGTTTCCATTCAGGCCTAAAATAACCCGTCTTGACTTTAAGAAGAACCGACTGACATTAGAGGTGGTCGAGGATGATGAAAAGGTAAGTTTTACTTACACAAAATTGCACTCACTTATCTGTGCTCACACTCTAGACCAGGGTCCTTCAGCCTTGGTTGATATGTTTACATAAGCTGGTAAAATAATCACTATTGCCGTGGAGTCATACTTGTACAATACAGTTTAATATTTCTTAATACATTTTAAGGTGGGAGAAACAATTAAATATTTAGCTGAACTTTAGCTTTGTTCAAGTTTTTCACATAATTTTTTTTATCATTTTTTTAATCATTCACATAATTTAATATAAAATAATTTTAACATTAAAACATTCATGAATAATTTGCAATAATTTGCTCTATATTTTTAAGTGCTCTAAAACTTTCTTTTGCACGTGTATTGTTTGTGCATGCAGGGCCGAGAGCAGGAGCACACGTTTGTGTTTCAGCTTTCGAGTTCTCAGGAGTGTAAGCACTTATGGAAGTGTGCAGTCGAAAGCCACGCCTTCTTCCGGCTCAGACAGCCAACCCACAACAAGAGCAACCACAGTGACTTCACACGCCTCGGCTCGCGGTTCAGATTCAGGTCCATACACACACGTACACCTATTCTGGCAACATACTTACACTGTCGCCTTTTTTAAGTGTCATGTTGTTTGTGTTTACAGTGGAAGGACTGAATATCAGGCCACACGCAGTGGTAAAGTCAGGAGAGCAAGCACTTTTGAAAGAAGACCAAGTAAAAGATATCCCTCACGGGCCCAGTCTATGGTCAAGGGTAGGTCTGTGTGCCGTATCTTCTTTCAATAATCAACCTAATGCATCTCTGACATGCTTAATCTGCGTGTCTGCCCCGCATCTGACTCTAAAGCCTTTAAATGCACCTTTATTACAAGTGCCACATCACATCACATCACATCACATATGTCATGTTTATATGACTGCTTTTGTCTTTCACAGCCATAACTCCAGCAAAACATCCACATCTAAGGTAAAGCCACACAAACACAATTGTGAGCACTCTGATATAAAAACATGCTTATTTAGTTATTTTTGTTGTGCTTGAATAATGTAGAATTATTTTTGCTTTGATTGTGTAATCAAAGTTTCTCTCTCCATTCTGTAGTGCACAGACCAGCCCTGAATCAAGCTTAACACCGGTACTCTTTCAATATCCTTCATCCTTTATATGATTATTTCTGTAAAAAATAAGTGTGGGGATTTAGTAGCTACATCAGGGATATTTAGACTGGTGTTTTAAGGCCTTTTTATTTTGTAAATGGTTTTAGGGCTGTCAAGATTTTACATATTAATTGAATATGTTTTTATTAAATTATATTTTTAATGTTTTCAATCTGTTTTTTATTTTTAAAGACTGGTCCAAAATTATGGTTGTTTTATTTTATAGACCGTGCAACAGTAGGAAATATTGATTGTAAGTCACAATTCTCCATTTATTGTGAAATATTTCTTGTGAAAAGTGCTAGAATATATTCTTGGGAGGTTTTAGGGTCCTTCACAAGATGAACATCATATTTGAAGACCATTTGCAAAAAATTTGAAAACTAATATGAGATGGGGAAAAAATGTAATTTCAGTGCTTTTAGTATCGCCTTCTCCCAAGAAACTTTAACTAGCATATGTAAATTATTTTATTTTTTTTACAAAAATTTGCAAGCAAACGCAAAGTTTCTCAGGGAAATGTAAAGTTTTTCAAGAGAAGGCACAAGAAAAAGTTTTGCAAGAGAGCGCTTCTCAGCACAACACAGTACTTCAGCAAGAGAATGCGAAAGCATTTAAATAACATTTTTCCCCATTATCATGTCCCTTTAGGGTTCTGTAGAAAACCTGAGCCTTGTGGCTCACTTCTCCAAATAACATTCAGGGAAAAAAAATTATGAGCATAGCATGATAGTTTTTTTTTAACATAGACTGATATTAACCGACTAAGTTCTTAATGCTGAAGTAACTGGCAAGAGGCTTCACTCATATGAATCATATTTTTTTCCCTACAGTATAAACACAACATTCCAATTGCACAGGAACCTTGGAAAAGACCACATCAGTCTAGTCTGACCCCTCCCCTATACATACAGCCTATGGAACTGGGACACGTTCCACCACCACACAGGTATACATTTTATCTACCAAAACTGAAAGATAAAGCCTCTGCCAATCTTTCAGTTTCTGTAAAAAATTTTTTAAAAAATCACAAAATGTAGGCTGATCTCATCTGTGTTTCACCTGCATGTGCATATGTGTCTGATTTAGACCCTCCAATGTGGACAGACCCCCTGCGAGCAGTAGTGGGTTTGGTGAGAGCGGTTTGATTGAGCGCAGTGGCAGGAGTGTGTCAATCGTGCACAGAGACAAAGTTATGACTGCGCTGTGAGCATGTGACAGAGTATTTGGATGAGCTGCTCACCTTAGTAAAATAGACCGCTGAATGCTCGCATCCAATCACAGTCTGCCATCCATCTGCATCATCACACCTGCAGGAGTCTCATCCGTTGCTTGTGATCATCCACCATGTGACATGTCTCAACAGACCAAATGCATCCTGATTGATAAAAACTTATTCAGCATATGTAGACCTTGATGTCTGACTCTGACAATCTGCATGTTGATGGCTTTTAGAGTTTTGCATGATTTACGATATAATTTAGAACTAGCAAACTACCTAAAAGAGGATGTCAGGATATGTAACTGCTGCTGTTGTGGCTTTATATTCTATAGCAAGTTTGCTCAGTTATGTCCCAACGCTACTCTAACACATCAGATCCATCTCACCAAGCTGATAAAAATGATGGACAAAAAATTAAGTGTGCAACACCTTCCAGAAGCCAGACTGAGCACCGTTGTTCTAGATTATAGCCTATTTTATCATTTTAGTTCATAGATTTGTGCATATTATGTCTGAAAGTTTACTTTTAAGTGCAAATCACTTATATAATATCATGCCAAGCAACTCACTGTTTACAAACCCTGCTTTACTTAATTTAAATTCACCTTGAAAGTACTCGTGACGGCTGTTCTATATGTGCTACTGATCATTACGTATTTGCTGAAGTGTTAAAGTTAGAAATCCATCGAAATCCGTTCAGTCGGCAAGGGATGGGGGCTTTTAATGATTACAGACTGCTGCAATGAGGCCTGCCTTAATAAATGTGTTTACACTAATCGACTCAATTTTATTATGTAAACACTTGACATTTGCTTCTCATTTTTGTATTAACATTTGCACTGTTCCATTTTCTGTTTAATAACACCATTTGCATAAACAGTTGATGTTGTTGGTCCATCCATTTAAATTACTTTCATAAGCACTGTTATTATATTAGAAAGCTGTGTGCATGTTTCTGCTTGTCATTTTACCGTGGTTATTCATAACTTGCTACTTGACAATAAATCAATAAGTACCAGCTAAGGTTTGCATTGGTCATGTGCTGGTGTTAATTGTGTTGTGAATGCATATAGGATCAATAAAGATGACGCATGCATGTTGCATGTGTGAGTGGGTGTGTAGATATGTATGAATTAACTTGAGAGCCTCTTGTTCCCTAAATCTTAACGTCATACAGACTAAAATAATGTGGGGCTGTCATATGTACCATTGTACACTGTCATTGTTTTATAGTTTCCCTTTGAGCACTGCAGACACCCGGAGGTTTAGTGTGGAAGAGATCGAAGCTCCTCATTTTGGAAAGATCCATGGCTGCTACCATCGCCATGGATACGAAAAACAGGAAGCACTGTGCCTCACGACAGCTAAACCTAGTGAGTCCTGAGTCTGACTACTTGACTTGGGTGCTGCTATTATATATGTTAAATAATCAAGAACTTATATTTATCTTCTTACGTTTTGAAGACATATTGTTATATATTTGGTCTATTTTTGCTCCACCAATACAGAATCAAAGGTCTCCGAACAGCCACGCTAGTGATTCGTGTGTTAGAACGGTTTGAACGAGTCTAAGTAAATGATTTAGGCTACGTTCACACTGCGAGCCTTAGCGCTCAATTCCGATTTTTTTTCTCAAATCCGATTTTTTTTTGTGTAGCTGTTCACATTGTTGTTTTAAATGTGGCCAATATCAGTTCTCTCTCGAGCTTTCACGAGACATCACGGAGACATTTCTCCATTATGGGAACTCCTTCCCTTCCAACCTTTCATGAAGTCCTATTGGCTAACGGCAGTCTAAATGACTGGCCAATTGTTGCAAAGTTTGCAAATCGCATGCAAAAACTGAGGAGCTCGAGAGGCAGTATAAAATGCAGTGTACGCGACAATTACGTCAGAATCTTCTACTTCACCTACTGAATTCACTATGGCAACAATCTGCAAGATCTGCGCGGGACCAATCGAGCCGCCGGATCAACACGACCACTGCGTCGTCTGCCTGGGCCTGGCCCACGCCGAGGCGGCGCTGGACAAGTCCGACTGCAGGCATTGAGCGGACCTGCCGGCCCGCGTGCTCCAGACCTGCTGCGATGTGGCTCGCGGCCTATTTGGGGTGAGCATCGTCTTACCGCTCCTCCAACCCCAACGGTCAACCTCCCAACCCCGTGAGTAAGGCCATGGGTTTTATGGTCGTCCTTCAGAGGCACCTATGGTTAAACCTGGCTGACCTCAAGGATGCTGACCGTAAAGTGCAGCTGAACGCTCCTGTGACTCCCTCCGGCCTCTTCTGTGATGCTGTGGAGTCCATTATTGAGAGCTTTGCGAAGGCTCAAAAGCACGCCAAAGCCATGAGTCACGTGACGCCAAGGTGCACTTTCCAGCACCAGATGGCGAGATCCAGATCCTTGTCAGCATCTGGCTCTTCCCAACGGAGGGTTAACCCCAGGCCAGCGACCGCAGCGGTGTCTGCTACCGCTCCTTGCCAGGAGTCGTATGTTCGGAGGAAGGCGTGGGGTCCCGGGAGGAAACGCCATGGCCAGCAGAGGAGCCCGTGACGTGACTCTCGCCCACCGCCGACTGCTAAGCTGTCGTCCTGACGGTCTGAAGAGAGGAGGAGAGTGCGCGAGCAGCCCGGCTCCTAAGTGCCACAAGTTCATGTGTTGGAATGTTTGTGTGTTGAATGTTCATTCAATAAAAATGCATACATTCTCACAAAAAGAGCTCTTTCCTCCTCACTCAGTCAATGCGGTGCCGCTCGCCCCGCCTCAAAGCAGTGCAGAGCCGCCGCCCACACAGGTTATAGTCGCGCAGCACTCGCTGGCACTTCCAACGACCAAGCCGCTATGTCAGTTCCTGAGCGCGTGGGAAGTTATTCAGGGGATTTCACGTTGGCTACTCGGTGTGATAGAGCGTGGGTATACCCTTCAATTCAGACGCAGACCCCCCCGTTTCAATGGTGTGGTGCAGTCTCTAACATTGCCTTGAAATGCCCTGGTTCTGAGATAAGAGGTATGCAGTCTGCTCGGAAAAGGAGCAATAGAGAGAGTCCCTCCGAGCGAGCTGGAGAGCGGGTTTTACAGCCGCTATTTTGTGGTACCCAAAAGAGATGTGGGACTCCGCCCGATTCTAGATCTCAGGCCCATCAACAGAGCGCTTCGCAAGCGTCCATTCAGGATGATAATGCTGAGACAGATCCTGGCGCAAATTCGGCCCGGGGACTGGTTTGCTTCCGTGGACTTTCGTACTTTCACATTCAGATAGCACCGCATCACAGACGCTTTCTGAGGTTTGCTTTCGAGGGCACAGTGTACCAATACTCTGTTCTCCCGTTCGTGCTGGCTTTGGACCCACGCACTTTCTCAAAGTGCATGGATGCAGCACTCTCCCCTCTCAGAGCGAGCGGGATGTGCATTCTCAACTATCTGGCTATCTGGACTATTTTAGCTCAGTCCCGGGATACGCTAGTCAGCCATATAGACACGCTGCTTCGTCACTTGGAGTCCCTAAGTCCCTAGGTCAACATGTAGAAGAGCATTCTCGCCCCGAGTCAGTCTATAACATATAACATCTGGGAGTGTGCTTCGACTCGGTGGAGATGAGAGCCCGCCTCTCTCGGGAGCGCTCGGCGGCCATTTTGTCTTCCCTGCGCCATTTCAGACTGGGCAGCT
>NW_015505354.1:803462-820905 GCF_001515645.1 Sinocyclocheilus grahami
TGGGTATACCCTTCAATTCAGACGCAGACCCCCCCGTTTCAATGGTGTGGTGCAGTCTCTAACATTGCCTTGAAATGCCCTGGTTCTGAGATAAGAGGTATGCAGTCTGCTCGGAAAAGGAGCAATAGAGAGAGTCCCTCCGAGCGAGCTGGAGAGCGGGTTTTACAGCCGCTATTTTGTGGTACCCAAAAGAGATGTGGGACTCCGCCCGATTCTAGATCTCAGGCCCATCAACAGAGCGCTTCGCAAGCGTCCATTCAGGATGATAATGCTGAGACAGATCCTGGCGCAAATTCGGCCCGGGGACTGGTTTGCTTCCGTGGACTTTCGTACTTTCACATTCAGATAGCACCGCATCACAGACGCTTTCTGAGGTTTGCTTTCGAGGGCACAGTGTACCAATACTCTGTTCTCCCGTTCGTGCTGGCTTTGGACCCACGCACTTTCTCAAAGTGCATGGATGCAGCACTCTCCCCTCTCAGAGCGAGCGGGATGTGCATTCTCAACTATCTGGACGATTGGCTTATTTTAGCTCAGTCCCGGGATACGCTAGTCAGCCATATAGACACGCTGCTTCGTCACTTGGAGTCCCTAGGGCTTTGTGTCAACATGTAGAAGAGCATTCTCGCCCCGAGTCAGTCTATAACATATAACATCTGGGAGTGTGCTTCGACTCGGTGGAGATGAGAGCCCCACGTCACGCATTGTGGTCACGACAGACGCATCGACTTGCGGCTGGGGAGCAGTGTGCGAGGGCATGCTGGCATCGGGGCTGTGGTCAGAACCTCAGAGCCGGTGGTACATAAACCGCTTGGAGCTGGAAGCAGTGTTCTTAGAAAGCTGGAAGCTGTGTGGCTGCTTCGGGATATCAGAGGAGCTGAGCGCCCTGCATTCCCGTGTTCTCGACACACTCTCAGAGGCGCGGGCACCCTCCACAAGGCGCTTGTATGCTCTGAAATGGGGAGTGTTTGTGAAATGGTGCCGTGATGTTCATATCAACCCGGCTGCTTGTTCCGTGTCGGATATTCTGCGTTTTCTACAGTACAGACTGGATAGTGGATCTCTACCATTAACACTGAAAGTCTATGTGGCCTCTATTGCCTCGTTTCGTTCCCCGCTGGGCGGGCAATCGATCGGTAGGCACGCGCTGGTGGTGAGTCTTCTTAAGGGAGCGAGAAGATTGCATCCCCTGCATCCGCCTTCAGTCCCACCCTGGAACCTAGAGGTGGTGTTAAGAGCTCTTTCACAGCCACCATTCGAGACTTTAGCATCCGTTGATATGAATGAGCTATCTCTCAAAAGTGTACTTCTTCTTGCCCTCGTTTCGGCTAAGCGCATAGGGGATTTACATGCGTTTTCTGTGGACAGCGACTGTATTCACTTCGGACCCGGTGACTGCAGTGTCACTCTCCGGCTGAGACCGGGCTACGTGCCTAAATCACTATCTACCCCCTTCAGAGCGCAGACTGTTTCGCTGACCACCCTGTCTTGTGAGTCATCGATCTCGCGTGATACTGACGCTCAGACTTCGGTGTGCCCCGTCAGGGCTTTGAGGATTTACATTGACCGTTCGGCCAGCTTTCGGCAATCTGACCAGCTTTTCGTTTGCTACGGTGGTTGTGCGAAGGGCTGGGCCGTGTCAAAACAGAGACTTGCCCACTGGATTGTTGGCGCTATCATGGCTGCTTATACGAGCCAAGGTTTGGAATGCCCTTTGCACATTAGGGCCCACTCAACAAGAGCTATCGCCGCCTCCTGGGCGTGTTCGAGAGGTATGTCTATTCAAGATATATGCTTTGCAGGCGGCTGGTCTTCTCAGAATACCTTCGCCAGGTTTTACAAGCTGGACGTTCAGTCCTTAGCCTCCCAAGTGCTGTCGGTGAGTGACTGATTCACGTTTATGCTACCTCTATTCATGTGTGTTGCTGCCTCGCACAGTAGTTACTCTGCGCAGCCGTCTATGCTATTGTTGTTGTCTGCCCTGTACTCAGTGCAACTTCCTGTTATTCATGTCTGATTCCCTTCGTGCTACCATTATCATGTTATGTGTTATGCTGCTAAACACAGTTATGACTGTGCAGCCCCTTACAGTACTGTTGCTACTGCCCTGTTTTCAGCGCAGCATACGTTATTACTGACCAGATAGGCAAATTTCGTATACCTGGGCTTTAAACGCTCATTGGCTTATCTCCACCGATCAGCTGTGAGCCCGCCTAACAAGTGTCGCTATTGGTTGTGGGAATTGTGCGTTCTATCTTCGCTGAGTATGTGACTGGTTCAGGCTGCTCGTAGCCTCTCTCACGGCGGGATTGAATATCGTTCCCATAGTGGAGAAATGTCTCCGTGATGTCTTGTGAAAGCTCGAGAGGGAACGTCTCCGGTTACTATCGTAACCTCGATTCCCTGAGAGCGGAACAAGACAGCACGGAGGTCGCCGTGTTTGCTGCTTGACCAGCTAAGCAGCGTTCAGTATCAGATTCTGACGTAATTGTGAGTGCACCGCATTTTATACTGCCGCTCGAGCTCGTCAGTATTTGCATGCGATTTGCATACTTCGCAACAATTGGCCAGACATTTGAACTGGCGTTAGCCAATAGGACTTGAAGAAAGGTTGGAAGGGAAGGTGTTCCCATAACAGGGAAATGTCTCCGTGATGTCTCGTTCCTGCTCTCAGGGAACCGAGGTTACGATAGTAACCGGAGATGTTTTACAGTGTGAACAGATCTTTGTTCTGAACTGATCCGCATGCGCAAAAGAATGATACGAACAGGGTTTCCAGGTTTACACAACATAATCCGCCCAATTGCTTCTCAAAACTAGTCCAAAACTAGCACAACCATGTTCAGGGGAATAAATATCGCGTTAGTGGAGTCGCGTAGACCCACGAAGTTGAAAAACATCGCGCGCAACAGTGGAAAAGTAGCCTAATTTGGCAATACTTGCGCAGTGCGTGGTCATACGGAAGTAAACACGGAGGACATAAAGTAAGCAATTATGCGTTTATTTATAGTGTGATCTGCTACTGAATCCGGCGATCCGGCGAAAAGGCAATATTAAAAATAAAGACAAGGATGTGACAAAATACAGCTTTTTAAGCTTTTATGATACAAGCCCTCAAGCCCTCATTGTATATAGAGTTATCACTGTAATTCTTATGAGTTCTGACATATTACACTTCCACTGATTACCTTTCGCAACTGTCTTGATAACTTTGGGCATGTAAAAATCTTTGAAGGGTTTCCCGTCAGCGCGGAATTATGACGAATGATGACAAAAACAGATCCGAGTCACATGTGAGCAAAAAAGAAAAACGGATTTGGGCAACATTTGCCTGCAGTGTGAACGTAGCCTTAGTGATTCATGTATGGAGATAGAATGGTTGCATAATCCCAAATAAACAGATTATGATAAACAAATAAATGTAAAGAGATTAACAAAAATGAAACATATTGACAAATAAATAGAATGGGAATCCACAAATATCTATTTATGTCACAAACACAAACCTCCGGCCTCCGCTCACTCTAGCCCGCCGTGTGTAACGCTGTGTTTCGTTGTGAAAGCGAAACTACTTTGTTTGACCTTCCAAAAGAGGACACAACTAGAAATCAGTGGTTAAATTGTATTTACAACACTGTTCCAGTACAGTTCAACCCAAATATTCCAGTGTCCTGATCCTGGTAGAGTAGACTACAATGCCGGCTGTTCTGACTCACAGACTGTAAGTACGTTTTTTTATATTTAAAGAATTTGCCACTGACGATTCAAACAAGAGTTTTGAGCAGTGTAGAGTAGCGCTTGTAGTTTGTAATTTCTCCAATCACAAATGCAGACATGGTTTTACGTTTACGCGGCGCGATGCAATGCAACGCGTAAAAAGACAGTATAAGGGTGTACACGGTTGCCTTGAACCGAGCCCAAGCATGATTATCCCTCCTCCCTACTCCCCCACTGGGCTGCACTCACACTTGCACTAAACTCTCCAGGACGGTGCATGCTTACGTCATGTATGAGATAACGGAGAAAACCACTTTCACTAATATTCTGCGCTATTTCGCTAATATAATTAATAATAATTGTCATTATAAACCTAAATATACTTTGAATATACTGAATTAAATTTATTGAAAAGTGTAGTGTAGTAGTAGTAATAGAATATGTTTGTGGTCGTAATGATGACAGTAGCACACACAAAATAGTATCTGTTCTGCACTCCGGTGCGGTTAGCACTCACACTGCATGCGTACCGTGCCCGAGCCCAACCGAACCGTGCCCTAGCCCACCTCTTCCAAACGGGCCAGGGCCGGCTAAACGAACCGCGCCCGAGTTCTGGCCGCGGAGCGCTCGCACTAGTCAAACGAACCAGGCCGCTCGAGCTCGTCAGTATTTGCATGCGATTTGCATACTTCGCAACAATTGGCCAGACATTTGAACTGGCGTTAGCCAATAGGACTTGAAGAAAGGTTGGAAGGGAAGGTGTTCCCATAACAGGGAAATGTCTCCGTGATGTCTCGTTCCTGCTCTCAGGGAACCGAGGTTACGATAGTAACCGGAGATGTTTTACAGTGTGAACAGATCTTTGTTCTGAACTGATCCGCATGCGCAAAAGAATGATACGAACAGGGTTTCCAGGTTTACACAACATAATCCGCCCAATTGCTTCTCAAAACTAGTCCAAAACTAGCACAACCATGTTCAGGGGAATAAATATCGCGTTAGTGGAGTCGCGTAGACCCACGAAGTTGAAAAACATCGCGCGCAACAGTGGAAAAGTAGCCTAATTTGGCAATACTTGCGCAGTGCGTGGTCATACGGAAGTAAACACGGAGGACATAAAGTAAGCAATTATGCGTTTATTTATAGTGTGATCTGCTACTGAATCCGGCGAAATTATGTGCAGGCAATATTAAAAATAAAGACAAGGATGTGACAAAATACAGCTTTTTAAGCTTTTATGATACAAGCCCTCATGTTTTGTTTGTATATAGAGTTATCACTGTAATTCTTATGAGTTCTGACATATTACACTTCCACTGATTACCTTTCGCAACTGTCTTGATAACTTTGGGCATGTAAAAATCTTTGAAGGGTTTCCCGTCAGCGCGGAATTATGACGAATGATGACAAAAACAGATCCGAGTCACATGTGAGCAAAAAAGAAAAACGGATTTGGGCAACATTTGCCTGCAGTGTGAACGTAGCCTTAGTGATTCATGTATGGAGATAGAATGGTTGCATAATCCCAAATAAACAGATTATGATAAACAAATAAATGTAAAGAGATTAACAAAAATGAAACATATTGACAAATAAATAGAATGGGAATCCACAAATATCTATTTATGTCACAAACACAAACCTCCGGCCTCCGCTCACTCTAGCCCGCCGTGTGTAACGCTGTGTTTCGTTGTGAAAGCGAAACTACTTTGTTTGACCTTCCAAAAGAGGACACAACTAGAAATCAGTGGTTAAATTGTATTTACAACACTGTTCCAGTACAGTTCAACCCAAATATTCCAGTGTCCTGATCCTGGTAGAGTAGACTACAATGCCGGCTGTTCTGACTCACAGACTGTAAGTACGTTTTTTTATATTTAAAGAATTTGCCACTGACGATTCAAACAAGAGTTTTGAGCAGTGTAGAGTAGCGCTTGTAGTTTGTAATTTCTCCAATCACAAATGCAGACATGGTTTTACGTTTACGCGGCGCGATGCAATGCAACGCGTAAAAAGACAGTATAAGGGTGTACACGGTTGCCTTGAACCGAGCCCAAGCATGATTATCCCTCCTCCCTACTCCCCCACTGGGCTGCACTCACACTTGCACTAAACTCTCCAGGACGGTGCATGCTTACGTCATGTATGAGATAACGGAGAAAACCACTTTCACTAATATTCTGCGCTATTTCGCTAATATAATTAATAATAATTGTCATTATAAACCTAAATATACTTTGAATATACTGAATTAAATTTATTGAAAAGTGTAGTGTAGTAGTAGTAATAGAATATGTTTGTGGTCGTAATGATGACAGTAGCACACACAAAATAGTATCTGTTCTGCACTCCGGTGCGGTTAGCACTCACACTGCATGCGTACCGTGCCCGAGCCCAACCGAACCGTGCCCTAGCCCACCTCTTCCAAACGGGCCAGGGCCGGCTAAACGAACCGCGCCCGAGTTCTGGCCGCGGAGCGCTCGCACTAGTCAAACGAACCAGGCTTTGGGGGTCAAACCCGCTCGGGCACGGTTCAAAACGTATAGTGTGAGTACACCCTTAGTCATTATAATCCGTAAATTATGTCCCCACTGGATGCAACAAATGCCTCGTTTATAATGGATTTTAATGTTTTTGTCTCGTCGCTCCGGCCGGGACAGGGCATCACAATATGGTAAGGGGCGTAACATTTCCGTCACACGCTTGAGGTATTCGGCCAATCACAACGCACTGGATAGCTGGCCAATCAGAGCACACCTTGCTTTTCAGACCGATGAGCTTTGTAAAAATCGACGCGTTTCAGAAAGGTGGGGCATAGAGGAGAAACAATAATGTACAGTATGTGGAAAATAATGTGTTTTTTGAACCTTAAACCGCAGAAACACATTTCATTACACCAAATACACAAAATAATGGTCTTTTTAGCAACATCATACGACCCCTTTAAATATGCTGCTACCCTCACTAAGGTCTATTGGACTTTACTCTGGGAATGCCACTCTGCCAATCAAATTCGAGGAGTGAAACTAACTTGTAAAATTCAGATGTATGCTGATGTGCTTGTTTACATCAGAAGCTTGGGTCGTGTCTCCTGGGCTCCCGGATGAGTTTGATCGAGCTCTGCAAAACCAGCTAGAAGCAGAACCTGCAGCCTGGCCAGCCCTCCATATCAACATAGACATGGTCAGTTATGGAGATCACAGCCACCTGGAACATAAAGAAAATATTTTTATGGCTGTTTTATGCCATATGAATAAGTATTCAATTCCCTCTGTAACTACAGGCAGAGGGAAATCCACTTTCTGAGAAAAGTCTTCCTTCCTCCCCTGCAGTTTTACAGGAACAGCCGAAGAGCAACATCTCTAAAGTAACTGCTCTCACAGACAGACAACACAAACATGACACTCTATTCATAAAAGCTGATGCAAAGTTAATTTGTCTATTTATATATTTGCATCTAAAGTACCTGAAAAAACAGGTAATTCCAGCTAAATGTGGTCAAGTTTAAAGTTGCAATGAAATGGAAGTAGCAACATATTTTCTAACGAGTGATGCACATCGGACTGTAATAACTTAAAAAGAAAACAAGAAGGCAAGAAGACTAAATAACTGAAGACGTCGTTTTCACCAGAAGTTCAAATTATGACATTTTGATAAAACATTAAGAATTCTTTTTTTTTTTTTATGAAACACATACAGTACATAGATGAATCATTCACAATAATATCTAATATGCATTTATAAAATATAGGTCAATTTTCATTTCATGCTAAATTTAATGCTTAACCAGCTTGATTAGGTCTCCTGTTCCATAAGGTGGTCTAACAATCCTGAGGCTGACCAAGATCTACCAAGTTGACCTCAGCCATATCCAAAATAAGGTTTTCTGCAGTGATGCCATAGAAGAACCATTTTTCCTACGAACCCTTCAGTGAACAGTTCTTCAAATAACCATTTTTTGCTTAGTGTGAAGAACATTTTATTAATCTAAATGATCTTTTTGCACTTTAAAGAACCTTTTGTGCAATGGAAAGGTTCCATGGATGTTAAAGGTTCTTCATGGAACCATTAATACCAATAAAGAACCTTTATTTTAAAGGGTGTATAGCCTAAAACCAGTTTGACCAGCTAGGAACCACATAAAGCCACCTACCTTGTATTGGATTTGGGAAAAAGTGTCAAATACTATACAACTATACATGGGATAATTAAAAAAGTTACAGAATGAGGGCATGTGACAGTAGCAGTGAGATGATGCATAGCTTGTGCTCTGCTCTATCCTACTGTAGCGAGCCACCCAAAGTGATAGTGGAACCTCAAAGGGGAACTCTTCAAGTGGAGACCAAACAGACAGGTGAGAACAGCAGGGACCAGCTCTGGAAGTTAGTCCATGTCTCAAATGGTTTTCAAGCATCAGAAACCATCAAGCGTCTTTGTCTCTGTGCGTTACATTCACTGACTTCGGACTCCTATCTCAGGTATCCCAGCTCCTCACATGATTCAGGCTCAAGCAGTATGAACACAGAGAAGCCCAGAGTGGACCGGCGCAAACGACTTGTCAGACAGTTCAGCTTGTGAGTCACTAGGCAAAATACAGTGCTTATCTTCTGGAGCCTTTTAGATTTAACAATGTATATATTATATATATTTGTTTTATTTATTTGTCCTATAGTAACCATAGTGATGAAGATGACCTCCCTGAGGCACTTGCAGCCATCTCCTCCCAGTGCAATATGGAAAAATCCTCCTCAAACAGCTCCTTGGACAAACAGGTCCAACCACCCATATACCCACCGGTAAGATTCACTATGCCCGCTCGGGATGCAATCAAAATGTATTTTTCAATCAAAAAGTTTTCAGTTACTGAAGCCATAGTAGAAAGGCTCTGTTCGCAGTCTGCCTTGATTAATTTATTCCACAAGAGAAAATATCCAATAACAAATATCCAATTTCAGGGAGACATGGGAAATTATAATGAAGAAAAAACTTAATCAGTGCACCTTTAAAGGAATAGTACACTCAAAATTAAAATCCTGTAATCGTTCACTCACCCTCATGTTGTTCTAAACATGGTTGACTTCCTTTTTTTGTACTGAACACACACACACAAAAAGATGTTTTTGAAGAACATCGTGAAGCAGACATTTTTCAAAATATCTTGTGTTCCTCCTCAGAGGAAATGCAGTAAGTTAATTTTTTTGGTGAACTGTCCCTTTAAGTTAATGACGGTACTATTCTGAAAAGGGATCCATTTACACACACGATTCGTGTAGTAGCCTACATATTTACATAAGTGTGTGTGTTTGTTAAATTGAGAAATATAAAGGGGGAAACATATTGTCAGTTTGTTTGTCAATACATTCATGTATGTTCAAGTCCAGTACACAATCCGTGAACGATTTAGAAAGTGAAACTCGGTTTTTAAGTTGATTACGTTTAGCATTATGCATCCGCCTTTGGCCAGTTGTAGTCTGGTAGCGATGACGCGTATTCACCTCGAGTGGGAGTGGCGCTGTTCACGCGGTCGCGCGCTCCTGCTCCCTCCTCCACCGGCTATGCACCTTATTTTAATGTAATTAAAGCATTTTTAAGTAAAATGTGCTAAGCTTCCGGTGTCAGCCTCTTCCACTTATGTTAGCAGTACAACAATAATCATTATGCTGTTTGTACTATTTTAAAAGTATTTTTACTACTTTGTTTACTGCACTTTGTTCTTTTAGTTACCTATAGACCCATTCAGAGTAGACGTCACAGTTACGTCACTTGCAGCTGCGCGCGCAGAGTGGTTGTGGCGGGAAATGGGTCAAATCCATGAAATAAAAGAAAACAAATATATTTTGTGCCTTTTGATGTCAAGATCGGAATGCAAATAATTTTTTATAGAATACTGTCGTCAAAGACGCCATTTGAAGCTAAACGCAGACGTTTAAATGGACATACTATGGATGAAAACTGTTATGATTACTCTACTTTTAAAGCATAAATTCGATTTAAACAATAGGTCTACATAATATTCACATATGCTGTTCATAGGGGACGTATTGTATTAGCCCTACAGTTACAGCATGAACTATTATTTAAACCTTACTATTAACATTTTTACATAACATTTATTTTATCTCACAATTCTGACTTTTTTTCTCGCAAATGCAAGTTTATATCTCCTAATTTGGACTTTATAACTCGACTTAACTCAAAAATAGTGAGTTTGTCAAATCTGAGGGGGGGAAAGCCAGAAGAGCCGAGGGGAAAAGAGAGAACGACGAGTTGTTTTTCCTTATTAGAATTGTGAGATATAATCTCGGAATTGCGAGAATAAAGTCAGAATTTTGAAATATAAAATCAAATTGACCTTTTTTAAATTCTTTTATTCCATGGCTCCATAGTCTGCCACTTGAAAACCCGTCATTTTCTGCCTCCAGATAGACTCCGCCCACAACAAACGCTACCCGTTTCGGATCTGTAAGATTATCGCACTCTCTAACGTCAATTTCGTTGGTGACAAGCTCTTGTAATATGCGGAGAACATTTTGAAAATGACATCTAATCAATATCATTTATAATCTTTTTAAACCTAACTATTTTGTACCCTATCCGTGAAAATCTCTAGTCATAAAGGCTATTGTTTTTTATGTATAAATATATATATTTTTTTATATATATATATATATATATATATATATATATATATATATATATTACTTTAATCACTGGAGATACTACTGTATGTGACAATATACAGACCTTTTCTTCTTCTCCATAGCAGGATACGTCACATTTAGAATGTGACAACTCTCCACTGTTCTTTCCAAGTCCAGTACCTCGCCTGCTTCCATATGCTACACAGACAGAAAGGTAACACAAACACACACACACTGGTTTCCATGTTTTATGGGGACTTCCAATAGACGTAATGATTTTTATACTGTTCAAACTGTATTTTCTATCCCCTTACCCTAACCCTACTCCTCGCAGAAAACTTTTTTCTGATTTAAAATAATTTTTAGATTAAAAAAAAAAACTGAATTCTGTATGATTTATAAGCTGTTTTCCTCATGCGGACTAAAAATGTCCCCACAAGGTCAAAAATTAGTGGTATTACTATCCTTTGGCCACCATAAGTGAATACCAGGTACACTACACACACACACACACACACAGTCAGGCCCTTTCAAAGATCTTGAATTATTCCATTAAGATATAAGTAGATATATTTTCCTAATATATATCTGCCTTTCAATCTCTGATTATTCATATCTTTCTTTTGTTTTGTGTTTGTCTACTTTTCTTTCCATCTGTTGATGTGGGTCTTGATGTTTTTTCTCTGATTGTTCCCATCTTTCTTTCTGTTCGTCCGTCTGTCTTTGTATGTGTGAAGCTCTGAAGACCTGCGGATGGAGAGAGAGAAACTGCTGAGGGCTCTATTAATGACAGAACTCTGAGACAACATACACACACACACACACACTCACTCACTCACTCACTCACTCACACACACACACACACTGCTGACAGACCACAAAACCTACACAGACAAAAAGAGCCCTTAACTCAAAGCACTAATTTCACTGTTACACAGTATATGAACCTGAACAAACCTCTATGCTATAAGAGCTGTTTTAGCATTATGCTAATACCACACAGCAGTGTTTAAAGCGGTAACAGCAACATTTCTATGTTTATTGGCTTGTTCTGTTCATAGCATGGCATTGGCACTGTATAATCTGGTTAACTTTTAATAATTCTTTAAACTTTCCCAGTGTTTTATAATCTATGGTTTCCTGAAGTTAAGGGGGCGGAGTTTATTTAAACTAGTCAGGCTTCGCTTAAAACTGTCAATGTATAAACCTACTGTATTTGGCTATGTTCGCAATAGAATAGAATACTACTATACTACGCATACTGTTTCTGTAGTATGCAGTATGTATACTGTGCACAGTATGTAAAATACCGGGATGAATGTATGGTATACTGCAGAACACACCTGGGACACTATATCCCACAATGCAATGCGTTCAAACGTCTGCTTAAAATGTGACGTGAACTCGTTTTTTCATTCACTACTTAATTGAACAGATCAAATGACATGTTTGCATATTTTGAACATATTTGAAAAATAGAACATTTAAAAAATTGGATAAAATTATTATTATTTTTTTCTGAAGCAATTAGCGCCACTTAAGCTGAAAGCATAATGGGGTCATGCAACTATTGTACTAATGTTTAAAACGTGCCCATATATTGTACTGCATCATATTCTATTTTTAGACAGTGTATATATAGTGTATATTTCGCAGTATGCAAATCTGTATTTTATTCTGAACATGTGCTTAAATGTCTTGCAAAGTTAAAGGTTTCTAATATATATTTTGTGAAGAATTTTAATGCTATCCATAATATACATTTTCATATGAAACTGCAGTTTTATACAACAACCTCTTTTATCTCTCTTGTAAAATAAAAACAAAGACATTTTCCGGAAGTGCGATGAGCAGAGATCAAGTTTTGATGCTTACATTGCCCACTAGAGGGCATTAAATATGCATTTCAAGTTTGCCTTCTAGAAGTAGATCTGGAGCAACAAAATGAAATGTAAACTTTTTATTTTCTTGTTTACAACTTGATTATCATAAGGGAGAGCAACTCCAGTGTTAATATTTTGATAGGACAACACTTACTGAAATAAAATCTATTTAATGTAGCTCAATCACTTCTCACTTTTTTTTTTAGGTGTGTAAATGCAAATACGTATAATCAGTCAGTCACTCAATCCCTTAGAAACGTTGTTAAATTTTCCTTTATTTTAAATTATTATAAAATATCAAAATAAAACAATACTTTCTCCAAACAGCCAAATTCTTGATTTCTCTTTTCTACATATGTTTATGAATTAATATGATGGTAACAGATCGGGAACATGAAAGAGTAGTGCTTTTACTTAACTACTGCCTGTTGGCATATGCGGGTATAAATCACACGGACTATTTCACTGTCATACACTTTACTCCTACTTCTCATAAAAGCCTAAACATGCAAATTACTCCTAGTATTTTTTTAAAAGCACAGAATATAATAAACGAGGCACACTGGCATAAACAAACAGGAGGGTACTAATGGGATACAGCTGCAGGTAACAAATAAACCTGTTCACATTCCAGCAGATGCACACAAACACTCTCCTTAATACACAGACAATGGGTGAAATTACACCTGTGTGCATTACAGCAGGCCCGAAACACTCTCTGAGTGCAGTATTTAAACACACATGCATTGACTTTTGGTAAAACACACACACACACACAGGTTGGTTACATCATCTACTACACATGTACACAACAACAAGCACATTTATCTATAGAATTTTGTAAATTGATTGGTACGGACAATACATATTTTTCTTAGGCATGACACAGATACACAGATATAAAGCACAAAGTTGTTCCTGATTCTGTTTCTGAGCTATTTTTGGCGAAATGACTTAAAAGAACTACATGTTGCAGACATCCACAAACTACACTGTGCGTGTTGTAAGAATTTGGCGAATCTTGTAAACATGTTAGAACAGCTAGCTCTATGAACTTCATGCAAATTAAAACCTTCAAAGAAAAAAAAAAAAAGCTTGAGTATGTCTCTACGCATTTACACACACTCACGGTAGAGTCACATCAACAGGGAGGCACTGACACACACATACACACACACACACACACACACTTTTTCTGGTCCTTTGGCTTAAATTTATGGTATCAGTGAAAGTTTGCCTCTGATTCGACAGGTTTAATGTTTAAACCCTGGTTTGAAAAGCTATTTCCTGAGTGAACATCATTGCATGTGCATGGACACGAACATACAAACTTATAAACTCACACAACAAACCTTTTGAGTAGAATATTAGCTCTAATGCTTAAAAAACAATGTGCAATATACATTAAATGTCAAAATACATAGAATTATTTTTTAAATTCTTATATAAATAGCATAAATGGCATAATCTGCTTTGTATTGAGGGGTTTGCCGAAACCACCGCAAGGGTGTGGCCTCGTCAATAGTTTGGCTTAAAGCAACTGCAAGTCAAGATAGGCTCCACCTCCTAGAGTCTGGTCTCCAATAGGCTGCTTGGCTGATAGCATAGAAGGAAGAGTTACCAAAGCGTCGCTGTTGCCAGGCTAAAGGAGACAGAAAGAAATTACATTTACTCAAGAAACATGCTTATGCCTCATTATTTGTAACAAGCCCCACCTCAAATGAGTGACAGCTTTCCTACTGACTAACTAGCAAACTGCCTGAGGCGAATGTACAGCCTGCATGGGAAAGACGCACATTGTAGGTGTGCATGGCAGGAGTCACAACTGTTTTTAGAATGGGTTCATTAGCCCATTAGGCAGCCTAATAGAATGTTTCACTCCTGTGGTGTTGATTATTTAGTGTAATATTCTGTATAATGCATAATACTATCAAGTACATACTATAGCAATAA
Source organism: Sinocyclocheilus grahami (assembly GCF_001515645.1). Lineage (NCBI taxonomy): Eukaryota > Metazoa > Chordata > Actinopteri > Cypriniformes > Cyprinidae > Sinocyclocheilus > Sinocyclocheilus grahami. Next base: position 817,657 of record NW_015505354.1, read on the forward strand.
TTACTGCAGTTTTAATATAGCAAAAGATATTTTCAACACTTATATACTTTGGGTGAAACCCTTCACACCCTTAACTCAAAGCAAGAATGTTAAGAAGACTGACACACCCTAGTTTATTCAGAATGCAGAGGGTCTCCTTCCCTTATTAAAAATTAAATATAAAATGTATTATTTATAGTAATTATACACACACACATACAGGTGCATCTCAATCAATTAGAATGTCGTGGACAGCTTTATTTTTCCCCCCTGTAGATTAAAATGTGTCCCGGTTAATTTCATGTTTTCTGAGTAAAAAATCCGAAAACAATTGATTTTTACCATGATTTATAAAAGAATGTCATTCATTGTAACAATAATAAATATACCAAAAAAATCTTATCGGGCATGTTTCATTTTTACATAAATATTTCTGTTATGCTGAATGACGATGGAACATTATATCACCATATTTTGACATTTTCTTTTCACAAAAGATATTTGAAACCAAGTTTACTTGCATTTAATATGCTTTCTTTGTATAAAAAAAATCACTTTTGTAAATTTAATTTGATGCGGACACCAAAATGAGACGCCTCGTCTTTGACCCATATACATATTTGTTTAAATGTATTTAAAATTTTTAATATGTACAGTGGGTATAGAAAATAAACACCCCCTTTAAAATAACCACATATTGTTGCTTTGCAGCCTGAAATGAAGACAAACACAGTTTTTGTTTTATTGAGTATTTACTCAGTAAAACCTAGAACATCCAAGTGAAAGATAAAACACCAACATGTCAGAAAAAAAGTTGGAAAAAGGATCACCCCTTTGTGTCAGTATTTTGTTGAACCACCTTTTGCTTTATTTACAGCCTATAGTCTGTTGGGATATGTCTCTACTAACTTTGCACATCTGGACTTTGCAATATTAACCCACTCCTCTTTGCAGAACTGCTCAAATTCAGTTAAATTTGATGGTGACCGTTTGTGGACTGGGGTTTAAGTCTGGGCTCTGACTAGGCCAGGGGTAGGCAAGTTCGGTCCTAGAGAGCCACATCCTACAGAGTTCAGCTCCAACCCTAATCAAACACACCTGAACAAGCTAATCAATGTCTTCAGGATTACTAAGACTATAGGCAGGTGAGTTTTGTTTTCAGGGTTGGAGCTGAACTCTGCAGGACTGCAGCTCTCTCGGATCGAACTTGCCTACCCCTGGGCTAGGCCATGCAAGGACATTCAGCTTTTCTCCTTCAACCACTGTGTGCTCAGTTTTGCGGTGTGCTTTGGGTCATTGTCATGTTGGAAGGTAAACCTTCTTCCCATTGACAACTTTCTGGCAGAGGGCAGCATTTTTTCCTCAAGAATTTGATATTTTACCCCATCCATATTTCCTTCTATCCTGACAAGTGCTCCAGCCCCTGCTGCAGAGAAACCCCCCATAACAGGATATTACCATCTCCATGTTTTACTGTAGGAATGCTGTTATTTGACATCGCATTTGGTGTTGAGGCCAAATAATTACATTTTAGTCTAATCTGCTTCAGAATCTTCAAGTTGCGTTTTGGCAAAGCTCGGTCATGACTGCATGTGGCCTTTCTTGAGGAGTGGCTTTTTTCTTGCAACCCTCCCATACAAGCCACATTTGTGGAGAATTTGTGATTCTCCAGTTTCCTCCTGACTCTTTCATCCAGTTTGGAGTGACGGCCTGATCCAGGGAGGGTCTGTGTTGTACCAAATACCTTCCATGTCTTAATAATAGACTTCACTGTGCTTCTAGGCATTGATAAAGCTTTTGAAAAAATGTTTGTATCCATCTCCTGACTTGTGCCTGTCCACAACTTTCTCCCAGAGATCTTTTGACAGTGCCTTGCCACCTATAGTTGAGCATTTGCTTCAGTTGTACTACCAAGGACTGAAATGCTCCAGGAAAACTCTTTTCATGCTGAGCTAATCAAAATGACCACAGTTGATCACAGTTGAAAGTCAAATGGCTTTGTGTGCCATTGAGAAGATGATTAGCAACACCTGATTGAATTTACAAATCATTTTTATGAGGTGGGTGATCCTTTTTCCAACTCCGTGATTCGGTTTTCTTTTCTTTTTTTTGACATGCTGGTGTTTTATATTTCACTTGGATGTTATAAGTTGCACTGAGTAAATACATCTGGATAAAACCTGTGTCCGCCTTCATTTCAGGCTGCAAAGCAACAAAATGTGATTTTAAAGGGGGTGATTATTTTCTATACCCACTGTGTATATATATACACACACACACATATATACATATATATATATATATATATATATATATATATATATATATTTGTGCAATATATACAAGTATTCCTTGTGTGTATTATTATTTATGTATGAAGATTACTTTTGTCTGATCTAGAATACTAACACTGGGCTCCTACAGCAATGGAACGGAAAACCAGTAGTCAAGTTAGAGCAGGCCAATGCACTGCACCTTAGCTCGGTGTGTGTGTGTGTGTGTGTGTGTCTTTGAGGGAATTCAGACCAGAGGAACCTGTTTAGCTCATCGAGGGGGTGTGACAATGCAACTATGCGGTCCTGTTACTCAAACCCACTACAGCATCTAAATCTTCAATGCTGAGCACCGCAGGGCAAAGACACACCTTAATGTTTCCTACAATCCAGCCCTGCCTATAAACACACACACTGAGTTTCTGATGCGGAACAAACTAGGACTTGTATTTGGATCAGTGGCACTCAATAACATTGTGAAACTGGTTGCTAATATATTTAAATTCTACAGAGGCCAGCAGTGAACTGTAAATTATTTAGTTACTTTCTATTTTGTAGGAAGTCAACTAAAATAATGAGAGAAATGGCATGAAAGAAGAGTCTCTTCCTAACTCACATTGATATTATAATACAGTCATGGGTATATTTTAAACTCACCTGATATCCATGTACCATGCTGAGGATTTCTTTAATCCCGCTATTATAAGCATGGGAAGGGGCGTGGCCTTGCATTCGTATCAGTGCTGTGGGTGGGGCTGAGAGGACTGAGCCTGCTGAAGGGGTGTGGCCAGTAGGGAAGTAGCTGATATTAGGGGGGGAGCCAGGTGGGCTGTTAGTATGAAAACAGACATGGATCAAATTTATGAAAAACTAAAACAAAAAAGGTAAATAAGTCAAAACATTCATATATATGTATTTTGTGTGTGTGTGTGTGTGTGTGTGTGTGTGTGTATATATATATATATATATATATATATATATATATATTCTTGTGTCT
>NW_015505354.1:821217-832932 GCF_001515645.1 Sinocyclocheilus grahami
TATATATATATATATATATATATATATATATATATATTCCATTGTCTGTTGGAATTCTTGATTCTGATTGGCTGGCAGGTATGCATTAAAACCGTTTAATCCACAGGTAGTTCCAAGTCAGTTTAATCACTGTTCTATATTAATGCACTGACACACACATACGCATTACGCACACACACACACACACACACACACACACACACACACACCCACCACTCGCACAGAGAGAGAGAGAGATCAGAGATCCCGCTGCGCACACAGAAATGTTCAGGAGTAGGCCAGCATAAACTTGTCAACGCTGCCCCGCGACTTTTATTATAAAACCACTTAGATACTGGATCAATGCATTTTAGTCCTCAGCAACGAGGAGGTTAAATCTCTGTTTAAGTAACTAAACTCACAACTTCACTGTTTGAAGAGAGAGACGCACAGACGCAGGTAATTCACACACAACTGTCATCTTTCTCTCTCTCGATCAAACGATCGATAATTAATTCAAATAAATGCTATAATTCATTCAAATAAATGTGATCTAACAGCACTATTTCATCTCTGTGTATGAGAGCTAACGAGCCATAACTGACGAAAATAACCGCCATTTGTACCCATTCGGTCAAAATCAAATATTGCGCTGCAAAGAGCAATACTAGTTTTAACTTGTCTATAACTTGGCAAATGACCATGGAATAAGCGGGATAATCAACAACTTGATGTGCATTAAAGGCAAAATGTTGACTATCCCTTAAATATATTAATATTATATATGACATATATATTTTTAAATATAAATTCAATATAATCAAACAATATACAAGTTAAATTTATTCTTTTATTTATATTTTAAAAATTATTTTTCTTCCATTGGTTAAACAAATAATCCCACCCCAATCAAACGTCATCGTTTTGGAGTGATAGTTTACTCTACAAATCTTCTCTACATTTTTGTAGCCTTCCCAAAGCTAGATAATATTTCTGTCTTTAAATCTCACATACACAATCAGTACCTGAACCAGTTCTTCCACTATGCATTATAGCACATTATAGCTGTGTTAAAGGACCTGGGTGTGACACACTCTCTGTGTTGTGTGTTACCCTTATTAACACACCCAGTCCTGGATGTGCAAGTCCTTCTTAGAGACAAAGCCTTTAGAGTTTCATTGGAGCAGCTCATAAAAAAAAAAAGCCCACAAAACACCCTCAAACACAACAGATTACACAAAGGTTGAATGTAAATATTCACATTTTGTGAAACCTCTCAGTTAACATAAGACAGCTACTCGTGAGTATTCTGACATATATAAGAGTTCTGACATCATTGGCTTATTGGTTGTGTCCAAAACAGAAGGAAGGCTCCTCTTAATGAAACTGGTTCAGACAGGTTTTCAAGGCATCACATCACAACTAATGATCTAGAACAAATTCAAGTGAACTTTAGATAACTAAGCAAATATTTAAAGACTACAGTGCTTATTTCTTGGTAGAACGGCAATTATAAAATTCCAATAGACATTCATTAATTCATTTTTTTCCCCCTATCAACCACTCCTTCACATGCCATTTGTATCATTTCACACACACAGCATTATAGCATATTAAAGGCGGTGCATTGGAACCATTTATGCCTCTATGATGCCTTCATTCCTCAGTAAACTACCTACGTTTTGGACACAGATGCTGACTTGGATTAATATGTACACTATAGAGTATTAGACAACTCAAAGATAAATGGTATTCAATCATCATCCTCTGTGAATGAAACTGCAGCTAACTATTGCTTTTACACTGCATATGTGTATGTGCATGGTTTATCTTGGACTGAAAAACAACATTAACAGATATAACTCTTACCTGGGATAATATGTGGTGTAGTTCATGTACAGTGGGTTACTGGCAGGGTAGAAGGTCGTCGTTGGTGCCAGGGGCCGGGGACTCAGCAGAAACTGGGAGGGGTAGATAGCTGCTGACTCCACAGGTAGCACTGCTCCGGCAGGAAGGACCGCTCCGGCAGGAAGAACAGCCGTCCCATGAGGAAATGTGTATGATGGCGGGGACAAACCTGAAATGGGGGAGGTGGGATATTGAGGAATTATGAGGTAAAAAAACAACCTGGAAGTGTCCGCTTATGGCAACTAGATGTGACAGTAGTGTGAATCTTGTCAAGGAAATTACTGACAAATATTTTTTTTTTGTTCGTTTGTTTTTGATTCTGTCATTGACAATGGAGATTAAAAAGATGCACAATGGTGATAACTAAAATGTTTTTTTATAAAATATACGGCTGATGAAAATATGATACTGCAAGATATTAAAAATACACAAACAAAGTTCTTAGAAGAATAAAATGTTGAAATAATCCAACTATAGTGTGTAATCTATATACCTCAGCAAACCTCCAAAGGGCCCGCAGAATGACTTAAAATTATGTAAAGTAATGCAGTATATTAATACTCCCAGTTTCCGTTAACTAAAAAGTTTGAAACACACAAGCTGTCATAATTACAGCAGAAATACTGGAAATATTGTGTCCTGTATGGAGCAGGGGGTGGGCTTTCGAATATTGTGTTGAATGGCAGGGTCAAAAAGGTTGAGAGCCAGAGTTTTATGCTATTTTAGTGAGAATAAAATGAACTAAATAGATATTTTCATAATTTTTATATTATTTTAATACATTTTATTCTCACTAAAATGCTTTAACATTTTTCTTGACAAAATTTTGTGTACACCATTTTATTGCGAATAGAGTGGACTAAAATTAATGAATGTGACATGATGAAATATTGATTTGACATAATTACTAATAAAATAAAAACTAGCGATTGTTCAAAGTATTTTCGATAACTAATTAAAGGGTGGGGTCCTGACTGAACCTATGCCAGTTACAATGAAGGCTTTACACCTTTAAACCCCTTTCAAGTCCTGTTCATTGTTTGTCATCAGAAGCTCATGCAGTCATCCCATCAAACAAACAATGAACAATGTAGTGCAAATCAATGGTGTAGTCACCAGCAGTAGCCACCTCAAAAGCCCACCCTAAATACAACCTCTCACATTATGAACCTGCGTATAAATGAGTTCAGGCATGTCTCATATATATCATGTGAATGTTATGTGTCTTGTTATATTAAATCTTCCAAAATATTTGCTCACAAAGTTGGAAAAACACCATTTTATTTTTACAATAAAGGATTTCTATTAAAATATCTATGCCAAACTTTATCTCACACACAAAGCATGCAGCAAACCTTAATCCAAAACTCTCAATATCTGCCATTATAATTCAGGTATGTTCCTCCACCCTTCAACACATATCAGTACACAGCCACAGGTGTTCAGATGCCTTTAACCGGACTCATCCTGTGGCGTGCCGAGGCTTTTACATGCCGCTGTTGGTTGTTAGGACAGGAAAGTTATGGAGCCGACTATCTAAAACCGAAGAAAGAAAGAAATCTACACTAAATCAAACAGAAAGTGCCTTTCCAAGTGCAACAAAGTGCATATGGTGACATTATGATGTGGATTCAAATTTTGTGCACATTTAGATTTAGAAAGATTGAACTAAATCACCCCAAATCAAAGCCCTCCATTCCCCCGCTGTGGAAAAGCATCTGACAAACTCAGATCTGAATTGAATTTTAAAAAAACATTCACCCAACCAGATTCCTACCGCTCCTGATGCCCATTCCTGCCAAGGCAGGAAATGTGGACAGGACACCCACCATGAATGAATAAGTGAATGAATGAGAGAAAGGGGAAAAAACAGGAAGGCGTGAAGCGCCACCTACCCGCACACACAGCTGAGAGAAGCAGACCCAGAGCCCAGCGGCACTTACGTCGTAACTTACATGGTGGCGGCGAGAGGCCGCTCCTGTTGAGCGTCCCCCCCATCAGCACGATGTTCATCTCCTGAGCGGAGCACGCAAACACCTCCACGTAACGCTCCTTCATGCTGCGCTTGTGGCAGTGCTGGGCCGCCAGGAACGCCCGGTCAGCTGAACGCATCTGGATAAAAGCATCACCCGACGGACGACCCTGATCAAACACACATTAACAAATGCTGAATTCATAAACTCACTTTTTAAAAAGAATAAAAACAAGTGCACTTAACAAGAGAGTAGGATGCGTTTCTGCTTCAAATGCTTTAAAGTACTGAACGTGTCTCACTGTTTTTTATTCCATAATGAGGATATTTTAATTATTCTTATTTTAATCTGGAACCCAGTTCTAAAATACTAATGGTTTCCTGCACTACTTATTCATTAGAGCCAGCCACCATCTTTGGTGCCCCTGGGCAACGACACCTAGAGTGATAATTTAGATTACTTTTTTTTTGTGCAAAATTTTATATTAATAAACTGATCTGATAACAAGGCTACAAACATCCTTACGAAATCAGGTTACCACTTTTTACAGTGTACTCTGAAATTATTACATAATTATTGTATTATTATATAATTTATATCATATATTATGATATAAATTATTTATAACTTGTGAACCCACCTCGTACAGGTGTAATCTGTTCTAAGATATAAATCTGAACTGTGTGCAGCAAATTGAAACATTTTATAACTAGTGAAGCCAACTGTTACAGGTATAATAATAATCCAATCTGTTAATCACTTCAGACTCTATGGGGGGAAAAAAAGGAGTGGATAATCTTTGTTTCAAGGCCAAAGGAGGCCATACAAATAAAAATAAAATAGCCTATTTATATTTTTTGGTTTATTAGATTTTGATTATTATGTGTGAATAAAGACTATTTCGTTGTTTCAGTTTGTTATTTGCCCAATGATAACACCATTTTTAGTTTTAAACAAGTTTTTGACGGGCGGTCTAATAGATTTGTTAAGCACTGTATATAGCTACATATAGTTTTGTGAGGATTTGAACTGAAAATAAAACTTACAAACTCACTCGTTTACACTTTGCCCCTTTCTTGATTGCCAATGGCTGCAAAGTACAACGTGAAAGCGCCAGGCTGACGCTCCGTAGCGGATTCACACATCCATGAGCGAGGCATTTCAGTTGAGATGGGACGGGAGTTGCGCGACAGCATGCTTCTAGAATCGGTTTGAGTAATATATGGCCGTCGGAACGAAAGCGCACGGGTTCACGCAGTAGGATAGCCTATGTGTGAATCTGGCAATAGATCGCGCATCCACTGTTTCACGCATGAGAGAAAAAAACAACAACCTTTTAACAAAACTTTCAGAGAACTTAGTACGTACTGATGAAAGGGGAGCATATGTATAGGCCACGGCTAGACGTTTGAGAATAGATCGCTTGTTTTACCGCAGAACATTTATTTGCGTGGTGCCCCTGGGCACTTGCCCAGTTGCCCATGTGGTTAATCCGCCTATGATTAGAGCTGCATTACTGAATCTACAGCGGCAAACAGACGGTGTAAACTATGTAGTTTAATTTCAGAACAACTAGATGAACCAGTTCTTTTTAACGAATCAAAAACAGTGCAACCGCTGTTGTTCAACTCCCTAAACAAATTAGTCTTATGGGTTCTTTAAATCAAAAGCATACAGTGCGAAACAGTTCAATTGTTCTACAGTCCAATACCTGAATGAACTGTTTATTTTAAGGAAACAACAGAAATACAAATAGCTATGCAACTACAATTAGTGTAGTTACTGACTGATACAATGTAGTTAAATATTTTGTAAAAATAAATTAAATATATTACTTTTGTTTGTTTAGTGTTGTTGTGTAAAAATACCTTTGGCCTGAATTGTTTTAAATCATATCATCATTTGCCAATGAAATTACTTTTTCTCCCCAAAATATTTCTTCCTTAAAAAGTACTGCATTACCATTTAAATGTTTGGGGTTAGTAAGGTAATAAAAAAATAAATTTAATTAATACTTTTATTCAGCAAGTATGCATTCAAAAAGTGACAGTAAAGACTTCTACACTGTTACATATTCTATATTAAATAAATGATGTTCCTTTCAACTTTCTATTCATCAAAGAAATCCTGAAAAATACTTTATAGTTTCTACAAAAATATTAAGCAGTACACCTGTTTTACAACATTGATAATCATAAGAAATGTTTCTTGAGAACCAAATCAGCATATAAGAATAAAGTAGGAATAAAGTATGTTTCTAAATATATTAAATCATATTAAATATTTTTAAGTATTGCTGTTTTTACTGTATTTTTGATCAAATAAATGCATCCTTGGTGAGCATAAGAGAATTCTTTCAAAAACATTAAAAAAAACATCAACCTCAAACTTCTGAACGGTACTGTAAAATAATCTTTAATGGAACCATTAAGAGGAATCATAATCATTAAATTCTTTCTCTGTGTCTAGCTGAAAATATGCAAGCCAGCTTTTTAGAAATGAGGTTTGCGTGTAAACATTTCAATAGTCTATCCTATTCTAAAGTTCTCTTCAGCGTGCTTTGAGATATTGTAAGGACCAAGGCATGACAGAAACACATTGTAAAAGAAGGAAGAAACACAAGTCCTGACAAAAGCTGTGATTAATCACCCTTTTTTATGGAGCGGTTGAGCCAATGGAGGAAAAATCCCCAACAGAACACATTCTGAACTGCATAGGTGTGTTAATTTTATTGGATGAACTTCATGAATACTAGTTCATACACTGTAAAAAAAAAAAATTACGGTAAAAAAACGGCAGCTGTGGTTGCCGGAATTTTACCGTAAAAAAAATGCGGTAGCAACAGTTTACAGTTAAATACCATACTTTCATTAACTGATATAATGTTAATATACTAACCTATTGAAGTACTGAAATCTGTTTTGCACCTTTGCACCACCAAATGCAGGTGGTGATGAGAAAGTCACATGATGAACCAAAGCCCATCACAAGCAGCTTTTAGATAATAACATATATAGAAGGTGCACCGTGTCATTCACACAAACACCAAACACCATCATGGTAACACACATTAAACTGAAATAATGCAATAAACATTCCTTTAACAACATTAGGTGTAACACACAACCCTAACATACAAAACCGATAAGAAAAAACTAAGAAGAAACAGTTATTTCAACAAAAAAACATCAAATTTGAAATGTAACGCAGGGTCTGAGATCCTTACCTGCAGGTTAAGCACCATATGCACTCCATGTGGCTTGATGTCAGCAGTGTATTCCCCCAAGAAAACCAATATGTCCTGGATGGTGGCATCGTACGGCAGACCCCTCAATCTCACGCAGTCCCGCACACCTGTCACTGCTGCCGTTGGGGGCATGAATGTGGGGGGTGGCACAACAGACAGGATGGGGGATGGGGCCACGGGAATCAAGGGGGCCGATGAGTATCTGTTCAGTACCTGACACACAAATGCTGGAGTTGAATGACTGGGCAATGCACATCATCTTCTGCCTGTTTATAGCTCCAGGTGTGGAGATGATGGATGAACTGTGCTCTACCTGGAGGTACTGATACTGTTTGCCACCATGCAAACACAAGTTTGGTGTGTCTGTATCCTCATACTGTATATGGAGACAACTTGCCCACAAATATAAAACTTGTTGGTTATATATTTGTTGGAACTTTACCAGATCCAACTCTACCAAACCATCAGTCAAAGCATCACTTTAGGGTTAGCATAGAAAATCCACAGCAGTTTTTTTCCTTTGTTTCTTTAAATTTGATTGTTTAATGTTTATCATGTAATATTACCCATTCAACTTGTAATTAAATCTTCTCAATGACTGGTCCAATCTATCTGTACTTTGGTAGAGCTAGACAGATAATTAGTTTGACCGATATATTTTACCAGTATTCATCTTTTTCCCATAATTAGTTCATAGGTAAAATAAGTTACTTAATGCATATTTTGCATTTATTCTCAAGTGAAAAAAGAACATGATTCCACGATAACCATTAGACAGCCCAAAACTAAGATGAAAATAAATCTGCAATCATTTTGATAGCAAAACAACTCTGCGTTTACATAATACAATCATAATTATAAATAAATCTTTATAAAACAATATATTTATTATGCATGTTATGTTCATTGTTGTAGCCTATTGATTATGTACTCATTGTGTTTAAAAAGTAGAAATAAAACAATTACAAATCAGCTCTGCATATTGGTCATTAAACACTTATAAAAAAATGCACAGGTTATAAAAAAAAAATATGTTCACAGTTGTACCAGGTACATGGGCAACACAGGTTGGTGTTTGTTGTGTGAGGGATTCAGTTTGCTTTGTTTCCTTTTATGTCAGACATAAGTTCAGTCTTCTGGTATTATTGATGTGGTGATTCAATTGTAAGTATTCTGTTTATTAAAGAACCCAACAACCAGCCAACTATTAATATAAGGCACGATGGGATTCTCTTTGCCGAAATGACACACCCTTGTAGCACCAAAACCCCTTTGCTGGTGATCAAACACACATGATGTCTGCTCAAAAACAGGTTAAAGTGAGTTCAACTGCCTGCTGGTTGAGTAGCCTTGGTTTGATATATATGACGACAGCTAAATATTAACACAAAGGAATTCCAAATAATTCTACAAAATTAGTAACAATGAAATGTTAAAGGTTTTTACACTGAAGAACAGGAAGACTAAGAGAGAGATTTTATGACAGCTTTAAAAAGCTAATCTTTTACAGATTGCCGAGCTGAGTGTTTGTTCAGCCAGTCGGGTCGTTCAGATGGAGTACATGCTTGTACACACACTTACACACCTAATATGTTTTACTTGGCCTGCCGAGTCTGTCTAAACCAACTAAAATAGACTCCACACAACTAATGATTTCAAATCAAATAGGAAGTGCAGCTCTCACCTGTTGCACCTCAGCCGCAGTGCTTTTGAACAGCTCTATGTACCTCTTGCCCAGGATGTCCTTGTGTTTTTTCAGTGCATTCTGAGCATGTTCCTCACATGAGAACAGCACGAACGCGTCCCCAGTGGGCCTGCCATCAGGAAAACGTACAAACAGAATGCCTTCGCTGTCGTCTGTCACAGGACATGCCGGGGAGAAGAACTGCAGCACCTGCTCTATGGTGGCAGTGAACGGAAGTCCACGCATGCGCACGATAACCTGATTCTCCCTCGACAGAAATTTGGCAACTTCATTAGAGGTACCTGCCAGTCAGACATTTGACACATGAGCCACACAACGTGAAGCTAAGAATACACAAAACATACTCAAACCAATGCAAATAACACTGACAGAACACAAACTCCAGAAATCAGATGATATACACAATTTATGTTACAACTGCATTCATACAATAACTAGAAAAAATAGAATTATGCAAGATTGTTCACATATAGGGATGGGAAAGTAAGAAAGTTAGTTCCTGTTCCAATTCTCGTGAAAGGTTCCAGTTACTCTACTTCCTGTAGTTCTTTTAAGGCATAAATAAATGCCATTTCATTGCCAAACAATGGAATAATTTCAATAATAAATAAACATAAATCAGTTCTCACCAAGTTGTGTTTACACAAACTGCACTGTATGTTTTTGATTCACTACAAAGAATTGTTCGTTCAGGAGTCAGATTACATTGGTTGCACATTAAATTTTTAGACTCAAAGAATCGGCTCATTTAAGAAATTAAGTTTGGGAATATACACTGGTCACAATGGACCATTTTTTCAAATGGAACTGGTACTGAATACGAATAGATTATTCATGGGATTTAATTAATTATGGAACCAGTTCTCAGTTCCCAACCCTATCCATATACAAACATATCACATGAATGCAAACTCAAGCACACATTTTTTTTATTTTTACCTCCTGCTATCTTTAAAAAGTCTTCACCTGTTGCCTTGTATACCTGCAAAACAAAATAATGTATGTAAATAATTTACATACCATTCCACTACAATTAAAAAAAGTTATTGTAACTGGACTTTTGTTCATTAGGGCACTAAATGTAACTTCATTTACCGAAACAGATTACTGAAAATTATATTTATATAACTTATGTGATATATTTATATATCACTTTACATAGTCTAACATTATACTTCCTATAATAGCTTTATGAATGTGTGTGTACCTCAATGTATCTGGTGCCCATGTGATGCTTGTGTCTTTGCAGGGCCAAATCCCTGTGCTCTTCACTCTCAAACCGCACTAGTGCCTCTCCATTCCTCCTGCCCTGAGCATTCAGACACAACGCAGCACCTCCTCTACACACACATACACAGACATTCATTCATGCACAGACTGAATGATGATCATTTATTAATAAGCGCTGCCTGTGGGTGATTTCCAGGTTATGTGTGCATACTTGGCAATGTTGAGACCCCTGAAGAATCGGGCGATATCCTGGTCTGAAGACTGCCATGGAAGACCCCGAGCTCTGATCACTGTGTTATCATCCACCCTCTCCATCTTACTGCTATACACATACATACATGCTATTTAAATAATGTGTCACAACAACTTATGCTAGTAGCAAGGAAAAAATGTATATAAAAATGTATAAATATATGTTACTACTCAGACAAGCTTTACAGAAATTCACATAGGATTCAGCAGGAGATTTCTGTGACCTGCATGATTTCCAGCAAATGTGCTCTGGCTAGAATGATGTGTGACATTGTAAAGACGTTTTTCATTAAATAAATATTTCTGAATAAAAACTTCAAAATATCTCAATAGATAAAATTACTGTAACGTTTGTTTACCAGGGAGCAAACGTAAGTGGTTCTTAATGATCTATTACATGTTCATTAGTGAACAGGACACAATTTAATTCACAGCATGAACTTTTCATTAATATATTAGAAAAAAGAAACAAAACTCTATATTAAAATACTCCAGAATAAAAATTCTCTATAATACTTATTTATATTTATGAGTAATCTTATAGAAATTGCACTCACAAATAGTAATCTCTATGTTTTAGATAACAGACGTGTAATAAAAATGTATAATCATTATAGAAAATCCTATGACTTTTCTGTGATTTTATAAATTGCACTGACTTTTCCAGACCTTAAAAATTCAGTTTAAAATTCCTTGATATTTACAGGGTTTTCAAAAAATTTTAAAAAGCAAATGCAGGTAACTCTTATAATATGGTGGCTGTCAACAGTTGCTAAGGTATGACTGGTCATTAACATTAAAGTGGAGCTTAGCAAAAAAAATTAAAAAATCAACTGAACACAGTTGCAAACATAATGTTTGATAGTTTAAATAAGAAACAGCTATTACCAAGTGCCAGTCTCAAACTTGTCATTCACTTTTTCAGGGAATGAGAACTGGTGGCCTATGAAGACGAATAAAACAAGTTCATAACAAAAACACTTATGAATATTATATTTATGTGTTCAGACAATAATATGTAAGTTGTAAGGACTTACAGACAGGCTCCGAGACGAGTGCTAAAACAATTTCTGACATCTGCTGAACCATGTGAGCAGTGAAAGCATGAAGAGAAGAATCTACAACCACATTCAGGTCTGATTACAACTGCAGTCAAGGACTACAGCATCTGGGTTTAGTATTACTGGTGATAATTACCAGCTAATGACACAGTAAAGATGCAAAGAACAACTAGCGTAGGGTTTATAAATGCAAAAGGAGGGTTGAAACACAGCAGTCTTCCATAAAGGCACAACAGAAACATGAAGGGAGTGAATGCATTTTTATTAAACTTTCTTACTGTGTAGAGGGCTGTGTTAATGCATTATGTGTTTGACTCTGTGTGTGTGTGTGTGTGTGTGTGTGTGTGTGTGAGACGTTAC
>NW_015505354.1:832982-859130 GCF_001515645.1 Sinocyclocheilus grahami
TGTGAGCAGTGAAAGCATGAAGAGAAGAATCTACAACCACATTTAGGTCTGATCGCAACCGCAGTCAAGGAATACAGCGTCTGTGTTTAGTGTTACTGGTGATAATTACCATTTAATGACACAGTAAAGATGCAAGGAACAACTAGGACAGGGTTTATAAACGCACAAGGACTGTTAAATACACAGCAGTCTTCCATAAAGGCACAATAGAAACATGGAGAGAATGACTTTCGATTAACCTTTCTTACTGTGCAGAGGGCTGTGCTATTGCATTGTGTGTTTGTCTCTGTGTGTGTGTGTGTGTGTGTGTGTGTGTGTGTGTGTATTAAGACGTTACAGCGTAGGTGTGGCAGGTTAAGCTTGTTGGCTAAACACTCTTGGCTTTCTCTTGCTGGCTCAATTGAGCCCACACTATTGTGAGTCTATTTGCATTTCAAAACCTTGGGATCCTGCAGCCAACACCCTGTTGCCTATCGTTCTCTCACATACACACTCAAATGCAACTTCCTCACACTGGTTGTCAAAGTATTAATATACTCTAATCCATTTAAGATTTACAAAAAATGCACAAAAGATCATATTCGACATGCCTTTTAAGGATACAGTCAGCCATGACCTGAAGATTCAAGTCTTTCAGTTCCCCTTCTGATGGGAATTTTTTCTTGAACTCTTTCCGGAGGTCAAAGAATGAGAAAAAACACTCGGGCAACAAAATATTCTGAAAAGCACAAAAAGTAAGCAGTCAAGACAACACATTTACACTTACAAATTATTTAACTAAACTTCGATATTTTCACAAATATCGCCCACTCAGCTGCAGTATTTAGAGTTTGATACCTTGCTGGACGCTTCAGGATGGAGGACTTGACGAATGTGTAGCTGTCCATCCGTACAGAGGTAGAAGGTGCTTCCTGCACCTGTGTCCACTTCTGCACATAACCTCTGATTCAACTGCACACACATGGACCCTCTGAGTAAATGCCACTTTTATGTGGCCTTTGATACACACTCACAAGGTTGCTCATGCAAATATCAATCCACAAGCTGTTAAGTAATGTATTTAATAGTGTGTAAAGATTTATAAAATAACATACTTATGTATTTTGAACCAAAAGTTCTAAACAGACACACTAAAAGATAAATACCATCCTGTCAACACAGATTATATGAGAATATGAGAAAGATCACCTGTTCGATGGCCTCCTCAAGCGGTTCAGCTTCTGTCAAGGCCTCCTCGGTGAGTCCACTCACCTCCTGACACTCCTCAGAGAGCTCAATGTGATCCGGTTTGACTAGCAATTCATTTACCTGACCAGCCTAAATGTAGAAAGCAGAGGAATTCTCACTTCAGACATATACATTTATATAGGCAAATAAATAAAATGGATGGATGAATTGATAAATAGCAGGGGAAAAGAAGATGGATTTAGATTGATAGAGCCTTCGATTTGACTTTGACTAATTTTTGTTTAAATATCTGCCATATCTGCTCTCTCTCATCTCCAATAGGTAGATAGATAGATGAAATTGAATAAATAAATACATTTTAATATTTGACCTTAGACTTCGTAATTTTTTCTTTAAAAAAAAAAATCTGACATAAATGTAAAACTCCCTCTCCGTCTAACCTCCACCAGAATTACTACACACGCGCGCACGCACCCTCATGGGGAAATATGAAATTACCTTTTTAGTCGCTAAATCCACAACTTGCCAAACCAACTGTACAATTTCCTTCTCATCTGATCCCAATTGGTCCCCACTTGCGCCAGATGTGGTGGTGAAAAAAAGCACCAGATAATCTGGATTAACCGTCATTTTTAAGAAGGAAAAAAATCTATTGTCACACCACCCCGACAGTAAAAGCAAAACCCAAGAGATCAACTCCAGGTGACAGTAAAGCGAAGAGCCCAGTGACCCCACACCTACGGACAGATCAGTGCCGGGTTCGGACTCGCCTTGATGTGTCTCGTGGCCTTTTAATTGCCTGAGAATCGATGCAAACAAGTCCGAAACCCTTGGCTCTGCTCCGCAATGGCTGCTTGGATCGCGCTGGTTTTGTGTGCGCCCTACCTGGCCACCGCCCACGTGACACAGGTAATAGATACCTGCCCAAACGAAAGCCCTCCTACTGCTGCAGAGAAACAAGGACGTGGCATGGTATGCCGAAAACGCGCTGGTGCTACATGATGTGAGGGAATTCAGGATCTGTTTATTACACGTTTACACAGTCTGCTAATAAAATAACACCTGGTCAACTGCCATCAAACGCGAACAGGACGTAAAATGACGCAAGGCCTTTCAGTGTAGTTTTAATATTGTAGTCTATGTAACTAAACTATTAGCCATACTAAACAAATCGATAGACTTAAAATGTATCTGAACCATTATAGGCCTATAACAATTTTATATGTCAATGTATCGACAGTTACAAAGCACAGGTAAACATAGGCATACACAGTGAGTGTACATCTGTTGTACCATATAGATAGATAGATAGATATAGATCTGTTTGTATGACCATAATTAACAAACCTCAGTGCTTTATGTCTTAAAGGGGTCATATGATGCTGCTAAAAAGAACATTATTTTGTGTATTTGATGTAATGTAATGTGTTTATGAGGTTTAAGGTTAAAAAACACATTATTTTCCACATACTGTACATTATTGTTTCTCCTCTATGCCCTGCCTTTCTGAAATGCGTCGATTTTTACAAAGCTCATCGTTCTGAAAAGCGAGGTGTGCTCTGATTGGCCAGGAATTAAGTGCATTGTGATTGTCCTCCATAAAATGTGCTGCACACATCTGAATATTTGAGTTGAACTGTTCTGGAACAGTGTTGTAAATACAGCTTAACCACTGATTTCTAGTCGTGTCCATTTTTGGAAGGCCAAACAAAGTAGCTTTGCTTTCACAACAAAACACACAGCGTCACACACAGCAGGCTAGAGTGGGCGGAGACCGGCGGGCTTCAGAATGGTGCGGCCCGCGGGCTTGCGGCAACCACATGTGACGACCCCGGGCTGGACTCTGCTTCGTCCATGGTGAAAGCCGATCAGGCGATCCACAGCGCGAAGTTGATGTATTTCCTCAGCGACCAGCACGGATCAGCTCTAGGCATGACGAAGCGGTTATCCTCCTCTTTTGGAAGACCAAACAAAATAGTTTCGCTTTCACAATGAAGCACACAGCGTCTTCACGACATGGCGGCAGCAACAATACTACAGCGAGAATAAAAGTTACTCCTTCTTTCTTTGCGTGAACATTTGGGCGGCATTATGCAAATCTTCCCACATCGTGACGTAGATATGTGGGGGCGTGTTAGAACGAGCCATTTTAGGTAGCCGTGGCTGACTCTTAACTTTTATAAAGAATATCTCTTTGGATTTGAGACTTTAGTCTCAACTTTACAGATCTTCTTTATGCACCAAGAGCTTGTAACACTCCAAAGAGAAAGGAAAAATTGAAATCGCATCATATGACCCCTTTAAACAGAAAGTATTTGTGTAAAGAACAGTTGCTCAACCACCTCCAGCAGTACTGTGACCTGTTAAATGTTACAAAATGCAAATCACTGAAGGCCTTCAATTATTCAATTGTTTATTTTAAGTTTGAGTACTTTTTTTTACCCTTTAGCAATGTTTTCGGACTTTCTTAGAACCTGAATAGAACGAAGGTGCATTACTTTAATCTGTAAATTATTATGTTCCTTATACATTTGAGTTTAAAATACCCATTGTTTGCCTATTTTCAACAACACTGGAATTTCTTTGTCTTTTTTTGTAATTTTCTTTCTTTGTCTTTTCTTTTCTGTCATTTCTTTGCATGAATCCCTCAAGGATTTAATGCCTTTGTAATGCTTTGTAATTCTATAATCCTTTGTGTGCAAATAAAAATCTTTATAAAACTGACATTTGAAATGAATCTAGCAAAGTTTGATTTTATGTCTAAAAGAAAAGTTACTTTGAGAAGATTTTGTATAATAAAATGTTGTTTTTTTAAAACTCTGAATAATAATAACAAATAACTCCAAATATATTATTTTCGAAAAATTATATATATTAATATTATATATGGAAGATAAAATAGTCTGGATATACCGTTGAACCTCTTTTTAAAAAATAATAATAAAGGATTTTGATGAGTGAATTTACTGCGGTGAATATGAAATTTTGCAAGAAGTGTAGGTTAATAATTAAGTAGACTATTCATTATTTTAATCTGTTTGAGTATTAAAGAAGCCGAACATTACATTCTTAAAAAACAGAGAGAAACCCGGGAGCACATTGCGATTAGAAAATTCAATCCAAAATAACTGTGTGAGGACAATCCCAGAAGATATGAATATCAGTTACATTAGGGGCACCACAAAAAGAACAGCTTGTATCTATATCCATATCTAAACTCTACCGAAACTACAACACAACCGACAACTGGGGCAAGTTCAAGCTCAAACTGGTGTGCACCGTTTTGCTACGCTTTCCGGGTTGAACGACATGTTTCCTGGAAACGGTGTGCAACGGGGTTTGAGATGCGTTTTCTCTTGTTTGGTGGGTGTGTCAAACATGTCAGCCCAATCAGCAGCAACATGTATGTAAACCACACGGTATTAAAGAGACAGCTCGCACAATGTAATCAACATCCAAATAAATTCACAAGAGCAAGTATATTGTTTGCACATGTTTATTTACATTAAAGGCAAAATAACTGAAATAATAAGGGCACAAGTATAGAACTGGAACTTCTTTAAGTCTGTCTAAATATCATTTAGTAATTGCAATGTCTTCTGGTCCATATCCTTTCCTTAGGAAGGTGTGCTAAATACTGATTAATGTAACATAAAAATACTATACATATTTATATATTTTGCTATTGTATTATGGAGTGACACTTTCATAAACTTTTCTATACTCCTCTGATTATATAATGGTAAATATTACAATATCATAGCACAACAACAGTGATCAGCAATAATGATAAGCCTAATACTCACAATAAAAATAATAAGGTCATATAGATCATAACACAGTCTCGGAGGTAAGAAGTGGATTATCCTTCACCTGAAATGTTTGTCTTTTCATCCTGAAATGCGAGGCAAATGTTGGATCACAATAATTAGGAACCACAGTTTCCACAAATCCCTTCATTTGATTGGGATGTTCTCCTTTGTTCTGGAGGGCAAGGGCAGTGACTGTACCATCGAGCGTATTTTGCAGTATTAAACATGTATTTATACCGATTTCATATCGGTATAAATACATATATTGCAACTCTTGCGTCATCAGAACAGGGTGTTCAACGCATCACCGTTTCTGTTTAAAAAAATGTTTTACACCGTTTTTGTCGGGGCTGAACGCAGCCCTGACATACGCCTTCAACTCCGGAAGTGTTTCCTTTACCGGAAGTTCTAATGTGACCAAGAAAGATGGCGGTGGATTCTGCAATGGAGCTGCTCTTTTTAGATACGTTCAAGCATCAAAGTGCGGAGGTAAGCTTGCGAAGTTTTCCATCTTCACCCGTGTCTTTTAACCGCATGTTACAGAGACTAAAGTCTAATAGACATTCAAATGTTTTTCTCGTTCTTAAAGATTCCATTGTAATAACGCACTGAGCGCTGCCTGTGAACAGTTAGTTAGCTTGCTAATTGCCACAGTAATTCATACATATTCAATTCATTAAAGATAATATTCACATTTCATAATAACACCCGTTATTCTAAATTTAAAACAATTACGTTAACCCACTATAAGTTAGATGTTGTATGGCAGAGCAAACCTGACGGTATTGTATTAACGTTACGTGTAAGTTGCTCCCCAGAGCAAGCAAACTCGTGGCTATATTGTTGTTGACAGCGTATGTGTAGTTGCTATTAACAAGCAGAATGTACTGTGATAAACCGTTTATTTATTGACAATAACATTTTCATATATTGTAGTAAACGTATCAACCAGTGCTTGTTCAGTTACGCCCCCGGTGCTCAGATGAGCTCATGGTTCATGTTTTTGTGACCGCATCGCATGTGCATGTTAACAAGTTGATCTGTCTGTTATCTATAGACCTTTACAGAGGTAGCCAGGGGTTAAGTGTGTGGAGTTGGGGTCAATAAAAAAATCAGTAACCCTCCTATATTTAATGTATCGTTTAGCTAGAGCTCTTATTTAACAGCTTGGATGTTTGAAAGTTTTGTTGTTCTGTGATAATGTACATTCTGTACTGATAAAGAAATAGTTCACTTAAAAATGAAAATTTGCTAAAAAAAAAAATTTGAATCCCCTTCCAGCCATCCACCATATACATGATTTTTTTTCTTTCATTGGATCAGATTTGAAGAAATGTAGCATTGTGTCACTTGCTCGCCAGTGGATCCTCTATACCAGGGGTATTCCTGGAGGGCTAGAGCCCTGCAGAGTTTAGATTCAACCCTAGTTAAACACACCTGATCAAACTAATCAAGTCCTTCTGGCTTATATGAAAACTACATGGTATGTGTGTTGGAGTAGGGTTGGAACAAAACTCTGCAGGGTTACGGCCCTCCAGAAATTGAGTTTGACACCCCTGCTCTAAACAGTGAATGGGTGCCGCCAGAATGAGAGTTCAAAAAGCTGATAAATGCTTCACAATAATCCACAAGTAATTCACACGACTCCAGTTAAGTGAATAGCTGCATGTTAGTAATTAACAGATTAATCATTAAAACTTCAAATTGTTGCTTCCAGCTAAAATACAAGTCGTCCATCCATAATATTACTTTCTTCAGTGAAAAGGTTGTCTATTCTGAATCGGGAGAGAAATATGCACTGATCAAGCACCATTTACAAGTGAAAAGTTTTAAATTGTGATGTAAGGGCACAACAGGAGATGGCACTACAGGGGATTCATTGATATGCACATGATGTAATGCTAAATGTAATTTCTTAGTCAGCCTGATTGTTTCTGCTGTGCTTTTCATGATCAGTCACTTCTGATTTATCAGCTTTATTTGTTGAGAGTTGTCTGATCATCGTATCTTCCAGAAATTTAGCCCAAGAGCAAGTGGAAACTTGTAATCGTGACTAAATGTTGACAGCACATCCATTCGGTACATTCATCTGTCTAAATAAATGTGCTCAACGTATGAGAGATACAGCCTCATAAGCTTACAAAATAGAATTGAGTAACTATAAAAAGCTAATTTTAGTTCTTAACTGATTACTTGACATGGATTAAAATAATCTTGTGGGTATAACTATTGGAAGTAGGGCTGCACGATAAATCGCATTTGATATTTAATGCGCATCTTGTCAGTAAAGCCGGTTCTGTAATCAGTGGTAAATCTCCATCACATGCGTGCTTTTACATTGAGCAGCATTTACTACACAGAGCCGTTGTTCACTGACAAGCTGCGCAAAACCACGTTCATAATCACACGATTTTTTGTGCAGCTTGTCAGTGAACAACGGCTCTGTATAGTAAATGCTGCTTAATGTGAAAGCACGCACGTGATAGAGATTTACCGCTGATTACAGAACCGGCTTTACTGGCAAGATGTGCATTAAATATCAAATGCGATTTATCGTGCAGCCCTACTTCCAATAGTTATACCCATCTGAAAATAATTGCATTTTCACAGAGAGTATGACCTCACAACTATTTTATCATAGTACATTGTAAATCTCACAGAAATAAAACCAATTTTAAAAAATCAAACGGCCTGATCCTAGGCCGGAATATGGCTAATAATTTTTTAGATTGCTAACAAATCAATCACAAAGTTGAAAATAAAGAGTACCACAAGGCATAAAAATCTTTGATTCAGTGCTGTTTTTTTATACTAGGATCTTAGGTTGAGAAGCAACTGTTATTGTGTGTTTTTTTTTATTTTATTTTTTTTTATCTGAGAATCTCTTCACATGCATTTCTCCTCATTCCAGTGTTTTACATAGTATCCTGTTAGTGAAGGCTGGAAACAGATCTCTCGTCCTGGAATTTGTCTTGTTAGGGTGTGTATGTATGTAGCCTATGTGGTTGGTGAGTGCTTTTGTATTGTTGCAGTGATCTGCCACCCCACAGGTGTATTCCAACAGCTCTGTAGAAACAGGTTGGACAGGCCTATGACAGTTTGTTGAGGAAAGGACTGTATACACCGTTCAGCCATTTTTAGATTCAATAAGAACTTCAGAGAATGCTTTTGTGTTTCCAAATACCTTGAACCATAGGAATCTTAATTCCAAGACTTTAACAGATGAATAAGCCGGACTGTTTTTCTGGTTGGCTGCTCAGTCAGGGTGTGTGTATGAGAAATCTGGCCCTTGTATCAGTCTGTCTGTGATAACATTTATTCTTGTCTTGATGAGTAAGCTTCATAACATTTTTCTGTGTCTGTCTTCTTACAAGTTGACAAATGTGGATGTTGTGCGGTTTCCTTACGGTGTCTTGATCACAGAAGTGCGAGTCATTCCCCCTGGCATCAAAGCACACAGCAACTTGCCTGACAGCAGAGCATTTGGGTGAGGAAACACTCTCACACACACACACACACACACACACACACTCCGTGTCTTGTCTAAAAGTACAGCGAGAAATCAAATGGTCTCTAAAGAATCACACAACTACTACTGAATCCCTCTACATAGGCACTACGTATTGGTATGTGCCATCCACATTGCATAACCATTCTTGGGTTAGGATGGTTCACTGGTCATCCAACAACCAACTAGTCATTTAGAGAAGGCAGCTTTTTATTTCTAGCAGTTTATATTTTTTAGTGCCTTTTTTTTATTTATTTATTTTTAGTGCTGTTTTCAGAATTCTTTAAAAATAGAAGGTTAAAATGAACAGAATTCATTTGAGTTAAAAAATATTTTATAACATTATAAATGTCTTCACTGTCACTTTTGAACAATGTAATGCATCCTTGCTGAGTAAAAGTATTAATTTCTTTCAAACATAAAAAACTTTTCAAACTGTAGTGTATATACAGTGGGGCAAAAAAGTATTTAGTCAGCCACCAATTGTGCAAGTTCTCCCACTTAAAAAGGTGAGAGAGGCCTGTAATTTTCATCATAGGTATACCTCAACTATGAGAGACAAAATGATAAAAATAAATCCAGAAAATCATATTGTAGGATTTTTAAAGAATTAATTGGTAAATTCCTCGGTAAAATAAGTATTTGGTCACCTACAAACAAGCAAGATTTCTGGCTCTCACAGACCTGTAACTCCTTCTTTAAGAGGCTCCTCTGTCCTCCACCCGTTACCTGTATTAAAGGCATCTGTTTGAACTCGTTATCAGTATAAAAGACATCTGTCCACAACCTCAAACAGTCACACTCCAAACTCCACCATGGCCAAGACCAAAGAGCTGGTTCAGACTACCCACTGATTGAAAAGATGTAATTTTGTGCATCCCTAATTTTCACTGCACATTTTATGACAGTTAACAGTGCTTCTACCATGTTTAAAGTGTGTACAACCTGTCCTAGTGCTTCTGTTGTGCACAATAGGACATGAGTAATACTGTGGTATCCTCAGAAGTGAAGTGCCTGGAGGACATTTGAGGAAATTGGAAAAGGTTTCTGTGGTCGCTATTGTTCATTCTTTAAAAACAGATTCACCACACCCCCTATTCTCTGACCACTCTCAGCTTTTCCCATGATCTCATCCCTCATCCTTCTTGTCTCCATACCTGTTAAGAGAACAATGAGAGAAAAGGGAAGTTTGTTTTTATAGGACACTATATAAAACATTTTTTTCATTCTATCCTTTTAAAATTATCATGTTGAATATTTAACAATAAATTTGTACTGAAAAAGGAGGGCTATTAAAATTATTCCTGCAGGCTTACCGATTTACATGAAATTTGATTAGACCAAAAGTGGCTGCTGATGGCAAATAGGGGTTTCAGGTTTGAGTTTTGACGGTTACAATGCCCCTTCCTGTGAATCTTCAGGGAAACGGCCCCTCACGCATTCCAGTTGGACCTGTTCTTCAACAATGTGTCCAAACCCAATGCCCCGGTGTTTGACAGGCTGGGCAGGTACTAAATAAACTCACACATACGCATGCACACCTGTGTTGGACAGAAATACAGTGCGCTGTCTCACAAATCTATAGCTGAATAGATGCATGTACTCTTTTGATTGTTTGAATCACTGATGTTGGTGTTTTTTTTCACTCTAGCCTCGAGTACGATGAGAACAAATCAATCATCTTCAGGCCTAACGGGAAGGTAAGAGACCCCCTTGTTTCAGCCCAGCATCAAATTTCTGTGTAAAGCTCACACATATGCACCAATATGTTTGTGGTTTCTCCAAAACTGCTGACAGCAGCTTTCTTCAGCTCTATGAATACTTGAAAAGCATTTTCTCAAATCCACAATGTATTTGCACATGCCTCTGCAATGACTAAAACTGTCAGCTCCTGCACTCACGTGACTTGTAAACAAATCAGCCTTCATTTGTTTTGGACTGAGTGAGTTTTTTGCTCCTCCCCTCTCAGAGTCTCAGGCCATGTCCTAATTTTAATTTTGTCTTTGTGTTATTGAAGATAAACACAGATGGGTTGGTACTGCGTGGATGGTACACATGCCTGACGGTGGCAGTGTATGGCACAGCAGAGCGCCCCCACAGCCACGAGCGGGACTCTCCGCCACCTCCTCCTCCCCCTCTTCCCCAACAGCAGCAGCTGGGATCCAAGAGGATCATTAAGCCTGGTCAGCACAAACAGTATATACACAAATATATAATGTTATGTCATTATGTGAAACATTAAATGCGAGTGTGTCAATCTATTGCAGAGTGGGAGAATGAAGAACAGTTTAACGGCAGCCCACCCAGACCACAACCCAGAGGGCCACGGACCCCACCAGGACCACCACCTCCAGACGATGATGACGAGGAGGCACTACCTGCACCTGGTCAATGTATGTCTGTGTGGAAAAGATTAAGTATTATATATACAGTGGGGCAAAAAAGTATTTAGTCAGCCACCAATTGTGCAAGTTCTCCCACTTAAAAAGATGAGAGAGGCCTGTAATTTTCATCATAGGTATACCTCAACTATGAGAGATTATTAGCATAATAATTTGAGAGAAATTAAAAATTTTAATTTTCAGACAATCTTATTTCTTCATTTATGTCACAATTTATTTTAATATTGTTTAAATAATTCCAGTTTTTCAATGCAACCTAAATTATATATTATTTAGCATTAATTATTATTATTATTAAATTTATTATTGCATTTCTTAAACTGAAAAAGTAGTTCCAAGCACTGACCTTCACTGTATTGTCTGTGCTTTAGGTCTAGTAAAGGTGGAGAACACAGAAAAAGGTGATGATTACCTGGAGCCTGTCTCACCTGAGCGAGGGTCTCTTCCTGCTGATGAGAATTTCTCGGACGCAGAGGAGGAGGATGACGAGGGTCCGGCTGATGATGAGGAGGATGAGGATGTGCGGTCCGAGGGAAGTGAGGGCGTGGAAGATGATGAAGATGAAGTGGGTGATGAAGTGACGGATGAAGATGGAGAAGGTGAGGAGTTGCTGTGCTGTGAGGGTGAATAAACTAGGTGCTCTGGGAAAAAATATTATTTATTTACTTATTTTTACTTATCTATGCGGATACGTTGTTTTCATTCAGATCAAATCACAGCAACTTAGGAAACCTATCCGGCGTGACGCAGCTGAAACAGAACAGAATACTCTGTTTACGTCCAGCGGATATAATCCAAAATGGCGCTAGGGTAACACGGAGGAGACGAATTGTTGAATAAAGTTTTTTTTTTTTTTTTCTTTTGTGCACAAAAAGAATTCTCGTAGCTTCGTAAAATTATGTTTGAACCCCTGATGTCACATGGATTATTTTACCGATCTTCTTGCTACGTCTCTGGACTTGGGAACATTTCAGTTGTATTGCTGTCTATGGAGGGTCAGACAGCTCTGATTCCATAAAAAATATCTTAATTTGTGTTCCGAAGATGAACGAAGGTATTACGGGTTTGAAATGACATGAGGGTGATGTCAATTTTGCAATAAATACAAAATTACTGAAGCACAATTTCCATTCTAACCCAATTTTGCTACTCTGCTTGCGATTAGATCATTTTAAGCTGCTAAACTCCGGGAAAGTTTTCAGTCCAATGATCCGGTAAGCGAATGCATTAAAACAATCCATCCAAAACAGTGCTAATATAATGGAAACCAGGCTGATTACATCAGAGATTGCAGAGAGAACAGAGACTTGCGTTGCGTTTTCAGTGAATTATTCATTCGTGTGTTTCGCTTTTAAACACGAGCTCTGTCATATTCTGAGATCATCTCTGAAGAGCGCGAGCCCTCACACGTCACACGCGCTGTGTGAAGTACAGACTGAACGGATTGTCAACAAATCTCACCGCTGTATGGCCAGATGAGACGCAAACGTTTTCTCGACTGAATAACCTCGCTAGTAAAGTTTTGATGGATGAAGACTGCAATCAAGGTTAAGACGATTGCGGTGGCGTACAGGAGTCATACAGTAAGCACGCGTGAGTCCGTTATAATAATGCGTGTATGATTGCTCTTGACACACTGCTCGCACATTGTATTTATGCACTGGCACAGACATTTCTGTACATTCACGTTGTTTCCACACACATTCACGATAATGTTTTGATTTGTCATGTTTATGTTGCTGTGTTTAGTTATACTGAATGGATCCGTGTACTGTAGTAGATATATGCAGTCAGCAGGCGGTTGGTTTAGTTTCTTTTTGGCATCTCCATGTGGTCCTGTTCGGTATCGCAACTTGACTTCTCTAAAATGTAAAAAAGCTCTTTGCTGTTGCACTGTACACATACTAAAATTCAGATTTGTTTTTCTTTCATATGTGCTTATATGGGCTCCTTATATCATTTGGTTCTTTGGTGTCCTTTTGGAGTTTCTAAGTGTCCTTTTTTGTAAAGACATCTAAATTTATCTTGAAAAAAGCTTGCAGAAAATACAGATTTTTGAGAATCACCCTTCAATCTTTTGGTTTACTTTGCTGGATATAGCAAATGATGACAAAATAAACATTTGAAACAAGATAAATGGTCTATGCTTAATTTCATGAAGTGTGCGATTAATCGCGATTAATCACAGAAAAGGGGTGTGATTAATTAGATTAAAAAAAAATTATCTATTGACAGCCCTAATATTCTCATAAAAGGACTAAACAATTGCCATTTGCAAATATTGGCCCTTAATGAAAAGAGAAAATCTGCAGAATTCAGTGACATACAAAAAAACCAATGTAGTCTTGTTTATACTCTGATTTGCAAAGACGCCCAACTTAATTAAACATTTCAACAGAGTTTGAGGTCAAGACTGAACTTGCTTGATTTGCTGAGCCAGTAACAATGTATCAGATGTTCTGTTTTCTGTGTGTGAAGTGTTCTGGTTTTATATGCAGGTGATGATGGATATGAGCAGATATCCAGTGACGAGGAGGATTTGGAGAGTGGGGCTTTCAAGCTGCCTGCCTTTGACCTGGACTATACATCTGAGGATCTTGCATCACTACCGACTGTTCAGTATGATCCATACGAGCGTGAACTCCGACCCCTCCAGCACTTCACGCCTCCACACATCACCCGCTATGATGCAGAGCTAAAACACCTGAAAACGGTAGACATCCAGGACTCAAGCTCCGTGTGGGCGGAGTCTGCAGTTAAACTCTCAGAACTGTTGGATGCCTGGGGAGAGGGGCAGGGGGCAGAGCGAGGGGCAGGCTGGGTAACTGCCTTAGAGGAGATCCCTGCCTTTCTACTAAAAGGGATGAGCTTCCTGTCTATTAAGGACCCTGATGGGCTTTGTGAGAAGTTGAAACAGTTGGTCGACTGGAGCTGTGAAGCTGTTAATTTGGACTTTGCCCTGGCACAGCCCATAGCGCTGAACTTACGCCAGCTCAAAGCTGGAACCAAACTGGCCTCTGCCTTGGCCGACTGTGGTGCCCAAGCTGTGCAGAATCTGCTGGAGAAAGGGATTGTTGACAGCCTCCTAGGCTTGCTGTTTGCAGAACACGTTTCATCCACTCTGAAACTCAACGTGCTGCGTTCCCTCGACAGCATCATCAGTGAGCCACAGGGTATCGAGGCCCTGCTCAGAGACCGTCACCATGACAATGATGGAAAGAGTGGGTACCAGCGTCTGCTGGATTTGTTTCTATTGGACCAGACTGTGCGTGTCGCAACAGCAGGCGCAGCCATTTTACATAAGGGACATTTTTATGAGGTTTTGACTGACCTGCAGAGGACAGCCAGCATTTGGGCTGAACGCCATTCTAAAGTGGGGGAGGTTGGTGAGCGAGAGGGTAGTGAGAGCGAGAGAGAACGAGAAAGCAATGAGAGGGAAGGAAATGAGAGAGAGAGGGAAACCCATGAGGTAGAGCGGGAAAGCCCAGTGGACATTGCTGGAATCTTGCTGGAATCTGCCTCTTTGTCAGAAGGTGACCTGGAAAGGCTGCAAGGTCTCCTGGAAGAACTGCTCCACCTGCTGGAGACAGCACCTCACTGTATGGTACAGCCTCCTGGGAAAGCTTTTCCCACCAATGCCCGGATCACTGGGCCACCAGAACGCGATGATCCCTATCCAACATTGTACAGGTCAGTACCATATGGCTACAAAACTGATGCCTTGTTTATTTGCAATGAAAATGTGTGGCTCCTATTATGTATGGTCAATATTAATTAATATTTAGTTTAAATATAATCATTTTTAATATATCAGTTGTCAATGTGGAGGACTCTATTATAGAAGAACTATATATATATTATATATATATATATATATATATATTATATTATAGTAAAGTTATTATATGGAGAACTATATTATTTACCCTTTTTGTTCAAATATTTAGCATCTCTTTAATTATTGCATTTTATTTTTTGACAGATACATGCATGCTTGTCACCTTCTGGAATCCCTGACAGTTGTCCTGTCGTATCCGGCTACATGTGCCAACATCGGAGTCCTGCAGGCTCTCAGAGAACTGATGCGTTTCCTGTCACAGTCTCAGCAGGGTCTCCTCTTCCTCCTTAGCCAACACGAACCCACCAATTTGCTGCTTCGTCTCCTCACACCCCTTACTCACCTGACTCCACCCTCTCACTTGGCTCCGCTGACGCCCCTTTCAGAGGGTGAGGGTGAAGATACTCCTGCCGGTGGAGAGGGTTCGATGGATGATGGTTTTTGGGTGTGGCTTATGCAGACTCTACATGCACTCCAGGGTGTTGCTGAGCTGAACGGGGCAGAGCTTGAAGATGGTGATAATCCAGATGTTTTGGCAACCCTTCACAGCCTGTATCTCATTAGCTTTAGCAGCACAGGCCGAAATGCTGTCGCGCATGCTTTTAGCTTGGATAATAACCTCAGCTGTCTGGTCAACCTGGTAGAGTTCCATGCCAAAGAGGGCCAAGGGTGAGAATATTCTAATACACCTGTTGTACATAAACAGGGTTTTAAAAATGTCTGATCTGTCAGAGAGTATATTTTGACAATATATTTAATGACAAATAAGAATATGATAGAATTTGTGTCGAATGTTCATTGACACCATGTAGATAGGATGTTAGTAAATGCAAATTGGCCAAATATAGAACCCTGAGGCGCTCCATATTAATTTTCATTTAAATGTACTATATCTTCTTAAATGACTTGTTCTCTCTCTCTCTCTCTCGTTCTCTTGCGGTCTTCCTCTCACTCTCTCTTACAGGGAAGGAAAAGCAAGGAAGTCTGTTACATATAACTATGCCTGTATGCTTGTACTGCTGGTGATTCAGACGTCAGGTGATCTCCGGATGATGGAGCACTATGCTGCTCCATTACTTAATGTTTGCAAAGCTGATGAAAACAATGCCAAGCTTCAAGGTTAGCCTACTATTATTTTGCAGCCCACCAAACACTTTAATCTTTCAGTGCTTTCACATCTGACCTCTATGATTAAATGTGTTTTTCAGAGCTGTCTAAGTGGTTGGAGCCACTTGAAAAATTGCATTTTGATATCAGTGGCATTCCTACGCTTATTGACTGCATAAAGCAGGTGAGGTTATCAACCACATAACCACATTTTAGAGGGTTTAAGATTACAGACGATAAGTTACAACATGTATGCCTTTTGTGTTAGGCATTGATCAAGAAATTAGGGCACTGATGGTTCAAGTTTCAACAAGAATAAGAACCCACTTTGATGATCTCTTACAGTTAGCTATAAAACAAAACACTCATATGCTCAAAAGCCAAGGATTGAGACTTGCCTAAGGAGCTTTCAGGACCTCTCCAGTACAAAGGCTATACACAGAAGCAAATGAAACCTCTCTTCAGTTCAGACGCTTGAAATTATTACTTCAATATGCAATTAAGATAAAGACAAATTTACACAATCCGGCTAATAATTCCGTCTTTACCCCACAATATATGCATCTATATGAAGCCAGACCTAGCTATATTACACCCTTTGGAATGCGCATCAGACCACATATAAAAAATTTTGGCCATAAAAACCTTGACCTCCTAAACCAGAATCTCCTTTGTCCAGTTCCACCTTGGAGTATGGAAAAGTTATATCAATTTGGACTTGACCTGCAATAAGAAGAGTGAAACTGCCCGTATATATATATATATATATCGTCAACATGTTTTTGACATAAGAAGCTTTTTTCCCCAGTCATAATCCTATATACACTGATGGATCAAAAATGGATAACCATGTATCTGCAGCAATAGTAAGTGGCCATCAACATTATGGCTTTCGTATCCCAGACTACTGTTCCATCTTTACAGCAGAAGCCCAAGCGCTATTACTTGCTCTGGATCATATTGAAAATGTAAATAAAGAAACTTCATAGTGTTCAATGACTCAAAATCCTGTTTGCAAGCACTGGAGTCTTTGAAAACAAGTCATCCAGTAATTGTTGACATATTCATCAAAGCAAATCAGTTGCGGAGACTCAATTATGAAATAGTTTTCTGCTGGATTCCAGGACGTAGTGGAATTATTGGAAACAAACAAGCTGACATAGCTGCAAAACAATCTCTTACAGATAATGTAAATTAATGCCAAATCCCGCCTTCTGATGTGAAGCCAGTAATCAACAGATACATATTGGAGAAATGGCAAGCAGAATGGAAAGAATGTCAAAATAACAAACTTTTGAAATAAATTCAGTTGTAGGAAGAATATATATTTATTCTTTTAAATCCAAGCATGACATACGTATTGGACATACGACTGTAGATGAACTCATGGGCATTTATTGATAGGTGAAGAAGCACCAAAATGTCAATATTGCAGGACTCACTTGATGGTGAAACATGTGCCTTTGGTCTGCCCAATATTTAATGTCATGAGATATTATTACCAGGACAAAGTCTTAAGGACTTGTTTTATAAGATGGACCCAGAATAACTTTTACAATTTCTTTCAAAAGTAAATTTAAAGAACCTTTTGTAGAATTTTATGTGCAATACTTTGATTTATAATTGAATTTGTTTTTTATTGTATTTTGTGGTGTGTACTACTATATTGTTTTTCTAATGTATAATATTTGCCATGAAATAGCCTGTGAAACTGATGTGGCAATAAACTTATATTAAACTGTATGCTCAAATGCCATTTTTGTAGGATTGGGTCACACCTTGATACAGACATCATGCATTATTATGGCGTTGCATCTAAGTTTTGCTGTTTCTTTTGTCAGAATCTGGAGAACTTGATGACAGCAGATGGGGTGGGTCTTGTAACTGCTCTCAGAGTATTGTGCCATGTTGCCTGCCCTCCAACTACTGTGCCAGGTACATGCAGACATACTATAAGCCTTACTTTTTAACTTTGCTTGTCTTAACTAGATACTAAACAGACAAAAAAGACAAATGTCAAAATATCAGATCTATCTAGGCTTTGCAGTATAAATGCACCTAACATTACTCATTGTTTATTATATTGTTAAAATTAATCCAACATAAATATTTACAAGATAAATATAATTGTTTTTCTTTATTTCTTGCTTAGTAAAGAACCAAGAAATAAATTATGTATTTACAGTATTTAATATAAATATAAAACCTGTAATTTATGTTTTGAGAAATAAATTAAAGCTATTTTAAAATGTTAAAAAATATTTAAATGAATTAAAAAAGTTCAGTAGCGTATTTGCTTTGCTGCATTCTCTCAAATTAGTACTGGTATCAACTGCTAAAAATGGGATGCACCAATACCACTTTTTCCAGTACTCGCCTGATACTGATACTTATTTTTGGTACTTGCTGATACCAATACTTGCCGAGTATCGATACCGATATTTTATTGCATTTGTAAATTTTTTAAATATTGGGTACAGAAACCAAGAGCATGTATAATGTTAGTTGGTTAACTTCATTTATCAAACAGATACAGTCAAACCAAAATTTATTCAGACACCTTCAACATTTCTCACAGTTTATTCGCTATAGTTTAGAAAATGGTAATAAAATATGACAAGAACTCAGAGTTAAACTGTCAGAACAAATTCAGCTTGATAATGTTAGATAACTTTGATAGAAAGGTATGTAATGGATTACAATCAACCAAAAATTATTAGTATGACAGTATTTACACAACTATCAATACTTCGTCGGGCAACCCTTAGCCTTAATGACAGCCTGTAGTCTCCTGGGGCCGGTTGCACCAGCTAGAAGTAAAAAAGTTGGGTGTAAGCCCTACGCTGGGCTTTGCGACGTCCAGCTTTACGATAAATATTTATACCTGTTGCACCAACTGAAACTACGGTCATGCGCAACTACGCCCGGCGTATACAATGCGCGTCCATGCCAGCACATTCTCCTGCAGTTATAGATATAGCTGAGACGACGTTCACGCCGCAATGGCTACAACTACTAATAGGCCTATAGAACTGAATTGCTCAAGACATCATAACAAGTGAAGCCACCCCGCCATGATTTCATTGAGTAAACATTTCCTAACAAGTCTGCGTTTTAATATCTGAAGTCTCCCTGCACATTCCCATGGCAGATTTCTTCAAGGTTAAGTAAAATATAATAAATGTAATGCAATGCTTTTCTCTAGAGTTATTTTTTTATAGCTGACTATCAAGTTTATGTACAATGAATGTCTTTCCTGAGGTATATGTGACTTTACGTGACATTTTGTGTTTTACTGGCGTCTTAAAAAAACACGTTTATAGTTTGTATTTTGTGATAAAATTCACAGAATTTGAAAGCTAATCATTTATTTCTGATTAAAAGTAATAAAGCACAAAACTTATTGTGATTATTGAATGGCAGGCACGCTACAAATAATGAATGGAATTAAAGACGTGAAATATTTCCAAGCATTTACACTGTCCTTCCAAGCAAGATGTCAAATAGTTTCTTTTAATAATCCTAGTTCATATGTAATGTTTTACTGCATAATTATTACATGCTGTACAGAAATATATTTTGTATTCAATTACTGTCGGCAGTGTGGTAGGCTATAGTCTACACCGAGCTTCGTGATTGATATCACTTATCCTGCCCAAAAAGACCATAAACATTACAGGTCACGTCTGCAGTAATAATTATCTAACAGACATGAATCCTAAAAACAAATAATGTCTGAGCAAATCATGACTTTACACCTACCTCTGACTAGGCGTAAGATTTAGTCTTAGACGTAGCACTACGCCGAGATGGTGCAACGGGTATAAATTCTACGCACGACTTAAAGCGCATTTTACGTCTAGCCTAGTCTTACAACCGGGTGTACGTCCAGCTGGTGCAACTGGCCCCTGAGCATGCTGTCATCTAGGTTCATGCAAACCTGAACTTCCATTTTTTTCCCACTCTCAGTCTGAATAATTTTTGGTCCCAAATTTGTATCAGTTTTACTGGTAGTCCACTGTATGAAGAATTTTTGGGTATAATTTGTCACAGTTTACTTTATTTTGCTTTTGTCACTTACATAAATTAACTATAGTGTCCTGCACCCACTAGTCAAAAATTATATCTGGTCTCTGAATAATTTTTGGTTTGACTGTATATCCTTCGGTTATTTTCACACTTAATTATGCCCATTAAAATGTATTTTACAAGTTAGTTTTTTTGCAGTATGGTACATCATCTTTAATTTAATTAGAGCTGCTCCATTGCAGCGGCTTAGTACTGTAATCACGCGCTTTGCTGTAATAATGCAGGGAACCCCTCGTTATAAATCCCCTAACTGTGATATTTTCAGAAATAGAAGTCCCTACTAAAATCTATTGATTATTACCAATAAAAATATTAGCTTATGTGTCCTGACATGACTCATTGTGTATCTGCAGGTCAGCAGAAGGACTTGAAGTGGAACCAGGCCATCATAGCCCTCTTCAGTGCAGAGGGCATGGACACGTTTATTAAAGTCCTCCAGAAGCTTACATCACTGCTGCTGCTGCCATGGCGACTACATGGTCCAATGGGCCACATAGCGCAAAGACTCATGATGCTGTCAGTGGCCTCCTGCTCGCTGAGACTCATCCGAGCCATGCTGAAAGAGCTGCTGTGCGGGGGAACCTGTGAGTTCCGTGACGTGCGTGTGCCCTCAGTCTGTGTCGCCCTTCACAAGATCCTTTGCTCCACCCCAACAACCGGTCGGCTGGATGCAGAGGAGCTGCGTATTCAGGGAGACGTGACTGAGATACTGTTAACATTCACACATGCAGTTAGTGAACAGGAGACGGGTTCAGAGGAGACTGTGGCTGGAAACAGCTGGTCTCTGATGTTGAAGGAAGTGCTGAACTCTATACTGGCTGCTCCAGAGAACATCTACAGCAGCCTTAGTCTGCTGTCAGAACTGCTTCCTCTACCTCTGCCCATGCAGACCACTCAGGTACTGAACACACATATGCGGCTACACTTACCTGTCACTGCTTGCCGCTGATTATGCCACATACAGGAGCTCTGATCCAAACCCTTGTGAGCTGCCTGACTAGACCATTTTAGACATATTTTGACAAAACTACTAACATGAGGATGGTTTCAAAACGTAGGCAGCAAATGTATGCGTCTATAACTGTTTTGTTAATTAACAAAAAATATTTATAGAAAATAGTTTAATTTACTCTTTCCATCCCCGTCTTTCTCTCTTAGGCACTATCCGTGCAAGGCGTCGGGGTTGCAATGAACACACGAAAGTTGTGGAGTGTGCACTTACATGCTCAGGCTCAAGTATTACAGGAAGTGCTGAGGTGCGTATGTGTCAGCAGCTGTCCG
Organism: Sinocyclocheilus grahami; assembly: GCF_001515645.1. Classification (NCBI taxonomy): domain Eukaryota; kingdom Metazoa; phylum Chordata; class Actinopteri; order Cypriniformes; family Cyprinidae; genus Sinocyclocheilus; species Sinocyclocheilus grahami. The sequence continues at coordinate 854,208 of NW_015505354.1, forward strand.
CCGCTACTCTCCATGCTCCGCCGCTTGTGCATACAGCTCTGTGATCTTGCTGCGCCCACTGCGACTCTGGTTATGAGGACATTGCTGGAGCAGCTGCAGGAGGAAATGCAACAGTAAGACATTCATCACATTAAGGACAATTTGTTCATAGCTTGTGGATTTGTTTTAATAAGATTTCAAGAAAAATTATGTATTTATACACATGAACACACACATTTGTGCAGTGATGCATTGCTGCCACACACATATAATTCTTTCCACTTAAAACTAATTTTTTTCTTATTGAGATGTTATGTTGGTAAAACGACATAATTATCTCATTAAAATTACATATTTTCTCGTAATAACAAGATTTTATGTCATTAAAACGACATCTTTTTCTCATTAAAATTACATTTTCTCGTAATAATGAGGTATGTCGTTAAAACGACAATTATCTTGTTTAAACAACATCATTTTTCTCGTAATAATGACATATGTCATTAAAAGCATATGTTTTTCCCTTTATAGAAGATATTATATATCGTTACATTATGTGAACGAGGCTACATTCGATTAACTCTTATTCTGCGTGATGGGACAGAGAGTAAAGACAGGTTGAGTTGGAAAAGTGGCATTTCAGGGCCGTCCATGCGTGTGAAAAATAATAAAGCATGAGCTCTTTTTTTTTTTTTTTTTAACCCATGAGCAAAAAATTCTAAAAATCTAGCTTAATTTTCAGTTCTCAAACAAAACGAAATAATAATAATTAAACCATTTGTCATTTCTCTTTTCAAGTAGAAAATCAAATGACCAGAAATGTTCGTATTGCTTAGTGTTAAATCAGAGTCATTCAAAATAAATAAATGTTCCAAGCCCAGAGTCGATTATTCAAAAATAACTGGTTTAATCTGATCATTTTAAACGAGTCATATCCTCCAAGTCTGAGTGCAATTATTGGATAGCATTATATTGTAGAAAGATTGGAGATTAATCCTACATGCCGCTACAATAAAAACAATAACATTAAAATACATTTAAAACGGTGTAGGCTATTTCTATTATCCCTCCTGCAGTAACTTCAGCAGCGAGCAGATCCTCGTTTATCTCAGGACTGTGGCGAGGCGACACGCTCGCATAATGTAACAATATTTTCTATAACGGGAAAACATGTCATTATTATGAGAAAAAAAAGTAATGTTAACGAGATAATTGTCATTATAACAACGACAAAGAAACAACAAGAACAATAAAGAAAATATGTTGTTAAAATAACATTTCATTATTACAACATAACTGAGTGGAAAGAATATGTGTGGTAGCACACATTATAGCATGTTAGCATTTTTAAAAATGACAAATATGTATACTTTATTTTATTTTATTTTATTTATTTTTTTTACACGCACTCATATATTTCTAATATAATTGTTATAAAAAAATTTATACAATTATTTGTAGTTATAAATATATGAAGTATTCTAAAATGAATTCCTAAAAAAATTAAAATAAAATTATATTACATAAAAAAATTTTTTCGGAATTTTGGAATTGTAATTCGAATATGCTAAATGTGCTACATAATTGGCAGACTCCCTGTAGTACAGCTGTAGGCCTCTTGTTGGAAGACTCTTGCTTCAGACAGCTCAAATGGTCTGTTTGTTGTGTGCTTAGGGAGGCAGCTGGCTCACGCTTGATAAGGTTACTAGCCCTCCTCGACTCGCTGGCATCTCAACGGGCTTGCAAATCAGCCATGTTGGCTCTACTGGGTGGATCTGCACGCAATGAGGGCCGGAGTGATGGGAAAGTGGAGGACAAACTGTCAGACCTTTTTCCCTCGCTGGTTGCCATGCTTGTCCTACCTGCAGATGCTGCGCTGTCAGCACAGCAGAACGCTGAATTGACAGCTTCCATCCTTCAGTCACTATGTGACCAGGATGTGTCACTGGTTGTGAGCGGCTCGGGTGAAGCCTCAGTGTCTGAGGCAGAGCAGCTGGCCAACGCACTGCCGACCAGAGACATGATGACGTGCATATGTGACGGGATGCTGGAAGTGTTGGGAAATACACACAGCAGCTACACGCTCCAGCTCACTTGTCTGCGAACCATGATGTTTCTCACTGAGCACGACTACGGTCTCTATCACCTGAAAAGGTATCACAATGTGTTTGATGGCATTTTTGCTTATTTAAGGGTGCACAGTGTATTTGTTTTTACATTTGTGTAAAATAATTTTTGAACACAGTTAAATTTAATCTTTTTTTGAAATCCTATTTTTACTTTTACATTTTTTTTTAACAGATAAATATAATCTTTTTTTTTTTTATCTCTTAATCAATATCCATTTTATTTTACTTTACATTATAATATTAAGGCCTAAATTCACTTGTAGAATGTAAAATAATTTAGTTTATTTTTTAGTGTTTTCTTTTTTATTTAGATAAAATAGTATATGAATTTCTATCTGTTGGTTAATCTGGATGCTCCAATAATTATCGGAGCATCCCTACCCTTCTTTACAGCAAAATGAAAGATTCTTGTGTTTGTGTTGCAGCTCTCTGAAGAGAAACAGCTCGGCCATTTCCTCTCTGATCCGCAGGGAAACCACATCCTTTAACAAAGAGTTAACTGAGCTCCTTTCAGCCCTCTTTGACTTTTTGAGACAGATTGTGAACAATGAAAATATGGTAGGCCGACAACAGACTCAGTGCTTTTTTTTGTGCATGTATGCATGTATATGCTAATGCATATTCTTTATGCTACATAGGATGAAGACATAGACAGTCGCTCTTTGGCTCTTAGTGTAAGTGACATGAAGCAGCTGCTGCAGTGGAAGGAGGACTCAGGGGAGCATCCGTTATCAGAACTGGAGAAACACATTATGGTACATGTGGCAGTTTAGGTTATATATCATAATTAAGCTGTGCCCTATAGCCTGACCTTCTCTCTCATTTTCCCATTTGTGCAGAAGCTCTGTAAGGAGGATGAGTCTTTAGAGACTCTGCTCGAGAATGTGGCTGGACTGCGACAGATTATTGAAAGTTCTGGAGATGCCCCAGCTAATGCAGAGCCTGAAACAGAGCCCACTCTACCTGCACCAGAGCCCCTCCAGACACAGTTCAACCACAGGTAGTACAGACACCGAGAGTAATTATGTGTGTGACCAGGGTTTTGTAGTTAACTAAAACCGTTAAAAAAATGTATTACTTGAAATAAACTTTAACTGAAATAAAAATATAAAAAAATTAAACTTATTTCAACTAGTAGTCTCATTTTCATTTAGTTAAATTAACCCCCCCCCCCCCCCCCCCCAATCTACTTTCAGGACGGTTTTTGTACTCTCGGATGTTCTGGATGAGCAGTTAAAGGCCCTGTGGTTCTCTCCATTCCAGTCAGATGAGATGGAGACAGATGTTGATATGGTGAGACCGACGTGTGTTTGCAGGAGCAATAAATGTATTTGTGATTTAAATATATGATCAAACAAAAACAAAAAATTTTAAGGTAACACATTTTTGTTTTCCTTGTTTACAGAAGTTTTAGAATCATTATTCATTATGGAGTCTGTTCATTTTGTTGAGTCTGGATTATAAATTAATTAAAAAAAAAAGTATTAATTGCTTGTTACGTGAAGTTGTTCATGTGAGAATTGTTAATGTATGTGTTGCAGGTGAAAGTAGACATAGTTGCACTGGCCCAGCAGTGTTGCCCAGACTTGGACCTGAAGGCGGAGTTAGAACGTTCGTTCCTCAGTGAACCTGCTTCCCCAGGACACAGCAAACCACCCAAAGGCTTCAGACTGGGCAAACACAAACATGAGACCTTCATCACGTCCAGGTACACAACGTGTTGTACCATTCTAGTCAGAGATTACTACTTTACCTTGAATGTATACAACTACAAATCATTTTCTTCATTTGCAGTGGGAATTCAGACTATGTGCAGCCTGCGAAACGAGCTCATTTCATGCCAGCCCCTCGGGGTCGGGGGCGTGGTGCGTTTGGCCAGCTCTCTCGACCGCATGACATTTTCCGTCAGCGCAAGCAGAACACCAGTCGGCCTCCATCCATGCATGTTGATGATTTCCTTGCTGCAGAATACAAGGACGTGGGTCAGCCCACTGACCTAGCCCTGCCCAAACGCCCACCAAAAGGAGGAGGAGCCAAGCCACCGACTAGAGGCTTGTTTACTGGAGGAAACAGAGGGAGGGGCTTCCAGAGTCACACACGCTTCTTCACTCCACCAGCCCCCAAGAGTGTTCTGCTTGCTGGTACACATATATGTTTGACTTGGCACATATATACTCCGTACTACTCCTATATGTGGCTGATGGAATCCATGACACAATATATAAAATAATTTGTTTGTTTTAGGTAACTACCCTCGTCGTGAGGGTGGTCGTGGATCTACTTGGAGCACGCCAGTGACAGCTGACACTCATAGAGGGACTTACAGTGAACCTCGTGGAGGGCAAAGCAACTTCGCCCGACCATTACCCTCCAGACAGCCACCTACAGGTAGGCCTTAAAAAAAAATATATATATAAATATTTTTTATATATATATATATATATACAGGTGCATCTCAATAAATTAGAATGTCGTGGAAAAGTTCATTTATTTCAGTAATTCAACTCAAATTGTGAAACTCGTGTATTAAATAAATTCAGTGCACACAGACTGAAGTAGTTTAAATCTTTGGTTCTTTTAATTGTGATGATTTTGGCTCACATTTCACAAAAACCCACCAATTCACTATCTCAACAAATTAGAATACTTCATAAGACCAATAAAAAAAACATTTTTAGTGAATTGTTGGCCTTCTGGAAAGTATGTTCATATGTATGTACTCAATACTTGGTTGGGCCTCCTTTTGCATGAATCACTGCATCAGTGTGGTGTGGCATGGAGACAATCAGCCTGTGGCACTGCTGAGGTGGTATGG
>NW_015505354.1:859446-902169 GCF_001515645.1 Sinocyclocheilus grahami
TTGAATTTATTTAATACACGAGTTTCACAATTTGAGTTGAATTACTGAAATAAATGAACTTTTCCACAACATTCTAATTTGAGATGCACCTGTATATAATAGCCATATAATTAGCTTGTAAGGTTTTGAAATGAACAAGACCAATAACCAGGAAGATTAATTGGTAATTTTTTTTACTAATTTGACCAAGATGTAATTTGACTAGTTTCAATTAAATTATTTTTTAAAAATAATGATAATCATTATCATAATAATTCAGTTATATTTTAATTTAATAATTAATAATATATATAACTTTAATACTTTTGTATTTAACAATAGTAATCATAATTCATTTCTTGATCATAATTCATCATTAAATTCATATTCTCTTTAGGTATTGGCTATTTAAAAAATCATATTGTCAACCTCTATCCTAAACTCAAGTTGTATAAACAATTATTTATATAATGTAAAAGTATGTATGATGTTTATTTTATATATATATAGAAAAACGGCCTCTCCAATGAATATAATTTTTAAAAAGGTCTTTAGCTCACTCTACATCTGTCAAACAGTTCCTGACCCCTCTGTCTTAACTCTTCAGGTGCTTACCGATTGGCTCCTCGGGACAGAGCCACCAGAGGCAGAGGGACGGGCCTGTCCTGGCTGAGTGGTGGTGGAGTTAGTTTAGGAGGAGGAATAAGTGGCGGTGGACGTGGTCAAGGGAAGTTCAACAGCGGCGGAGGCGGACGGGGTAGACATGTCCGCTCATTCACTCGCTAGACGCTGCCTTGAGCAAAGCAGACTCAGCCGCCAGGCTCTAAAGGACCAGTCAGGATGTGGATCTGCTGTATCCGTTTCAACCATCGGCTGATATGGTGTATATCATTGTCATGTTTTGTGTTTCTCTCATTTTTAAAATGTTAAATATGATTAAATTCTTGTGAGTATATGTTTGAGTGTATTTTTATGCAGAAATCCACAATGTACCTTGTCAAAACGGTTTTAATATCAATGGATGTAGCAGAATGCATCTCTGTTGATCTTTCAAATGGAAAAACGAGCCTCTAAAATTCTAAAAACATACAACATTTGTAAAAAGGTCTCGTTTAACTACACAATTTGCTTAAATCAAAGAACATAACCAATCTCATATCATTCATTCAGTTTACCCAGAGGAACAACAACAATGGGGCTTCATTCAGATGATTCGTTCCAGGTAGTGGTTTTCTATTAGCATAATGTGACATTCCCTCTTCCTTGCTGTTCTGCCGTGAAAAAGCAATGTCCTCAGATGACTGTCACCTCTCTATTCTTCCTTTTGATGCAGTCCAAAGCTAGGCTTCTTGGGCTCGGCTTTCTCTGCACCTCAGCAGGGGGCGGTGCTGCTTCAGAGGGCGTGGCTGGTCTGAGCCCCTCCTTTTTTAAAAGTTCAAGAAGCTCCGCCTTCTCAAGCTCCGCCCTCTCCAGCTCTTGTCTGCGTGCTCTCTCTGCACCCAGCAGAATGCGGACATCTGACATGACGCGGGACAGCTGGCCCTTTGCACACACACCTGTCAATAACTTTCTGCAAACACAAAAAGCCTGTTGATGTGAAAAGTACTGTACCTTCAGTTCATCCACTTCACTCCTCAGCAGACTCTCCTTCTGCACCATGTGTCGTCTTTGGGAATCCAAGCGAGATTCCATTTCATGCCTTACCTCTTCAACTTTGCAGTCTAATTCTGCCCTATAACAAACACGCAAAGGCATTTTAAAAACATTTACATGATCACAGTCCGTATGACTTGAGCAGATCTTTCTACCTGAGCATGTCCAGCTCAGCTCGTAACTCCGATACACAGCTGTGTTGGGCCTCCTCTGTGTTTATGATTGTGTATCCACATCCGCTTGCGCAAACTCTACTGCTGTATTCACACACACACAGATGAGCTTCCAGAGAGCGTCTCGACACCTGAACCGGGCAGCCTGAATGCCACCACAAAGGAAACTGAACATTAAACAACAAAAATAGAGGAAACCCTGGCACACAGCAAATGTTCATACACAAAAAGCAGAGAAAAATAGTTGAGAAAGCATCTTAAGAGGCAGGGTTGACAGCCCCAGGTAAAATGATCTAGTTGAGGATGAGGATTTGTTGAAAATGCGAGAATGATTTGTGATAGTCTTGGCAGCATCAGTAAGAATGGGTCGAAAAGTACAAATCAATCAGTAATGTTTTGCCTTATATGTCAACACTTTACGGCAAAAGTATTAATTTATTTGTGAGGAAAACGTAACATTTGGTGCAAAATATAATAAAATAATAATTTTAAAATAATAAATACAATTATTATTAATGATTAAAACTACATTTAAAAACATAAATCTAAATATAAAATTATACATGAATAAACATTTTAAATGTATAATATTTGAGCAGCCAGTGAAAATATTGGCACAGCAAGTAGAAGGTTTATTGTTGAAGAAAAAGACACACAGCGGTTGCACAACACGCATAAAACGCAGGACACCTACCACATCGATAACATAAGTACTCGTCACCTGCATATTTATATATATACATACACACACAAACAAAGATTTCGAGGATTAGGGAATGTTGCATTAAGCTTATTGAAACTAATGCATATGTATTATGTGCAAGAATCTGCTTCTGTTAGCTTTCTGCCTGAACAGATCAATTGTTTTAACCCTGAGGTAAACGTCTCACCTCATTGGCTGCCTGTGGGGGTCCCTCATTAACAATTAAAGATGTGATCACTCAATGCTAGATGCTTTATCTTTACAACACTCATTCATCTGCTGTTACAGCACTTGTATTGTATATGTGTGAATGAGACTGTAGCTGCTGTGTATAAGCCACCAATATAAGTACCAAGATATAGCTATATATGTATATATATATCTGCTTGTATATATGTACCTGCATTACTGCAGTTCAGCAAAGCGTAATCACACTGTTCCTCATGCCGATGAACAGACTCCAGAGCACATATGACCTCACAACCTTGTGGCCGAAACACACACCTCACCTGCAGCCTTGCTAAATCATTCCTCATGTATCTGTAACACACAAAACATGTATTGATGAGTCAATAAAATCAGTGCCATTAACGACAAAGTTATCTTAAGTGATTTTGCGCAAATACAGATGCTTAATACATCTGTTACCTGAATAGTGGGCGTAGATGTGTGATGTCTAAAGGCATGCGGTCCTCTGGACAGTTGTTATGGTGGATGAGCCATCCATGAATGCAGGAGCTGCAGAAGGCATGTTCACACGGAGCCTGCAAAGGATCTTCTAACACGTCCTGACACACACAGCACAGCAGACCCTCGTTCACATAGCCTACAAAACGTTCTAGATCGTAGCCCATCCTAGAGGACACACACACCGAAAACAAACTGATGTAAAGTACCTAAAAACATATAATAACTAAAACGTTGTCCCATGGTTATAACATGTTACATTAATGTAATGGGGAAAATAGCTAGTTTAATTTAATTTAATTTTAAAATCCAACAATACACCTATCCTGCAGAGGATAAGAGGAATGGAGAATGAATGGGTGGATACAACAACAAAAAAATACAAAGATTACATATTTTATGTAATTTTATGTATTATTAATACTTTCTAAATAAATCTTTAAAACATTTAAAAACAGACATTTAGCAAAAAACTTATAAATGAATAAAAAAATTAATAGATTTTTGTGTTAAACTTTAAAACTTGAAATGTAACAATAATAATTATTTTAAGTAAAAAAAAAATGTATTTATGTCCACTATTTGTGCACACTAAAACCTACAGGCTATTAATGTATGCTTAAAAGCATAACTTATAATAAAAATATATAGAACATTTCCTAAAATATAATTTAATATATATTCCAAAAATATATTACCTAAATAAATTAAAGCTGCATCATGGTCATAGCAAGTCACATTATTATAATTAAAACCAATACTAAATTTAATTTAAATTTAAAGCTCAAACTATACAAAAAGAAAAACTACGATTACATATTTTGTACATTAGTATTTTTAAAATGAATGTCTTAAACTTTTAAAAAGAGAAATTTAACAAAAATACTTTATTTTCAAGCAAAGGTCTTAAAGGTCTTAAACTTTTAGTACAGAAATGTAATAACAAATTTACATTAAGTAGACCTTTTCTAAATAGGTTCAAATAAAAAACACTGAAAGTTAACAATAATATTTATTTTATGATAAAAAAAATCATGCAAATAAGGTTTCAAATATTTAAGGCCACTGCATGTGTACACTAGGTTATTTAAGCTTAACAGCATAATGTATATTAAAAATATATTCAGAACATTTCTTTAAATATATTTTACATATATATATATATTATAAATATATATTCTATAAATATATATAAAAAAATGAACTACCTGACAGAGTCTGTAGTATCTTATCTCCCCCGCTCTCCTTCTCTCAGGTGTGCTTGCTGAAGGTGGTCTGGTCAGTTGCCGTAGAAACAGCCAGGTGGCAGCTGTTGGACTGAAACATGAGTGGGTGGGGTTACGAGTGTAGAAATTCTCTGGGGATATGGGGTCAGTTTGCCATCTTCATTTGTACTAAATCTTAGGAAATAGACTCTTTAACAAGCATGAATTGTATGGCACGCAGTTTATGAGGCACCTTTTCAATGCAACTCTAACCTGTACCACAGACAATGTAATGTGTAACTAATTTGCAAGAACACAACACACACCTGCTGAAATCTCTTAGGGAAACCCTCTGGGAAACTCTTCTTCATGCTGTGAACAAATGAGACTGAAGCACCTGGCAACCCCACACACAAATACACGATACACACACACTATACAAATATCCTACACAAACTCTACATGCAAAAGGAAATATTTTTGGTGGTTCTATGGTCAAATTGAACATAGAGAGTTCAGAAATACAAAACTCATATTTAAGATGCCTGTTTGAGAATAAATTAGAGATCGACCTATATAGATTTTTTAATAACTGATACCGATTATTTGTTTCTATCTCCTATAACTGATATGCAAAATTTATATTTATTTAATGTTTTACTTCTGGTTTTATTATATTGCATCCTCATTTCCCAACAATAAAAACATAGCTTTTTTCATTTTTATATCAGCAACACTTGTAACAATATTTACAAAGTGTTGTCAAATGGAGACAGTATCGCAATTACCCGCATGAGATAATAAATTAATTTTCACAGAGCTGCAAGTACGTAGATAATGATTAATACTGAAAAACCATATTGGTAAAACCGATTATCAGTCAATCTCTAGAATAAACGCAAGATGACATCCTCAAAAACAACCCCTTAAAAGTAACAGGTGACCTGTGCAAGTGTTCCTGCACCTGTCTGGCCATGTGAGAGTAAAACCAACTGATTTCCTCTAGAGTGTCAATGTGTGGCGTGTGCATTTAATTCTATACTAACACTTTTCTATACTGTGGCACTCCAGCTAAACCTTTATTGTCATTTGTTGCAGATTCACAGTTGAGGAAATATTGTGTAATTGTGAACATCTTTCTGAAGGGGAGGATGTTTGTCTGTGCTGGTGTGTCTGTGTCTGGACACTCTTACTGCCTGAATGATCTCTGTTCTTCATGGCTGTGCTGGGATTAGACCGGATTACGCTTTCCCACACTCGGATTGGATTATTTTCCACCCTGCAACATTGCAGCTTCACTTTCAGACATGCAGCAGTATATAAAACACTGGCACAACACGACCAGACATGCATCTGTGCACATGCAAGAGTTAAAACAGTTACTGAAGTTCCATGTGATAATGAAATAAAAATGAAATACCATCACAGTCAAGCACTGTATTTTACAAATTGCTCAAATTGCCACACACTGATATATATTGAATATAAATTTTACAGAAATCATACTTGCAAAGAACAATTACCAGCGAATTAAATATTCTGTAGCTGAGGATAACTAAAAATGTATCTTGGTTATAGAAACATCTATGACTTTATAAGATTTATTTCATACTGTCTTTTCCAGGACTAACAATTTACTGACATATCTAGGTTTCACTGGCTGTGGGAAACCTGTACAGTACTAATGAAAAGCAGAAAACATTAACAAATGAGAGTGTACTGCTTGACCATAAATAGTTCATTAACAACCCATCTCTACTTGATTCATATCAATCTGAAGCATGAAGGATAGTAATTGTCTGATTTAATTTTGAAATAAATAAAAGACATACGAATCAATAAATGGTTTGATGTCAAAGCTATACTTGTGTACAAAAGCTGTTGGGTCATATCTGTTGAATATTAAAAGGGTTAGTAATGTGTAGGTTGTACATAGAACTTGCCTGTTTGATAAGTGATGGCTGACAGGGATCAGAATTTTGAGACGTCTCCTGAGTTTGCTTCATTTACTTCTGCTGGATTAGATACAATTTTAGCAGTCAACATTTACTGTCAGGTTTCTTTGCCACTCCTCTCTAAAGGTTACTGTTGATTTCTGCTGCTCGTAAACTCCTCCACCCCGCCCCCTTTGCGTGACGTAGCGTTTCGACCAATAGCGGTGAAGATACGTCACTTCCGCGGAGACACGCGCTTGATGTTTTTCGGTGGAGTTTTTGAAAATAGGATTGAGTGATTGACGTACCCGGAAGAAACATAATAAAAGGTAAGCATTTAACGTATTATCTGTCTTCTTGGAGTATATTAAATCCGAGTACATTTGAAAAGTTATAGGAGAATTAGAGGAGGTCAACGAGGCTTACTTTTGTTTACCATGGTTTAGCTAAAGACAGCGACTGATGCTTGTTATATGTCCTTTGCGTAGATAGATAGTTTACCCAACATAAAATGTATGTCATTGTTTATCGCATTCCTGTCTTCCCAATCCCATATGAGCAGGTTCTTTTTAATGGAGACACGAGCTTGATGTTTTTCGGTGGAGTTTTTGAAAATAGGATTGAGTGATTGACGTACCCGGAAGAAACATAATAAAAGGTAAGCATTTAACGTATTATCTGTCTTCTTGGAGTATATTAAATCCGAGTACATTTGAAAAGTTATAGGAGAATTAGAGGAGGCCAACGAGGCTTACTTTTGTTTACCATGGTTTAGCTAAAGACAGCGACTGATGCTTGTTATATGTCCTTTGCGTAGATAGATAGTTTACCCAACATAAAATGTATGTCATTGTTTATCGCATTCCTGTCTTCCCAATCCCATATGAGCAGGTTCTTTTTAATGAATTTACGCATATACAGCCAGACCAGTGTAGTCCGATTACTGACCGAATGACTTTTATGAGTCGGTTCCGATTTGGTGAATCAATAACAGTCACCGACGAACCGCAATTTATTATCGCTATTTATTTATTAAGAACCGTTAATGTATTATTAAGGCTGGTGAGACTTAAATCAGTGATATTGACTGGCTGTTCATATGACAACAAAGAGTGTATGTATATATAAGTTTAGTTGTGATCAGTGGTATTTTATAATGAATGAAAGAATGAAATGACACATTTTTGTTTATTTATATTTAATGTATAGTTAGGCCTCTAAAAGTGTGTAATGCACATATGACACAAATGAATACATTTAATAAATAATTTCTGGGGTTCTATCAGTTATGCTGAAATTTGAAAGTATCTCACAATCATTGATAACAAGCTATTGGGGCAATAAATGCAGTAAGATCTGCGTCATGGTTTTCTTACTGTGTGGTATTTAACTTGTGTCTTTATTGACATGATGCGCAGATCTGGAGCTCCGAGTCAGCTTTGTGGAAATGCTGCTAAGAAACCCAGGTTTATGCCACCAGGGCCGGCGAGGAATGATGGACCACCTTCATCTGGTCCCCAACCAGAACCATCAGTGCCGTCACCACCACCACCCACACCTGCTTTGAGAAATATGTTGCTCGATAAGGTCAAAAACAAGAGAATAATTAAAAAGTGCTCATGTTGACAAATGTTATCCAATGTTTGTGATCATGTACATAATTTATATGTGACTGATAACATCTTAATATTCATATTATCTATTTAAACACGTGTCTTCATCTGTATCATGATAATAAGGCAGTTATTGTTTGGTTTTGTCTGACAAAAAAACAGACACACAATGTTTGTTTTCCCTTGCGGATGTTGTTTCAAAAGTTATTTCTCCCTGCGGGTCCAGAGGTGTTTGAGTAGTGCAGATGCTCCAGCTGTGTCTAATGCTCCAGTGGGCAGTAAAGCTTTGGCCAGGGTCCTGAGTGCTGTTCCTCATGGTGAATGTAAAGAAAACAGCTTCAGGTCTTCACCTGGCTTTCCTGAACCTAAACAACTAGCAGATAAAGACAGCTGCTCATCACAGCCAAACACACATGCCAACTGCTCAGCTACTGGTAAGATACAGCACTGTCATATTTTGTGTGTGTGTGTTATGATTGAAAGGTGATTGAAACATCACTTGTTTTTATCTCTTGTTTAATAAATGTGAAACAGATTTTCAGTCTGGTTAGTGTATAAAGTTTCCTTTGGTAACGAAATTGTAATATCTGTGTAATGCATTACTTGTAACCATATTTTAAACTTGGGCTCGAAGGAGGACATTTTTTTTAAATAGATTTTTTTACATGTAGATTTTTATTTTTGATAAACCTGTGCCACTCAACAATATAAACACATTGCTGAAAAGGTGTTCTGTAGTTACAACTCACCTTAAATGGTCTGTTTTTATGTTTTTAATTTATTATCTCCTTGTAACCATTGGGTTTGGAAACTGGTATTTCAACAGTAGGTTTTAAAATCTGTCTCTAAATGGCTTCTGTTATTGAAACATAATCCAAAGAGCTTAATTGATCTGATGGTCATTATCGCAAAACAAACCCCAGACTTGTATTACCCCTAACCGGTGTTATTTTGCAATAATGACTGCATTGTTCCCTTTATTACACCGCTACTCCCCAAATAAATAAATACATGGAAATTAAATACTGATTTATGTTTTAATTAGTTTACTATTCAGCCTTTTTGTAGAGATACAGAGAGAACAAAAGCACAGCATGTAAGAAAAATTAATTTTGATTAGCAGTATAATATACGTTGCCATGGGCGACGGTACCGCTGAATGCCATGACTGACTAGTCAGAAATTCATCCAAAGATAATTGTCTCGGATTTTTAGTTAAATCTAAAGATAATTTTTATAATTTAGTTACTTATTTATTTATTTTGTTTGTTTGTTTGAATAATGCGTCTGTTTTGCATGGTCTTGCGAACCTTATCACGTTGATATTTTATAATGTCGCACAAGCTGCTAGGATGTAGTGTACAAAAACTGTGATTAAGAAAGAGGAAATACACTTGCTCACTAAGTTTTAAATGTGTGAGTAAAACTAGTAGAGAAAAACAGCAAAGGGTTCAGAGAGCAGCCAGGCTGAACAAACGGCATCTCTATTCCCCTCCTTTAACTTCGGCTTTGAGTGAAACTAACCAATCCGAGCTCACGGACCGCTTGATTGACAGGCGCTACATGCCTGATGGTATTCGTGCCGCGCGCCGCACAGATTCAAGGCAGAGGTGTCCTGCTGCATATTATATGAGTATGAGCTGTGGTGCATTTGTCAGTCAGCCTGGGAAATGTATAGCAACTGGTGTCCGAAAAGCAGTTCTCTCTCACACAAAACACTGTCTGTACGCACGCACATAATGCTGGAGTTGTTCTGGCGCGAACTCGTTAAGCGTCAGTTTAATGTTTCCTCTCGCTGTTCAGCACTCGCGCGGACTCGCTCTCTGCTGTCACAACTCGGACTTGACGCGCTTCAAATCTAACAACACGTTCAAAAACACGCTTTCAGTCGTTTCCCGCTAAAAATGCAATACTTGTCGCTGTTTGCAGCGGAAGAAAAGAGCTCTGCTGTGTTTCTAGTCTAATGAAGTCGGGCTTGTTATGTAGGTCAGGCCAGGCTTAAGCAGCTTTACTGAACCTGCGTCAGCTTAAGCTAAAAGGAATTCCAGCAAAGCCCTCCCTGGGTAGGCGTGGGCCTAATCGAGGCTGGCCTAGTTAAGCCTGATTCTTTTTCTTACGTCTGTGTGCTTGAGTGCCAGTTTGTGCATGTGTGTGTGTTGCTTAACCGAGACAAGCAGTGCAGCAGCCTGCTCACACAAGTGAGTAGAGAAAGACAGACACAGCACAGGGAACAGAGGAGAAGGACTCGGAGATCAAACCTAGAGCACTGAGACCAGCCTAAAGGCAGGATGTCTACCTTATTCATGTCAAACAGCATGGTCGGCAAGGCCCGCTCATCCAACTTCACCCTATCTGAGAAACTGGATCTTCTGCGGCTGGTCCAGCCTCACATACGCATTCTAGAGGAGCACACCAACAAGCACGCCGTGATCGTAGATAAGAACCGGTGCTGGGACAACATAGCAGAACGCTATAATAGTTTCGGAGGCGAGAGGCCCCCCAGAACGGCTCAGGGCCTCCGGACCCTCTATAAGCGACTTAAAGAAAGTGCCAAGCAGGAAGTTCTTCAGCGAAGCCATGCCCAACCCGAGTACCGGGGCAGCATCTCGGAGCCAACCAAGCGCATCATGGAAATGATACCACAACTGTTTCACGTGGGGAACAAAGAGCCAAGCGCACTCCACAGGTGAGACTGAGCGCACAGATACTTGCATGACACACAAAAACAAAACTGGCACGTTATTAGGTGCATCCATAAATCAAAAACATATCTATCACCCAATGGAAAAATGAAACCAATACCAAGTAAATACATAAACACGTACTCTCAGGAGGCCTAATTGGTCACTCTGAAAAGATGATATTGGCTTTTAAATATTGATTCAGCTTCTGTTAATATCTTCACATACATCTTCCCAGATTTTTCCTTCGGCTGCTGTTAATTGTCGCACTCAGCCAATTAGAGTTCAGCATTTTAACATGTAAACATTTCCTTCACTATTTTTAATATGTCATATGCAGTCAACGCACACATTGCAGTCACACACTCGCTGTCCTTTCACTCTGTCCTGTGCCAGAGGTAAGCTGCACTGAGGGGATTTGGATGTCATTAACCGTATTTCCGATGCAGCGTTAATGCCAGGTTTGCCACCATGTGCCAGAGGAGTTACTTTCCACTAGCATCTCCATGTCTTTCTTTTTGTCAACAGGTCTTTATTTTTGTCAGTTATCACCACAAATCCAGTCGAGAGCTGTGGATGAACATGATTTGATTCATTTGAATTAGCTAGTTGAATCAGATTCAGCATTTTTATTGGTTCAAAACTGAGAATATATCCTGAGACATACAAATGAGCATTCAAAGCTCTTGTTTTTTATTTTTATTAATTAGGTTCAAAATTCAGTGTTATGATTTTTTTCTGAATCATGTGTGTATGTGTATGTGTCTGTGCTAGGCTTCAGTTCAAGAGGAATTCTCCTGTAGAGCAGCCAGGCAGCAGTTTGTCCCTCCCAGCGTTGTCAGACTATCTGCCTGTTGCGGCTGTGAGGGTGGAGACTGAGGATGTGAAACCACCTCCTGATATTCACCTGATCGCATCCCACAGTTCACCTGTCACCATCGCCACCCCAAGCAGTCAGGCCCATCACGGACAGAACGAGAGGGACAATGAAGTAGTGGAAGATGATGACGAGGAGGAAATAGCCTCCCACGTGTATGCAGCCTCTCTTTCTCCATGCCCCTCTTCCATACACCTGCCACCGTACTCTCAGGAGGCCTAATTGGCCACTCTGAGAAGATGATATTGGCTTTTAAATATTGATTCAGCTTCTGTTAATATCTTCACATACATCTTCCCAGATTTTTCCTTCGGCTGCTGTTAATTGTCGCACTCAGCCAATTAGAGTTCAGCATTTTAACATGTAAACATTTCCTTCACTATTTTTAATATGTCATATACAGTCAACGCACACGTTGCAGTCACACACTCGCTGTCCTTTCACTCTGTCCTGTGCCAGAGGTAAGCTGCACTGAGGGGATTTGGATGTCATTAACCGTATTTCCGATGCAGCGTTAATGCCAGGTTTGCCACCATGTGCCAGAGGAGTTACTTTCCACTAGCATCTCCATGTCTTTCTTTTTGTCAACAGGTCTTTCTTTTTGTCAGTTATCACCACAAATCCAGTCGAGAGCTGTGGGTGAACATGATTTGATTCATTTGAATTAGCTAGTTGAATCAGATTCAGCATTTTTATTGGTTCAAAACTGAGAATATATCCTGAGACATACAAATGAGCATTCAAAGCTCTTGTTTTTTTTTTATTAATTAGGTTCAAAATTCAGTGTTATGCTTTTTTTCTGAATCATGTGTGTATGTGTATGTGTCTGTGCTAGGCTTCAGTTCAAGAGGAATTCTCCTGTAGAGCAGCCAGGCAGCAGTTTGTCCCTCCCAGCGTTGTCAGACTATCTGCCTGTTGCGGCTGTGAGGGTGGAGACTGAGGATGTGAAACCACCTCCTGATATTCACCTGATCGCATCCCACAGTTCACCTGTCACCATCACCACCCCAAGCAGTCAGGCCCATCACGGACAGAACGAGAGGGACAATGAAGTAGTGGAAGATGATGATGAGGAGGAAATAGCCTCCCACGTGTATGCAGCCTCTCTTTCTCCATGCCCCTCTTCCATACACCTGCCACCCTCGCCATCAGCACCCGGCCCCAGGAGGAGCACATATCAGAGGGGGAGGGCAATGTTCAAGAATCCCGTTTTTGAGGCAGAAGCTCTGCAGATGATGCGAGAGGAGCATGAGCTGCTTCTGGCCAATCACAGAAAGCTTGGACTGTATCTAGAGGAGAAGAGGGAGGGGCTTAAGAGAAAGCAACAGTTGGAGGAGGAGCTACTCCGGTCAAGGGTCAAAGTAGAGAAATTGAGGGCGGCCAGGCTACGCCAAGGATTGCCATTGATGTGACACGTATGGTGTCACTTCTGAAAGTCTATCACAAGGGAACTCTGTAATGTGAAGTTAAAAGGAACAGACTTGTTTGTATGGTTATTTCTTGTTTTTGTATTCGATGGACATTTGTACAAGGATTGTTCCTGATGTTTGTAGCAGGAATGAACGTTTTTAATATGCCTGGTTTAAGAAGAAAATAAGATTTTATTTTGTATGTATTCGCTAATAAATTCATAATTCCTTTAATCTCAGTGTTTTGAGCCTGTCCTTTTTGTCACATAGGGAGTGTTACATAGCAACAGCAATGAATGAGAACCTTCTCAGTCAAGCTGTTTATGTGGACTTCATTTACAGTATTATGCATTTATTTCAAATCAGAATAAGATGAAAATTGCTTGTTTTTCCCCCTTATTGTGACATGTCAGAATAAAACAGCTTCTCAGATGAGCCAAATATATATGGCAGGACTTGATTTTGTACATTGGGAATTGATTGGATCGTTGTTTGTTAATTGTTAATAGTTAATCATTTATAATAAATACTTAAACATTCCAAAAAAGTAGATTTTGATTTCATGGTTTTTATGCCACTATTTCTATTTCTTTAGCCCACTATTTTTCACCTGACCACTAATTATATACAGTGGGTACGGAAAGTATTCAGACCCCCTTAAATTGTTCACTCTACCACCCCAAGCAGTCAGGCCCATCACGGACAGAACGAGAGGGACAATGAAGTAGTGGAAGATGATGATGAGGAGGAAATAGCCTCCCACGTGTATGCAGCCTCTCTTTCTCCATGCCCCTCTTCCATACACCTGCCACCCTCGCCATCAGCACCCGGCCCCAGGAGGAGCACATATCAGAGGGGGAGGGCAATGTTCAAGAATCCCGTTTTTGAGGCAGAAGCTCTGCAGATGATGCGAGAGGAGCATGAGCTGCTTCTGGCCAATCACAGAAAGCTTGGACTGTATCTAGAGGAGAAGAAGGAGGGGCTTAAGAGAAAGCAACAGTTGGAGGAGGAGCTACTCCGGTCAAGGGTCAAAGTAGAGAAATTGAGGGCGGCCAGGCTACGCCAAGGATTGCCATTGATGTGACACGTATGGTGTCACTTCTGAAAGTCTATCACAAGGGAACTCTGTAATGTGAAGTTAAAAGGAACAGACTTGTTTGTATGGTTATTTCTTGTTTTTGTATTCGATGGACATTTGTACAAGGATTGTTCCTGATGTTTGTAGCAGGAATGAACGTTTTTAATATGCCTGGTTTAAGAAGAAAATAAGATTTTATTTTGTATGTATTCGCTAATAAATTCATAATTCCTTTAATCTCAGTGTTTTGAGCCTGTCCTTTTTGTCACATAGGGAGTGTTACATAGCAACAGCAATGAATGAGAACCTTCTCAGTCAAGCTGTTTATGTGGACTTCATTTACAGTATTATGCATTTATTTCAAATCAGAATAAAATGAAAATTGCTTGTTTTTCCCCCTTATTGTGACATGTCAGAATAAAACAGCTTCTCAGATGAGCCAAATATATATGGCAGGACTTGATTTTGTACATTGGGAATTGATTGGATCGTTGTTTGTTAATTGTTAATAGTTAGTCATTTATAATAAATACTTAAACATTCCAAAAAAAGTAGATTTTGATTTCATGGTTTTTATGCCACTATTTCTATTTCTTTAGCCCACTATTTTTCACCTGACCACTAATTATATAGTTTATCTGACAGAACAAAAGCACAAGGCACAAAATTAGCATATATGCATATGGCTGTATAAAAGCACATTTCTAATTTATTGAGACTGTGTAATCAGTAAAACATTGTCTACGATTTAGGCTATTGCTATGTTGTATATCACTGCTGATCCTTTATTTGTTTATTTTAAAGCATGCTACTATAGTGTCATGTGGTGCAAGGCGTCATCACGGAAGCATAAGTGCTGGGAAGGCGACGCTGTGTTGGTTGCCAGGGGGCGGACTGTTGTCCTCAAAGATATGGAGGGGCGGGACATTGGACGAGGTTTGCCTAACACAGCACATTCTACCAATACTTCTGGATTTGTATATAAATGCATATTTGAAGTTAGGGATGTACAATATATTGTTTATCAGCCGATATAAGAGTTTTTTTTTATGTTGATATTTTATATTTGTGCAAGCTTTGCTCATTTCCCCAATTCTTTTTCTTTGTCATCTAGTGCCTTAAAGTTAATTTTTAAAAAACACTAATTTAAACTAACACTGCTAAATGTAATTGTTAGTAAATCTCTGAATACCAATTTTCTCACTGTATATTATAATTTTTTGGTACCTAAATTCACTTTTAAAACATTAAAACGATTTATTTTAGTTTTTCTCTTTTAATTTGATAGAAAATTGTATTGAATTTTTTTATATTGGCCATAATATCTGCCATATTATACAAATAATTAAATAACAAGAATTTTAATATTGGTGCATCCCTATTTGAAACGCACAATTCTCCCTTTACTTCACTTTTAAATATGTTTGAGTCTGTGTGGATGTGTGTTTTAAATCAGTGTTTTTCTGGTAGGTTCAGGCTAAAAGGCATCAGAGCTGGAGAGCTTGTGTGAGGGTCAGACTCTTATGGTAGAAGGGAAGCAAATTGAGGTTATGGGGGTCATATCCAAACAGGACTACACCAAAGGCTGTTGTTTTCAAGATGCTGCTGTTGAGTCTCCTGCAGAAACAGTCTTGAAGGCTCCTGTATATCGACCAGTCTCCAAATCCTTTACCAGACTAGCGCTCAAGGGAGGTGCACTTACAGATTCTGAACCTGACAAACCAATCGGTAAATCCAGACATGACCCGAACGCACCAGGTACAGCATAGGCTCAACTTAATACATTTTACTTTTTTTTTTTTAATTATCCATGTCCTTTTATTTCCTTATAGTAATCGATACATGTCGTATTTATACTTCCAAAAATTTAAAAAAAAATTGTCACACTGCAAGTCCATTTAATAAAATAATGAAGACAAATAGGTGATTAAAATGGTTAAAATTTCAAATAAATGGTCACATTACAGGATAAACATTCCTTAAGTGTTCATATACATTTTAATTTAAGTTGGCTTGAAAAAGTATTAGAATACTGAAATCCTATTTAAACTTTTTTAAGTGTATCTCCTCCAAGACCTTTAAAGCTACAACCACCAAACTCGGCCCAGACCTTCAGACTGGTCTGACTCGGGTTGCTATATCTTTTCTAACTGATCTGGCTTACGGTTTTCGTAAACCAGACTATCAAAACCATCTAAAATCCCATAGACTTTTATTGAGGTGGTCAAAACTTTTGTACGATGAATCTTATGGTGTATTTAAGCTGTCTATTGCTATAGCTAAGCTTAACAACTCCCTACTGAAAAAAAACCCTGATAAAACCAGCCTAAGCTGATTGGCTGCTTTGGCTGGTCTCTCAAGCAGGTTTTAAAGTGGTTTTGGCCACTTTTTTAGCAGGTCTGGCTGGTTTTAGCTGGTTTTAACGGGATTATCATAGAAACATGTTAACGACATGCTAGTAACTTGCTAATCATGCTAGAAACAGGCTAACAACATGCTAGTAACTTGTTAATCATGCTAACAAAATGCTAACACCATGCTAGTAACTTGCTCCCTGATAAAACCAGCCTAAGCTGATTGGCTGCTTTGGCTGGTCTCTCAAGCAGGTTTTAAAGTGGTTTTGGCCACTTTTTTAGCAGGTCAGGCTGGTTTTAGCTGGTTTTAACGGGATTATCATAGAAACATGTTAACGACATGCTAGTAACTTGCTAATCATGCTAGAAACAGGCTAACAACATGCTAGTAACTTGTTAATCATGCTAACAAAATGCTAACACCATGCTAGTAACTTGCTAATCATGCTAAAATGCTAGTAACTTGCTAATCATGCAAACAACATGCTAGTAACTTGCTAATTATGCTATCAGCATGCTAGTAACATGCTAATCATGCTAAAAACATGTTAGCAACATGCTAGTCATGCTAGAAACAGCCTAGCAACCACCCCAGGTACCCTAGCAATATGTTTTTCTGATAGACTGTATTGCCTTGAAAACATTCAAACTTTAATCTTTAAAACTATTTTAACTTTCAAACTACTTCAAACTGAAAACTTTAAGACTGCAAGCAAACTTTTTCAAACTTTCTAGCTAGGCTGTTTCAAGCCAACTTAAAGTTTGTCTACAAACTTTTCAATCTAGTTATTACATTTTAATCCAAGCTATCCATATCCATAATGCTTACTTTCTATTTGTCCCAAGGTGCCCTTGTGATGCCGCGTCCAACAACCGATCACCAGTGGCTGTATAATAAATCTGGTTCTCCACTGGTGGATGTGGTCATTGACCCCCACTTGACCAGTCATCTTCGACCACATCAGAGAGAGGGCATGGTCTTCCTTTACGATTGCTTAATGGGAATGAGGTAAATAAGAGTTCATCTGTTAATCTAATGTTCTTACATATGCACTTCGTTGTTTATGCATGTTTTTGCCCATGTATGTTTGTGTGCTGCAGACTGCCTGGCCGCTGTAGGGCTATTCTGGCAGATGAGATGGGACTGGGAAAGACGCTACAGTGTGTTTGTGTTCTTTGGACACTACTGAGGCAGGGTCCCTATGGTGGACGGCCTTTACTGAAGAGGGCACTTGTGGTTTGCCCAGGAAGTTTGGTCAAGAATTGGGCTGCTGAGTTCAACAAGTGGCTGGGCAGGGAGAGGATCAGTGTTTACACCGTGGACCAGGTGTGTTTGCGTGGCTGTTTGTGTCAGATAATAGATGGATTGGTTACTAAGAGAAAGTTAAATGTCTGTGTTGTCTCTGTAGGATCACCGTGTGGAGGACTTTGTGTCTTCTCCTCGTTGCTCTGTCATGGTGATCAGTTACGAGATGCTGTTGCACTCTGTTGACCAACTGTAAGAGCTGGATTTTGGAGTGCTTATCTGTGATGAGGGTCATCACCTTAAAAACGGCACCATCAAAACGACCAATGCAGTCACAGCCCTCTCGTGTCTCAATTTAACAGGTACTCCAGTGCAGAATGACCTGCAGGAATTTTATTCCATCGTTGAGTTTGTAAATCCAGGAATTCTGGGAACATCTTCAGCCTACAGGAAGATTTATGAAGAGCCCATTCTCAGATCTCGCCAACCCACCTGCACTGAGGTAAGAAGACCTAATTAAACATTTACATTTTCAGAATAATAAAATATTTATAATATGTATTTGAAATAATTTTATTTACATTTTAAATACATTTTATTTTAAATCATTATTATATTATTTAAAATATATATGTATGTATATATATAATTCTAAATATATACATATACAGTGGAGGTCAAAATTAGAGAACAATCCATAAATACTTGATTTCTTCTGAAATATTGTTAATAATCTTCATCGCTTAAAATTTGGAGGAATATTAGCTGTAGGTATACCACTGATCAACTAACATGTTTGACAAAATAACCAAGGCATTTCAACAAAAACCTTTATTTTGTGGAGAACTCGGTGATCAAAATTAGAGAACAGTAACCATTGTAGCATGAAAGAAGATTACAACAAAAAATTTGGAGGGTTACATCTGTCAGAAATTAGTAGGAAGTGTAAAGGCCCTTGCTTTGAATGACTTCAGCACATCTGCGGCCGCAGGACATCACTAGTTTCTCACACTGTGCTGGTGTGATCTTGGCCCACTCTTCTTCCAGTCTCTTTCACAATTTGCTAAATGTAGTGGGTTACTTAGACATAAATTTGTCGCCAAGGATTTTCAGCCTGGCTTAGATCAGGACTCTGGGCCGGCCATTTCATTATTTCAGTGTTCTTGGCTTCAAGGAACTGCTTTATCTGTTTTGCAGTGTGAGAGGGAGCATTGTCTTGCATGAAAATTGCAGACTGATTGGGAGATGCTTCAAGGGAAGGGACTGCATGTTGCTGAAGGAGGTTCTGATAAACATTCACATTCACCCTGCCATGTAGCTGTATAAGAGGCCCAACTCCTGCTGCACAAAACATCCCCCAAACCATGACACTTCCTCCTCCACCTTTCACTGACTTCTTTACGCACTTGGGCTTCAGTCTTTCCCCTGGTTGGTGCCAAACAAAATGTTTCTCATCGGACCTAAATAAATTAAACTTTCTCTCAGAGGCGTCATGCCTATTCAAAGTGAGGGGGCACGTGCCCCCTCAGATTTTTGAGCCAAGTGGATTTTGAATGCAGCTTTCCAAAAGACAAAAAATAGCCAAATAATATTTTGTATATTTGATACAATCACTCCAGCCTGATTAAGGCTGTCTCTGTAATTTTTTTACAGAGACAGGTGCGTTTTTACAGCACTGTGCATTATTATAACCAATCACACACAATGCTGTTGAGCTTATGAATGCAATGACCAATCAAAGGTGTTCAGATGAGATTGGACAAGATCGGACAAGATCGCTAAAATGCCAGTGTTTTGTTCACTCGCTCGCTGACTGAATACCTCTTTCTGGCGAATTATCTCGTTAGAAACAACAAAGTGCAAATGTGTGTATAAATAAGTAAGATATTCATTTCACAGTGTAAACGGCTTTGGTGATTTTAATGGGAGTTTTTGAGAGTGCTTGAAATCTAGGCTGTCAGTGTAAATGTTTGCTCTCTTTCTGTACAATGAAAGTGTTATGATAAGTAGCCTAACTTACAATGTTTTTATTCCCATTAACTTTCAATGTCAAAGTCACATTAAATATAAAGTCAGTCGTATTAAAACTATGTTATGGCATGACACCCATATCTTGCTTAATATTACATTACAACATTACAACTTTTTTTAACATATGCAGTTAACAAATTATTATTGTTTTTAAGTGTTAGGTTGTGGCAAATGTAATGCAAATGTAAAAATAAAGGAAATTAGCATTTGCAATTAAATATCCAATACTGATCATTCGATATTAATAATTTTATTTTATTTTTTTTTAAATCTCTTCAGAAAATTTCCCCCTGACTGTGTGTCTGTATCCATCAGCTGGAGTGGCAATGATCACAACTGTGTGTTTCAGGAAGAGTGGTGCATTGGAGAGGAGCGTGCCGCTGAGCTGTTTCGTCTAACAGGTGTGTTTACGTTACGGCGCACTCAGGAGATCATTAATCAGTATTTATCCGAGCGGATAGAGTGGACCGTATTCTGCAAACCCACTGAACTGCAGCTACGTTTGTATGGAGTCCTCCTGGCCTCTCTGGTGCCAGCACACACACTTACACACACAGCCCACACCTTGCATGCATCAATGCCCTCAAGAAACTCTGCAACCACCCTGCGCTGCTCTACAAAACTTTACAGGTACAAAAGGTGCTGGTATTTTGCCCTGCCATGTTCTGTGTCTTATTATTGCTGCTTTTTAATTATTCTTTGCGGTATCTGCTTCAGGAAAAGTCAGATGAGATGTATGAGGGTGGAATGATGGAACTCTTTCCTGAGGGATACTCTACTGGTGCCTTCAGCACTGCAGACTCTGGGAAAACTTCTAGTGCTAACAGACCTGCTGTCAGCAATACAGAACGTCAATCGCACAGACAGGTCCGCCACTTCTTTACAGACAACATCTCATTTTAAAGGTTTACACATCAAGGAATTATTAGAACCATAGGCGTAACTTGCAGATGGGACGGGTGGCACATGTGCCCACCACTTTTTGCCAAAGTTGATTCTGTCCCCACCACTTTCTGAAAGCCGTTGAAAAAATATAGCATGCAGAAGACTTATAACGCAAAGTAAAAGCATCTCCAATCCGTCTTCAGTCATTCTTCATAATTAAATTTATTCATTTGTAACAGTCAGATCAGGTCAGACAGTCAGACAGGCCTGATCTATAAACCTTGTAAACACATATCAGGATTTTAAACAGTAAACAATGTAATTATATGTGCGCAGATGAATTAAATAGAATTCTTTATATTTACACGTTTAGATTAAATATACCACTCTCGTGATTTAAGTTAAGCACACAAATTATATGATATAATTATCAAGAAGCTTAAAAAATCTATACATTTAACGCTGCCTATAAATTAAAATATGGATGCTCCGCTTTTGAAATAGACATACTGTATGTGTTACTGACAGTGGGGCATAAATTGACGGATTATAATTTTAACGCCTCTGATTGACCATTGCGTTCATGAAATCAACAGACATGTCTATGATTGGCTACGTTACTCAACGCTGCAAAAATGCGTTATAAATAGAAACATTTGACGCTTTCCAGAGCGCAAACACAAATGCGCACTGCTCGTTTGCCAAATCTGTTTCGCCAGTATGTTATAATTACAGCTTCAACTGAGGATACTTAGCACCCTTCTAGCACCTCTTGTAAAACCAGGCCTGTAGTGAGGAGCTTGTTTGTGAAAATGTTTCCCTAAATTGTTATACTGCAGAAATCAGAGTCTGAGCACAAAGAAAATATTTTTCATCTGAATAATGATCAGTGATGTGCTCTTGATTCAGAAGATGGCTTAGAAACATGCATACACTGCCTTACCCTTTCGACATCCACTGTACTGCTGCCGCACATGTGTTGCTGGTGTAGTGCGGGTACTCGACTGTACATTAATTCAGTCCTGAATGCAATGACCGTAAAATGCGCACAAATGAGTGAGAACGAACTCTGAAGTCTAATGATGTTCCCTACAAATTAACTTATATATACATATTTCCTGCTTCTACTTTTTCAGCACATCCTTGTAAAGGGAATCAGCGTGCAATGCATGTGCATGTGCTATTTTTGCATTAACTTTAGCTAATAATTAGTAGATAATATTTTTATTTTTTAAATAGATTGTTATTATTTAAACCAGATGTAACCTACCCCGTCCTGTCCCCACCACTTTTTAAGACAAACTTACGCCAATGATTAGAACTATTGACAAATCTGATCAATAAATGTTTAAATGATGTATACTTAACATGAACACTTAGGTCACATCAGTGGCCTTGTAAAAGTTGTATTATTTTACATGGGTGTCGCCAAGTTGAGGTCACATTACCAATTCAACTGGGTTACTGCGTTTAGTTTACATTATGTAAAAGTTTTGAAATTAAGAAAACACTCTATTAATCTATCTAGCAGAAAAAACTGTCAGAAAAAGATTGAAATGGATAAAATAATAAATTATAGTATTTTTGGTATATAATGCATTTTGAGTTGCTCAATCACTTTACAAAAAACCCACAACATGCAAACATTGTTGGGACGAAATCCATATGTCCATTTTATTGACTGATGTCGTGTGAGACTCATGTCCATTGTCTCTGTCTAAGGTTGTTTTGGTGTCCAACTACACACAAACTCTTAACTTACTGCAGGATGTCTGTGATCATATAGGCTATAAATGGTGTCGGCTTGATGGACAAGACACCTGTAGCCCAGCGACAACTAATTGTTGATTCCTTCAACAGCCCACACTCATCCAACTTCCTGTTGCTACTCAGCTCCAAGGCTGGAGGGGTGGGACTAAATCTCATTGGCGCCTCCCATCTTGTTTTATATGACATAGACTGGAACCCTGCCAATGACATACAGGTCAGTGGCCTTCCACAACGTTACAGTTAGTCATGTAGCGCTGCAAAGCAACAATAAAACATATATAATACAGTATTACACACACACACACACAAAAACATCATGCAGCTCAGTGTATTTTGAGATCAGTTAGAAACACATTGCAGTTAGACTACACTCTACTACACACATACTTGTCTTAGTTGCGCCTTTAATACAGACCACTAGATGGCATTAAATACAAAAAACTTAAACCTCTCTTGTAAATCTTGCCATTCTCACTCCCGTATTTATCTGTCTGAATGCTCTGCTTTCATGTGGCACCATCATTTTGTTTTGCTGCCATGACGAATGATCTCTAAAGGCTTTGAGGGATAACACTTGTTTTATAAGTCTCCAATTATCTAAACAATTATTGATACACATCTGTCAGGCCATGGCACGAGTGTGGCGAGATGGACAGAGGAAAACAGTTCACATCTACAGATTTCTTACAACAGGTAACCAAAACATTTGTAAATTACCCATAAAATAAGTATAATCAGCATGTCTGTCAATGGCTAAATTTAGCTGTTTGTTATGACTGTGCAATTAAAAGAAGTACTTGACCTGAAACATCTCACAGCCTTTCATCAATCATAACCCACACAAACAGACTGGCTTTCTTTTCTACCAATAGGCTCTATGTTATGACACATATCACATGATGAGACACATTTATTCTTGGAAGGCTTTCAGATTGATGAATCATGGTTGGAAAAAGCATTTGTTTACAGAATTTGCACATGAGTTTAGGTCTGCAATAATGTGCACGTGTGTCTTGTAGGTTCAATAGAAGAGAAGATTTATTAGAGGCAGGTGAGTAAACAGGGCTTTTCTGGGACAGTGGTGGACCTGTCCAAGAAAGCTGAGCATATTAGCTTTTCTGCTGAGGAGCTACGGGACCTTTTCAGTTTTGACCCAAATACCACCTGCCTCACACACAACCTACTAAACTGCCAATGCACTGGAGATGGAAATACATCAGGTAAATAAATACAAGCAAATTAAATAAAGAAGGAACTAGATCAGGGGTAGGCAACGTCGGTCCTGGAGTGCCGCTGTCCTGTAGAGTTTAGCTCCAACCCTAATCAAACACACCTGAACAAGCTAATTCAGAATTACTAGGGCTACAGGCAGGTGAGGTTTTTTTCAGGGTTGGAGCTAAACCCTGCAGGACATCTGCACTCCAGGACCGACGTTGCCTGTACTAGATGATTCTCTTACCATTAGGGCTGTCAATCAATTCAAAATTTTAATCAGAATAGTTCAAACATATACAGAATAATTAATTGCAATCATTATATATTTTAGATATAGTAGATGGGTATATATAAAGGTTTGGGGTCGTTTTTTAAATAAACACTTTCATTCAGCAAGGATGTATTAAATTGATGAAAAGTGCCAGTGAAGACATTTATAATGTTACAATTCAATTTCAAATAAATGCTGTTCTCTTGAACTTTGCATTCATCAATGAATCCTGAAAAAATGTATCACAGTCTCCACAAAAATATTAAGCACCTGCTTTCAACTGGCTTTGCTATTACTGGAATAAATTAAATTTTATATATATATATATATATATATATATGTATATATATATATATATATATATATATATATATATATATATATATATATATATATATATACATTTTCATTGTCACCATTAGTAACAGAAACACTGACTACAGGAATCAGAAATGACAGAGTGATCACGAAAGCAGTGAGGCACAACAGTCACCATCAGGAAATTAATTTGTCAGTTCCGTGACTCATTAATGAAACAAACCTGAGTGCACGTTCGCTGGCGTTGTTGTTTATTGACCATGTTTCAGGGTTGAAATGGAGCAGTGATAGATCATTCTGCTGTGATATAACGTGTGAGTCACAGATTTTGTATTTCTGTATGCGTTTGTATGTCTGGTGGAGAGTGGGGTTTTGGAGATGGGCGTGTTAGTCAGACACGTGTGTATAAGAAACCTCTTGAGAGCCTAACACTGTCCAGGATGTGATGATGAGATTCTAGCAACTGTTACCAGAGTAACAATACAATGTTTATTGGGTCTGTAGGGATGTGTAAATTTTTTTTTATTATCAGTGTTGGAAGCAGTTGTGGTGCTTAATATTTCTGTGTATGTAAATATGCAGCTGTAATGACCGGCCTTATTGGAAAATGTTACATTTGTAAAAACGGGGTCAGATTATACTATGCGAGAGCTTTGAGTGTTTAAAAGATGAGACAGACAACAATGTTAAAAGTGAAAATCAAATATGTATTTACAATATTCACAAGAGACTTAAAACATCACAAAACTAGAATAACTTAGGCTGTTAAAAGTACAGAGTCTTTCAGTTTCATACCATTAAAACAGTCCTTAAGAAATCCAGTGTGTTGCTAGTCCCAAAGTGAATGTCCCCAAAAGTGTCCAAAAGTCCACTGTAGTGTTAATCCAAAATGCTGGAAAGGTAAGTCCACAAAGGTAACTCCACTATTCCAGTTTGCAGGTGATCACCAATTGGTCGTAATGAGAGCAACGACCATGCTTGTTTGACATGCTGCCTCCTTTATGCTGTCCATTTCCTACTTTCTGTCATGTGATCAGTCACATGACAGGCAGACCCAAACTCATTTAAAGACATACTCACATTAAAATGGTTAAGAGGAATAAAATGGCTAAGACAACATGAAAACCTATTAAAACTCAAATAAACATAAAATAATAAAAAGTATATTGAGCAGGTTAAAACGTGTCCTGTGTGACAGTGTGACATAGTCCCCCCCCCCTTAGTCTATGACTCCCGGGGGAAGGAACTAGCCCTTTAAGGTCCTGTCAGCCATTGTCCCTGTGGTAGGTGTCCTCTTGAATGTGTGATTTAAAATGTCTTTGTAATAAATAAGGTAAAACTAGGCTTTGCCACACAGGCTCTAGTCTGCCGGAGGAATTTAGGCGAACACTAGAGAGAGGTTGAGTCCCATACCAGCCTAGGTGTCCTAAGGTAGGTGGCACCGATCCTCCCAGGATGACTTGCACCCAGCCACGCTGGTCGGCCTGCCCCCCTGGCATTTCCTCCAAACCGGCTTGGGGTCTTTTTGATGGATGATGTTGATGCTGATGAACGGGGATGATGAGGTGGATGATGAGGTGGTTTCTTGGTAGGGTTGATGACAACACACTCCTTGGCCTCCTCACCACACGGCTTGCAGTCCCGGACAAATGCCCAGATATCACTGCGGACTGAGGGCCACCAGGCAACTTCCAGGATCTGCAGAAGGGTCTTTAGACGCCCATGGTGTTTCTCTGCTGTCCTCTGGTGGAAGTGCTGGACCAGGTTCTTAGGAACGTCGAGCTGGATCTTGTAGACGTCGTCCCCCTTCTGGATCCGCCGGTAAAGCAAGCCCTGGTGCTCCTGCACTTCGATCCTGTTGGTCGCTGGAGTGGAGAGAGAGATGGAAAGTCCCTGGAGAGTGCCGTCATCACCCTGCGCGCTGCCGAGTTGCTCTCTGGAGAAGGGGAGGATGGAGAAGCTGTGGTTGAATTCTGGCCCAGCTGGAGTGGTGGCGCAGAATTCTCCATCGGTCGCTCTGTTGGTTGTCCATGAAGTGGTAGATGTGCAGGGATGGTTGTCTGGAGGAAAGCCAGGGGTTGACGTGGGCGGCACTGGGCTGGTCGTCGCAGTGGCAGGAGAGATAGTGGCTTCTGGAGCCTTTGTCTGCTTCAGCTGTTTCGCCCATTTCTTGTCTCTCCTCTTAAAACAGTCAATGACCTCTCTCTCTAGTGTCGCCACGGCATCCTTGATAGATTCCTCCACTTTTTCAAATTTAAAATCCACACCCTCTCTAAAACACACTTCACGGTTAAGATTACTTCCAACAGAGTCTTTAAAATCCTTCTCCAAGTTTAAAACAATGTTTTTAAGAGCAACCAACTCAGCGCGAAGCTGTACACACTCACAGTGATGTAAAACCCGTTCATCATTAAAGCCAGCAGATGTATTAAAAGAAGCAGCATTAACTTGCTTTGTTGTCATCTTAAAACACTCTTCTCAACACAGCGTTAAAATTTTCAAACGTTCCCAGTACGGGCCACCATATTTAACGATCAGCCTTATTGGAAGATGTTACGTTTGTTAAAAAGGGGTCAGATTATACTATGTGAGAGCTTTGAGTGTTTAAAAGATGAGACAGACAACAATGTTAAAAGTGAAAATCAAATATGTATTTACAATATTCACAAGAGACTTAAAACATCACAAAACTAGAATAACTTAGGCTGTTAAAAGTACAGAGTCTTTCAGTTTCATACCATTAAAACAGTCCTTAAGAAATCCAGTGTGTTGCTAGTCCCAAAGTGAATGTCCCCAAAAGTGTCCACCGGTGTATATACAAAAGTCCACTGTAGTGTTAATCCAAAGTGCTGGAAAGGTAAGTCCACAAAGGTAACTCCACTATTCCAGTTTGCAGGTGATCACCACTTGGTCGTAATGAGAGCAACGACCATGCTTGTTTGACATGCTGCCTCCTTTATGCTGTCCATTTCCTACTTCCTGTCATGTGATCAGTCACATGACAGGCAGACCCAAACTCATTTAAAGACATACTCACATTAAAATGGTTAAGAGGAATAAAATGGCTAAGACAACATGAAAACCTATTAAAACTCAAATATACATAAAATAATAAAAAGTATATTGAGCAGGTTAAAACGTGTCCTGTGTGACAGTGTGACATAGTCCCCCCCCCCTTAGTCTATGACTCCCGGGGGAAGGAACTAGCCCTTTAAGGTCCTGTCAGCCATTGTCCCTGTGGTAGGTGTCCTCTTGAATGTGTGATTTAAAATGTCTTTGTAATAAATAAGGTAAAACTAGGCTTTGCCACACAGGCTCTAGTCTGCCGGAGGAATTTAGGCGAACACTAGAGAGAGGTTGAGTCCCATACCAGCCTAGGTGTCCTAAGGTAGGTGGCACCGATCCTCCCAGGATGACTTGCACCCAACCACGCTGGTCGGCCTGCCCCCCTGGCATTTCCTCCAAACCGGCTTGGGGTCTTTTTGATGGATGATGTTGATGCTGATGAACGGGGATGAGGTGGATGATGAGGTGGTTTCTTGGTAGGGTTGATGACAACACACTCCTTGGCCTCCTCACCACACGGCTTGCAGTCCCGGACAAATGCCAAGATATCACTGCGGACTGAGGGCCACCAGGCAACTTCCAGGATCTGCAGAAGGGTCTTTAGACGCCCATGGTGTTTCTCTGGTGGAAGTGCTGGACCAGGTTCTTAGGAACGTCGAGCTGGATCTTGTAGACGTCGTCCCCCTTCTGGATCCGCCGGTAAAGCAAGCCCTGGTGCTCCTGCACTTCGATCCTGTTGGTCGCTGGAGTGGAGAGAGAGATGGAAAGTCCCTGGAGAGTGCCGTCATCACCCTGCGCGCTGCCGAGTTGCTCTCTGGAGAAGGGGAGGATGGAGAAGCTGTGGTTGAATTCTGGCCCAGCTGGAGTGGTGGCGCAGAATTCTCCATCGGTCGCTCTGTTGGTTGTCCATGAAGTGGTAGATGTGCAGGGATGGTTGTCTGGAGGAAAGCCAGGGGTTGACGTGGGCGGCACTGGGCTGGTCGTCGCAGTGGCAGGAGAGATAGTGGCTTCTGGAGCCTTTGTCTGCTTCAGCTGTTTCGCCCATTTCTTGTCTCTCCTCTTAAAACAGTCAATGACCTCTCTCTCTAGTGTCGCCACGGCATCCTTGATAGATTCCTCCACTTTTTCAAATTTAAAATCCACACCCTCTCTAAAACACACTTCACGGTTAAGATTACTTCCAACAGAGTCTTTAAAATCCTTCTCCAAGTTTAAAACAATGTTTTTAAGAGCAACCAACTCAGCGCGAAGCTGTACACACTCACAGTGATGTAAAACCCGTTCATCATTAAAGCCAGCAGATGTATTAAAAGAAGCAGCATTAACTTGCTTTGTTGTCATCTTAAAACACTCTTCTCAACACAGCGTTAAAATTTTCAAACGTTCCCAGTACGGGCCACCATATTTAATGATCAGCCTTATTGGAAGATGTTACGTTTGTTAAAAAGGGGTCAGATTATACTATGTGAGAGCTTTGAGTGTTTAAAAGATGAGACAGACAACAATGTTAAAAGTGAAAATCAAATATGTATTTACAATATTCACAAGAGACTTAAAACAACACAAAACTAGAATAACTTAGGCTATTAACACTACAGCGGACTTTTGTATATACACCGGTGGACACTTTTGGGGACATTCACTTTGGGACTAGCAACACACTGGATTTCTTAAGGACAGTTTTAATGTTCAGTTGGTATGAAACTGAAAGACTCTGTACTTTTAACAGCCTAAGTTATTCTAGTTTTGTGTTGTTTTAAGTCTCTTGTGAATATTGTAAATACATATTTGATTTTCACTTTTAACATTGTTGTCTGTCTCATCTTTTAAACACTCAAAGCTCTCACATAGTATAATCTGACCCCTTTTTAACAAACGTAACATCTTCCAATAAGGCCGATCGTTACAAGCTTAATGTAATCATGTAATATGATGTAAATATTTTCAGGATAATTAATTTTTTTTCACCTGTTATGTTCAGAATAATAATAAAAAATAATATAATATACACTGTAAATACACAAAAATATACAACTTAATATAATGGCAAATGGAAAAAAACTTACGTTTTACATACATTTTCATCATAACAGACAAAAAGAAATGTAAGTAAAACTATTATCCAGATTCTTTTCTATTATCTTGTCTTTTACATTATATTTAGTTGTTAATTTAGTGTATTTACAGTGTACAGTATATTTTTTATACAATATAGTTAGATGTATAAACCTGAAGAGAAACAGAGGTATGTCATCTGCTGATTTCATACTGTCATAAAAATATAAGATATAAATAAAAAATAAATATTTATAAAAAAAGAACAGTCATTTATAGACTTATGCAAAATGGTCGAAGTTGAACATCCAGGTGAACATCTCATCTTGAATGCTTTAAAATGGCATTTAAAATAGTTGACACTTGACATTCTGTCTGATCTGTCTGTGGTGTTTTTTTCTCTTCAAGACCAAAGGAACTTATCCCTTTTCATCCCTTCTTTCCTGACGCATGGCCCAGTTACTGCAATTACTGCTTTGGGATCATCGTTCAGCTCAGGTCTCATGGCCATAGCACTAACCTAACACAACCCTTAATTGCAACACCACTCACAAGTTGCACTAACCCATTTACATCCCTTTTTGCAAATATTGTTGCTTTTACACCGCAATATCCAACTGTCCTGAGCACGTTCACAACATCCGGCGCGTGACGTCAAATAAATACGGTTGGGCAAAAAATTCCATGTTGTCTGATGATATATCAAAATCGTCTTCCATTGTGATGACCTGTACTTCTAAATATCTTTAGATCATTGCAGTGCCAGTGAACACGTCCGCAATCTCTCTGCACTGTGTAAATAACAAGCGGCAACCTTCCGGTCTCTCTTGTGAAACCAACACGGAAGTGACTAAAACTGCAATTCATCGACTGGACGCTAGAGGCTGGCTCCAAAAGGGAGTCAGTCCCATAGACTCCCCATGTTAAAATGCCTTTACATTTTTACATGGGGAGAAACAACTTTACAGCAGAAAAAAATATGTTTACAGCCTGGCACAAAAAGTGGTTTTGGTCTAAATAGCTCATTTTACCCTTCATGACAACTGTGAGGGGGATGAATTTTGACGCATCCGCCATTTTGGAACGTATCGCGTAGAAACAGTCACTAATGAGTAATCTACTTATATATATCTATGTCTACTATGCCAGAACATAGTTGGACATTGCGGTGGATCAGAGGTAAAAAATTATATAAATACTGTTCAGTTTCTTGCACAGACTGATCGTTTCTTCGTGTCTTAAGACCTCAATGTATCGTCACAAGCCGCAGGGTTTCATTTGGTTTTGTCTGTGTATGATTTTTTTTACTCTCAAAGCCGTGGAGCCCATTGACTGCCATTATATGACTGAAAGACTGCAACGGTTTGAGTTAAAAATCTTTGTTTGTGTTCTACTGAAGAAACAAAGTCACCTACATCTTGGATGCCCTGGGGGTAAGCAGATAAACGTCACATTTTCATTTTTGGGT
The DNA here is from genome assembly GCF_001515645.1 of Sinocyclocheilus grahami. Classification (NCBI taxonomy): domain Eukaryota; kingdom Metazoa; phylum Chordata; class Actinopteri; order Cypriniformes; family Cyprinidae; genus Sinocyclocheilus; species Sinocyclocheilus grahami. The sequence goes on from NW_015505354.1 coordinate 890,118, forward strand.
GAACTATCCCTTTAAACACTTTTGAAAAAGTTCCAGACTGATATGCTTTTTCAGCTATCACAACCTAAAATACCGTGTTGCTTTTAATTTTATGTTGGTGGTCCATCAGTCATGCATATTATCTGTAAAGCACCATTTATGTCTCTGACCCTCTCTGATCTCTGATGGCCTATTTCTGATCCGCTCTTAGGGAAGTGAATGAATGAAGGAGGTAATCCAAGCACTCTGCTGTGATTTCTCTTATCCATCCAATCCCTTCATTTATATCAATTCTGAATATAGAAACAGTCATCATAATCCAGCAATTACATTAATAACACATTATAGTCTGTCATTTGTCCCTCTTTGAGCAGCAGAGTGAATGTAATCTGTATCTTGGTACGTGTTTATGTGCATGTGTGAAATAGAGAGCATGAGCATCTGTGGTGTTGTATGCTGTCTGAACCCTTGATTTGTTTGCATGGTATGTAGAATTTAAAACACTGATGTATAGCCTAATGAGAATTTTGTCTTAATTTAATTCAGTTTTGGTCACATTGATCTCCTTTGGATTGGTGTTTGCATGCAAGTATTGATCTCATGATGGTATTGGTTACAGAGTTTCAAATTGAGTCTAGCAGAACTTGATTTAAAATAAATTTTTAGTATATATTATATTACTTGCTGTACCAGTCCAGAAAACTAACAACTGAGAATGTCTTATTTTGTTTGTCTGTGTCTATACCAAATGTGATTAGTTGTCCTGAAAAGGGCCACTTAAAGGATCTACTGTCCTGCCTAGGTGTCCTGCTTTAACCTGGCCTTAACTGGTTTACTATGCCAACCAACACACTAATCAAGGTTGCATAATGTCACTGACAATGCCACCTGCAGTTGACTTTATCCAGTTGGTCTGTGCAGCTTTTCAGACATACAGACCCGGCTAACAGGAAATATTTCTCAGAACTTTGGCTAACGTTCTGGTTAGATTCTCTCAAAGTTATAAACAAACGTTATTTTTTATAACATTTGTCAAAGTTATCTAGTCTTTAATAATTTTCTTTAATACTCTTCAATTGTTCATGAAATGTTTTTTCTCCTGAAAATGTTTTAGTTGGATGTTTGTCTGTTTTTTTTTTTTTTTTATGTAACCACTTGCTTCAGAATGTTCAGCGAAAATTGTAAATTTATAGTGTTTGCAATGATAATATAGAATGTTCCCTTCATTTTTGGGAACATTCAGAAATAATGTTGTTATAACTTAGTGGGAATGTTAGCAAAACGTTCTCAGAACATATTTTTGTTAGCTAGGGATCAGAGGCTTTCAAACATTTGATGCCAACGAACCCCAAGTATATGAAGATCTTGCACCCCTTTGGCTCTGCTCTCGTTCAGATATTGTGTGCACACTCAAACTTTGTCCTTGCATCATTGATGACTTTTTTAATTAAGATGAAGTGCAGGCATATCCCACTAAATGGAAGCAAGCTGATTATAGTCAGCCTTCTCTATTTATTTATTTTATTATTTAATACTTATTTCAGTTAAGTGCTTATTGTAAATATGCATTTATTAGGTTATTTTATTTAGTGCATTTGTATTTTGTTGTTTTTGTATACAGTTATACAATAAAAGCCCCTGGTTCCAGAAATAAATCACTGAGGGTGCTTCTGAAATGAGTGAGGGTGCTCTATATAGTCTTAATGCACACATATTTTGTCCAATCCATTGCTGTATCTCAATCACTGCTATGTCGAGATTGAATCCCGCATAAATATGCGAATGTCATTCCCGAAACTTTGCAACGTGTGTGTGGCCGAAAAACAAAAGTTCTGCATTTTGAATGGATTAGAATACTCGCAAAGAGCGCTCACGTTATAATCACTAAAAAGCTGTCACTCTTTGTTCATTTCGATCTCTCAAAGTTCTGTTATGACCAATGAATCTCTCTATACACTGCGCAATCAATATGATTTACATTGTGTACTTCTATGTTATAATGAGAGGATTCGATTGTATAACTCGGCATGGAACAAAAACTGGTGTGTGTTGTAGCCTTTAGGTATGAGACAAAACCAGCATGTCATGAAGATGATGAAAGTGTTTTCATTTTAGTAGTCCCTTTAAGTATTTTTCTTCATTGAATATGTACAATTTCTCATGTGGTAACATCTAATTTATTTGACTTTATTCAACCCAAAAATATTAACTTAATCAACTTATACATTGATAAAATTAAATTTAAGGGTTAGATCTGGTAGAAATAGCTGTAAGACAACATTTGCAATCTACAATGTTTTATTTTACTTTTTTCTCATCATGCTCATTTTGAGGCCACCCCAGCCTGCACCTAAGCCCCCCACCCTTCCATTTTGTATGTCTCCCTAATCAGACACACCCAATTTACTTCTTGCAGTCTCTCTGATGAGTGGAATCAGGTGTGTTAGATAAGGGAGACATACAAAAGGTGCAGGGCAGGGGGGCCTCCAGGACAGGTTTGGGAACCACTGCTCTAGACAAGCCCAGGGTAAGGAAAGACCCGCTGCAGCTCATTGGGAGAGAGAAATGACGTCAAGGAAATCCTCACTGATAATGAGACCTTCAAATAACCATGAACTGGATTACCAGGGCAAACAGCACCAATCCTCGGTCGGGTGTGCTTATTTGAAAACAAAGAAGCCAAGAGCAATTAGACCTTGTTGAGCAGGTTTCTGCTGGATGGGACTGGATCTACTTTTGGAGCGTCCGATTTCGTCCGTTAATTCTTTGTTCAGTCACATTCACAGAAACAACCGTCGTTTAACCGAGTGTTTATCGTGGAATTGCACAAATGACCCTGCTGGCGAGCATGCGGCGCCACAGTATTCGCGTTCAGCATCACCTGCACCGGTGGAGCATCTGCGGGACGGACGGAGGGCAGCTGCTGAGCGATGGTTTCGCGCGTCCCGACATCGGTATGTCCAGATCCAGTTCCTGCTCGTCCGCCTCTTCAGATTCCGCTCTCTCCACCGAGTCTGCGACTCCAGCTTCGCTTGGACCATTCACTGTTGTCCTGCTTGGAGACAACGGCGTCGGGAAGTCCGCGCTCGCTAGTATATTCGCTGGAGCGTCGGACAGCATGGGCAGCGAATGCGAGTTATATGGAGGTATGTGGACAATTAACTGGACTTTTCATTTTCGCTTTTTACTCCAACTCTTCACATCGACTATCAAAAAATCACTTGGCTTTCCAGTGACGTTCTTGTTTCCGATTGTGATTTGGGTATAAGCCTGTTTATAGCGGTTATATTTAGGCTAAGTATAAATTCAGCATAATCATAATCGTGCAGTTCAACATTTCAGAAACACACAAGTTGGAGCCATGTAAAGGTCACTTGTGGAGAATTATGTACAAAGTCAAAACAACCGGTTGGGGTCATAAAAGTACACTTAATTTAAAATCCGTGCGTAATTGAATTTATATCAATAACTGAACAATTCTTAATCAATTATTCAATTAAAATAGGCTTCGTAAAGATTATTCAGTTCAATCTGATGGAAATGTACTATTATGTTAATGAAATTGCGTAAATCTTAAAAAAAAAAGGTTGAGTGTGGTTTTGAGTGGAGGCTACACATTCTTTTCATGTAATATAGGCTAAATGTTTAAGCTACTTTGTACTATTTATTTATTTATTTATGAATGACCGTTTAGAAACCTAGCCCAGGAGCTTGCAAACTGGGGCACATGGGAAAGAGAAAAACAGATTTACCCTGTTGAAAAAACCAGCATATGCTGGTTAGGTATGTTTTGATGGTTTAAACTGGTTTATGCTGGTCATTTGCTGGTTTATGCTGGTCCTTTGCTGGTTTATGCTGGTCCTTTTGCTGGTTTATGCTGGTCCTTTGCCAGCACATGATCAGCATAAACCAGCAAAAGGACCAGCATCCCAGCATCAAAACATACCTAACCAGCATATGCTGGTTTTTTTTCAACAGGGTAGGGAAATGTTTTTTATTATTATTATTTTATTATTATTTTTTTTTATGGACTGCTGAAGTGCAAACTTAACTTAATTTAATATTATGCGAAATAATTTGATTAATACATGAATGAGCATTTATTATTGTTAGGCTATAGAAGTTTGTTAGGGCGCATACAGGTGCATCTCAATCAATTAAAATGTCGTGGAAAAGTTCATTTATTTCAGTAATTCATCTCAACTTGTGAAACTCGTGTATTAAATAAATTCAATCCACACAGTAAAAGTAGTTTAAGTCTTTGGTTCTTTTAATTGTGGTGATTTTGGCTCACATTTAACAAAAACCCACCAATTCACTATCTCAACAAATTAGAATATGGTGACATGCTAATCAACTCAAAACACCTGCAAAGGTTTCCTGAGCCTTCAAAATGGTCTCTCAGTTTGGTTCACTAGGCTACACAATCATGGGGAAGACTGCTGATCTGACAGTTGTCCAGAAGACAATCATTGACACCCTTCACAAGGAGGGTAAGCCACAAACATTCATTGACAAAGAAGCTGGCTGTTCACAGAGTGCTGTATCCAAGCATGTTAAATGAAAGTTGAGTGGAAGGAAAAAGTGTGAAAGAAAAAGATGCACAACCAAACTTTTGAGCCATCACAATTAAAAGAACCAAAGGCTTAAACTACTTCAGTCTGTGTGCATTGAATTTATTTAATACACGAGTTTCACAATTTGAGTTGAATTACTGAAATGAACTTTTCCACAACATTCTAATTTATTGAGATGCACCTGTATGTTTGAACACAGACGCTCGCTAACAAATCGCGTTCGCCTGATGAGGTAACAACAGAAGGATGCAGGAGCGCTTTGCTTCAAGGTCGCATCTGACAGAACGCTGGCCTTTGTTAGGGGCGCCACAAGAATATTGCACAGAAAACTTAAAATAAAGAGGTTTTTATTGTCAATATAGGCTATAATGTGTGTACTCGGTGAATGTAATTTTGTACATTTTTGCCATGGCCACTTTTCATAACCTTGTTTCAACTCTTTGTCCCTTTTATTATTCTTTAGTTACTTGTTCTATTTTTTATTATCTGTTTTTGTTCTGTCACTGTCATTCTGTTACACTGTGGAGCTTCTGTCATGAAAACAAATTCCTCGTATGTGTAAACATACCTGGCAATAAAAACTCATTCTGATTCTTTTAATGATCTCAGGTGAAGTATTTGAGCAGACCATAACAGTAGACAGTGAGAGGGCCACCGTTACCCTACTTGACATGTGGGATTCACAGGTAACGTCTTTAGTTTATCAGCAATTTATATTAATGTACTTTGATTGGAGGTTGTTAGACATTCTGATTTCTGTTTCCATCAGGATGAGGGCAGCTGGACACAGGAGCATTGTTTGCAGACAGGAGACGCTTTCATTATAGTTTATGCCATAACAGATCGTTCAAGCTTCCTTCGCGCATCTGATCTTCGTATTCAGCTTCGACGTCAGCGTGAAGCCGACCGCACTCCTATCATCCTCGTCGGCAATAAATGTGACCTGGTTCGCTGCAGAGAAGTGTCCATTAGTGGTAAGTGATCCTGAATTTAAATAGTAAAACTCTTTAGTGCTTCTCTACTCCTTATCCTAAAGTTACTTCTATTAGTGGCATTACAATTGCTATTTAATCCGCAAACCCCCTTATAGGATTAATAAAGTACTCTTTGTTTTACCTTAGATCACTGAGAATTTGTTTATTTTATTTTTCATTTTTCAGAGGGTTGTTCGTCTGCTGCTGTCTTTGACTGTAAGTTCATTGAGACATCAGCAGCAATGCAACACAACGTCTGGCCGCTGTTTGAGGGCATCATCCGCCAGCTCTGTCTACGAAGAGACAGCACAGAGAACCTCGCCAGGCGTTGTTCTCTTCAAAAGCGCAGAGAGAGTCTCCCAAAGAAAGCAAAGCATTTAATTGACAGAATTGTTGCTAAGAAGAACAAGCAAGCAGCCTTTAAACTCAAGTCTAAATCATGTCATGACCTGATGAGTGTGTAGTGTAGACTTTGAATGGCTCTGAAAGTTTGAATTGTATTATATGAAGTTTGGGTTCAAACATTTTGGAAAATCTGTTCAAATGTTTTCGTTCCCATTTTGTGATTAAGAAAGCCATGGATGTCTATATTAGACTGTGCTGTAGAAGAGCATCGATTACAGGCTTCTCGCTCCCTCTGTGAAGGACAGAATGCTCCAGTGTTACCCATCGTCCTCCAAACATGTTTTTGTGGGAACCCCAACAAATTAAAAGTGATCCTTTTACTTTATGATATTCCTGATGGCTTTGCTTTTGATTTGTGGAACCTCTTTGTCGTACCTTGTGTGTGTGTGTGTGAGAACGTTTTGTCCAGCTTTTGCTCAGTTTGAGCATATAGCATTCAAAAGAAATAAAATGCAGTTTTAAAAAAATATTTTGTCCTTTTGAAAGTGCACACATCCAGAAAAGCATCTATATTATGTTTTCAGCTGGGGTCTCTCATATCATATAAAAGAAATGCATTAACCTTGATTAAAACATACAGTGGGTACGGAAAGTATTCAGACCCCCTTAAATTTTTCACTCTTTGTTATATTGCAGCCATTTGCTAAAATCATTTAAGTTAATTTTTTTCCCTCATTAATGTACACACAGCACCCCATATTGACAGAAAAACACAGAATTGTTGACATTTTTGCAGATTTATTAAAAAAGAAAAACTGAAATATCACATGGTCCTAAGTATTCAGACCCTTTGCTCAGTATTTAGTAGAAGCACCCTTTTGATCGAATACAGCCATGAGTCTTTTTGGGAAAGAGGCAACAAGTTTTTCACACCTGGATTTAGGGATCCTCTGCCATTCCTCCTTGCAGAGCCTCTCCAGTTCTGTCAGGTTGGATAGTAAACGTTGGTGGACAGCCATTTTTAGGTCTCTCCAGAGATGCTCAATTGGGTTTAAGTCAGGGCTCTGGCTGGGCCATTCAAGAACAGTCACAGAGTTGTTGTGAAGCCACTCCTTCATTATTTTAGCTGTGTGCTTAGGGTCATTGTCTTGTTGGAAGATAAACCTTCGGCCCAGTCTGAGGTCCTGAGCAGCTGTTCCTGTGGTGTGCATATGGAGGCATTTTATTATGGGATAATAACTTTAGATACAGATGCTGTACATGCTTTTCCCTGTCCATTATGCACAAATTATCATTTTAATCCGGTGACAATCAGGTGTTTTCAACCAATTTACAATTAAGCATACTCTAGGGCCCAAAAGTCTGAATATACACTGAAAGTGAGATTTTATATCTTAATATTGGAAATTATTTACTTTTAAAGATTGACCAATTTAACACAAAGAAACCATAAAAAGTAAAAGATTGAAACAAAAGATTTCCTGTTTCTGGGTCACTAATCAAGTAAGCTTGTTTTTATAAGATTTATGGTAACACAACACTTTAAAATGATATTTTCACATAGTTACATTCAATGAAACAGTTCTAAAGCTTTATTTATCCTAGTTAAAGTTAATTTCAACATCCAGTGAATGAACTAACAATGGATTACATGTACACATTTTTAATGTTAACAACGATTAATACTGTAACAAATATATTGCTCATTTTTAGTCAATGCATTAACTAACGTTATCTAATGGGTCTTTCTTGTAAAGTGTTACAAAATGTATATCTCATAATTAATATATGAATGTTTATGTATTATGTATTTTATATATAAAGATATTTCACAGATAACATGTATATAAAAGCATATTTTTATTACAGCCTCAGTCCTGCTGGTGAATATATGTGTGTAATAATTGGTCCTGTTACTCAGAAACACTCCTACTTTCCTTTCAGAGGTGAGAAGGACAAATTAATGACACATTCAACTGCTGTGTGAATGAATGATTATGAATGTGTATGTGTTAAAACTGTGTAAGACTGAAGCTATTTAGGCAGCTGTGTTGCCTGTTTGTTTATGAATATTTGCTGTAAATGGGCACACATGGAGTGTGTCAGATTGTCAGGTATGGCTCATTTTGAGGTAATTTCCTGTCAGATCCACTATGCATGAGGCAGCTGGTGACTCAATGAAACATTACTGCAAACTTCCAATTACACCAACAGAGTTGTAATGGTGCTGAAAATGTGGTCAGCTGCAGCAACAAGTTTCTCTGTTTCAGTACTAATGCCTGCTTTAAGTATCGTCATTCATAATCATAACCTTTACCCTCTTACTTCTCTCCATTATGCTGATACGACTGCATAATAATTAGTCAATGGAAAACCATGGGAACTTCTTGAGTAACTACCACTCAAGGTGCCTTTAACCTTCGATATTTACATTGAAGGAGTCACTTTTACAGGAAGTGATTACAATAGATTTTTCAGAAGTTAATATTTTACAGTATCCATACCATTTTTGCCTTAACTTATTTTATGTAAGTATTGCCCAGAAAAAGTGTGCCATCACTCTTACCAGTAATAATTGATCAGAATGTTTCAAATCATTCTTTCTTCAAGTCTTTTTTCTGTGGAACACAAAAGATAATAGTTTAGAAATGTTTCAGCTGTTTTTGTCAATAGAATGAACGTTAATGGGGTCCAAAACAAACAAAGGACTTCACTGACATTCATGGTATAGATAAAAAAAAAACACTTTTGCAGAATATCTTCTCTTGTGTTCCACAGAAGAAAGAAAGCCCTGCAGGTTTGGACAAAACAACATGAGGGTAAGTAAATAAAGTTTATTTTTAGGTGTTACTGTTGAATACCTCAGAAGTTCTTGCAAATGTATTCATTTTCAGTATCAGACGAAACTGAGAAACATGGAGCACAATCAAGCCAGAGTCTGTCAAAAGATCAAGGATCAAAGATTGCAGGCCTATATTACTCAAGATCGTGAGCACACAGCAGTGTGAAGGTGATCTTTACGCTCTCTATGAATGTACAGTGATTTTCATCTGTCACACAGCTTGTTTTCCGATATATTTTCTCTTTTTGTCCAAGCTTCTCTTCAGAATTCTGCTTTGTCCCCTTTTTCCTTATCATCTTGCATAGAAATTATTGACGTAAGGCCCCTGATTACAAAGGAGGATTTTTGATGCATGTTTGTTGTTTGCCCTTTTAATTAAATGCTTAATATTAACACATCCACCAAGCCAGTATACTATATTTGCCAAACGATATCATAAGATACCTTAAATTTACAGTCCCCTCCCCTGAGCAGTGAATCAGTAGATAATGATTAGGCTCAATAAAGCAGAGTTAAACTTTGACTTAAGCAGGAAGCACTTCAAGACTGAAATGCTCAGTCTTTTGAGGAGAGGAGCTCTGCTGACAGGTCTGTGTCTGTTATCCTTTCTTTTACTTCTTAGTTGTTCTCTTTGAGTTTAAGCTGATTTTGAAAGTAGATGTTTCTAGTTACCGATATGTCATTTGCATTGAAATGTTGCTTTCGAGGCCTACGATAGGTTATGATCTTGTTTGATTTTGCTCAGAGATTTCAGAAGGGTGTTTACCGGCTTATGCGGAAGGGCATTTAAACGTATTGAAACTTGCTGTAGCATCGAAGGTGCAAAAGTATTTATGAGCATATTTGCTAGAGGAACAAATGTATCTATGATATTTTTTTGATCTTGTCAGAATGTCATCAGAGGTCACAAGCCTGGGCCTTTTGTTCTCCCATACCTTGATACTAGAAACTTTTAAAGCCATCTAGCCTAATGTTAATGGACTGTCATTGCATTTTTATATCTTGTTTGAATATCCAAGTTTTGCTTTAAATCACTTTTAGTTTGAAAAGTCAAAAAAGTATGAATGAAAATGGTCACATTTACTTTAGTCTCATTTTTACAACTGACTGAGCTGATATTTATAACATAGAACATGAGTATTGATTTCAGCTTGTGCACCAGAATGTCCTGATTCGTTAAATATGTTGACACGCATAATATCAACCAATTGATCTATATTGTGTTGATCAAGAGTTTTAAAGAGAAGAACTAAAGTAGCTTATCAGAGGTCACATTAATTTCAATGTCACCTTGTGTCACATCTGTCTCAAGGTGTGTCTGTCTTTCACAATAGATCCAACAGATATAACTGGAATAAAAATCCAGTATCACTAAAGCACTAAACCTTACAGCTTATTTCAAAACAATATTTCAGTAAAACTGCCGACACGGCTTAATCTACTCTTGGACTCAGACTGCCACCAACACAATCAGATTTATCCAGAGATCTTTATCTCTTCACACACATTATGTGTGTGATCAGATAAACAATCTGTTTATTGTTTATCTAGATACATATGTTTATTGAGGGCTGAAGTATGGAGCTACAGCTGTATACAACTTCCTTTATTGATCTGTGATCTGCAACTTACTTTCATTTACCAAGTGTTTAATAATCGCCCCATGTTGACTTAACTGAATGATGTGACTAAAGACATGTTAAACTGAGAAACCAATACTTCTTTGGCTTTTACGAAGCAAAATCTTCAAATGACAAAGCTAATGTTTAATTTGAGAATTAATTGATATTTTATTGTGGATCTAAATCCTGAAATGACCCTGAAAAATTGCTATGCTGTTTCGCTGAATGTATAACAGTTGCTACACTCTCAGAGAAAAAAGGTACAAAACTGTCACTATTATTTAATATATATTTTGTATTACATTTTATACATATTTTGTTGTGTGGATGTGTGGATCCAGATCCCGGTTTTGTTATATGACTATCAGTACAGACATTGTAAAATCTGATAAACTACAGCGGTGACACACAAAAACACACATGCGCACTGAGTCAGCGCTGTCTGGCACAAGAGGCACCGTCCACGCTCGAATGCCAAGTGACCTTTAAATAACCTTTTTATGGGTTGTGATTCATGTAAAAAAAATAAAAATACACACGCACTGCGCCACGTGACGAGAGTCATGATGTCACCATCAAATGCCACACATGCACTATTTTTATGCATATGAGAAGGACTGACAAAATATACACAGATTAGTTTGAGAATAGAGGGAGAAATAAAACGGGAAATTCCTGTACACACACACATAGGAAAGCATCGTTTATATTGCTGAAATATTTGTAATGTTTTAAAATATTACTCAGGACTAGTTGAATAGTACGTTTTGCTAATAATCATTGATTGAAGTTTAACATTAAAGAAGCAGATGGGTCTATTTCCTAACTGGGCAGCTTGTAATTAGACTTTTGTCACACCATGTGGCTCCACTTTATGCTCTAATATTGCTCAGTTTGCACAGCAGGGGCCATCATGTCAGGGAATAGTCATCGAATAAAGTTATTTGGCAAGTAAATGTCACTGCTGTAAATTACAATTGCTTTTGCAGTAACTTAATTAAAGGCAGTGTTTCACATGTTGACATTTCTTTTCCATCAGGCTTTGTTGTCCGGGACCATGAGAGGTGCACATTTGCTACACTTGACCCTACTCGTCAGCATTGTAAGTGTTTGTGCGAGTAGGATTTTAACTCTGTGACCTTGTAGTGTCCTTACGATCTTTTATTCAGTCCATAAATGAGTAACTGTGCTGAAGTCCATTTCTCTGCCCACACTCCATTAATCGGTCACATTAATCAGTCAAAGACCTGACACACAGACATAGTTTGAATTCTTTCGGAAAGTTAAATGATTTGTTCTACATAAATAATCCACAAAATGGGCAAATATTCAGCAACCTTCAAAGCACAGATACATTTAATGGATTATTGATTTGATATTAAATAAATGACTGTTTATATTGCAGTAAGACAATAGTTTAGTAATTTAATTACTAACTTTATTTAGTTATTTATTAAGAAGTGTGGTCAAATGTAAGCTGTTTTATTAGTATGCAGGGAAATCTCATTCTCAGAAAGAATATTGGCCGCTAATGTTGTTCATGACTGACTAGATTAATAACAGACATTATATTGTAGTAGTTGGCAATATGCTTATCTATAATGGTGATTTTGCAATAAGTCATTTTAAATTCTGCAACTTAGGGTGTTATTTTTCATATGGCGTCATCATTATTCTCTCTCTCTCTCTCTCTCTCTCTCTCTCTCTCTCTCT
>NW_015505354.1:902439-937717 GCF_001515645.1 Sinocyclocheilus grahami
CCTGAGAAAAACCACCATCTAGATGTAATTTATTATTGTATTATGAAATATCACACATAATATGCAAACACCTGGGTCTTCAAAAAGAAACAAAATCCCTACATTGTTCTTTTCTAGCATGCACAAAGCACACTGTTGATGTACAACATGATCGTGGATTATATTTAGCAACATGGTCTTACGTTAAATATATGTATATGGAAAGTCTATATTTTAAGTCCTGGTCACTATAGTTTCACCTTTTTAATCACTGTATTATATAAATGATATAAATCAAAAATATATAATATTAATTTCAAAATATGAAGTATAACATGTCACACGGCGAAACATATAACGTTGCAAACAGTATGATGACATGTAAATATAAATTCCAGAACAAACTATTCAAAATGTGTGTTTTTCTTCAGATTGAAGCACGTTCAGCAGATGGTGAAACCCTTGATGGGCCTTATTCAGTTGTGTTGCAAGTTGTTGATGTCAACAACAATCCCCCTGTCTTTAGTGAGAATCAGTACAGTGGCCGTGTTAGAGAGCATTCACCTGCAGGTGAGAAACACACACATTATCAATGGATGCTAAAACTCGGTGATTCACTAAACTGTTCAAATTAAACAATGAACACACTATTAATTGTACTTTTCATCTTGTGTGGGTGCAGGAGTTCCATTCATGCAGGCGTTTGCTACCGACGCAGATGATCCCAACACATTAAATGCCCAACTGAGATTCAGCATTGTGAACCAAATCCCCAATCCTGGAAAAGTTTTTTACTTTGGCATTAACCCGGACAATGCAGAGATCTTTATAACAGAGGAAGGTACGTCAACACATTCAGAACAAAAATACTCCGAAAAAAAACCCAAGCATCCATATGTTGTTATTGTACAAGTTAATTATGATTATGTTTTTTGTTGAGTGCCAAATCAGTATTTGTCTTTGAAAGAAGATGAAAGTGTCTTTCTGTTGCTTTGCAGGAGCAGAATTTCTAAGGGCCAGGCCCACCGTAAGGTACAGCCGCGGGGAGGTCCATGGCAGTCCTGAAGTCCTGAAAAAGAAGTTTGAGGACTACTGTATCCCAAGGAACAACATACCTCTGGAGAACAACCCCTTTTACACATGCATCGAACGTGCTGGTGAAAACATACAGAAACGCACACAGTGATCATGTTATTTAAAGCAACTGAATGTAGTTTTGTTTATTTTTGCCACATTACAGTTAAGTGAGTGGAATTTGTAAATATATAACTGTCATAATTACAGAGGATAGTTGTACATGTGTATTTGTTGCTGCCATAAAGCAATCCACCCTTTTCACAGATTTTCATACCCGTGCACCAAATTTACGCAATCCCAGAATAGACATTTGGGGGGAAGAGTAGGAGAGAAACAAAAGCCATTCAAATTATTAGAAGTCAGGGTGCCATCAGAATGATTTTGAAATTGATATTTAAAGGTAAAAACAAACAACAAACTTCAATGCAAAAACAAAAAGTGGATCCCATTGCAAAAAACTGAAAAATCCACATCCAGGCACTCACATAGCAAGTAAAAAGCCTTTAATTATAAGACAGGGCTACATATTAAAAAACACCAACGCGTATCAGCCCAAGCAGGCCTGCATTAGGGTGTTAGACAATAAAGAATGAGAAATGGTTAAATAGATACACCTGTGACTATACATTTTCAAGATCTAACCACTAGATGTCCCTTAGGAGAGCTTTCTCTAAATAAATAGACCTGTGATTATACAGGTACATTTACAGGATCTAACTAGATGTCTCTTGGGTATTTGCAAATTTAAACCAATACAGTTGGTTGATCAATGTTATATGGAAGCTTGTTTCAGCCATGGGATAAAAAAATGTAATGCAACTTTTTTTCCTGAGTATCTGGGTCTCTCTCCTCCATTTGAGCGAACGAGAGCATGCGGGAGAACAGGACATGTTATTCAGAATAAGACTGAAATGAACAGTTCTGATTACAGTGCTCTCACATACACACTCAGATTAACCTGGTGTGTTAATGTCTATGAATGACCACTTCTCTGATTACATTCACTCTGGTGTGTGGAATGTGCCACGTGCTCTAAATAAGAACACAGTCATTAACTGTGCTCAAGCAGTTCAGCCCTCATCAGTGCAGATTACTGTAGTCTCAGAAATCAGGCTGGATTTAACCCAGATTACTTCACCATTCAGCATCCACATTACCAGCCCAAATCAATGAACATCGTGTGACCAACAGAAATGTGCAGGCCTCTCACTTCATTAATTTGTATCATGCCGTGGAATAATATTTTATTGACTGAACCTCACAACCTAAAGCACCACAGTGACTGGTCAAATAAGTAAATAAATCGACATGAAATACTCCTGAAGTGGCATTATTTTATTATGGGAGAATCACAGCTGTGCTGATACTCAGATCAACAATGAAGGGTGCTTTCAAAACACTTCTTTATTTTAAATCAGTAGTTCATTTATTATACTACAATTTCATGAAAACATTTGCAATTGGTATGTGATTATACATGTTTGGTGATGACGGCCTGTGGTTTTTCAAGAGAGTCTGAATCATTTGTAAAGCAATTGGTTCAACTGATTCCGAGTTTGAGCACAACTGCGAGTGTGATAAACTATTCAATAAACAATAGTTTAATATTAATAACTTTGAAATTAATAACTTACGTTGTCTATATTTCCTCCACCAAGGAAAAAGTTTCAAAATGACTCTAAAGCAGAAAAATCAATCTATGAGCATTGAGAAACATGAATCAGTGTTTCATTAATCATTATTTCATAATCAGTAATAATTAATGAGTGATTATTTTGGTATGAGCAGAAAGACGAGAAGTGAATCTTCTTCAAGATCCAGACTATGCGCTGATTGTTCGTGCAGAGGATTTAGGAGGTGGAGCTCCAAACGCTCTGAGCAGCACGACACGGGTCAACATAGCTATCATTCAAAACCTTTGGGTCAGACCTGGACCAATCACCATCAGAGAAAATTTGGAAGAGGAATACCCTATGTATCTTACCACAGTAAGTCTGGATCTAAAAACAATAATGTTATGTTATGGTAAGCAGTGTCTATACTTTTATTTTTATTCAAATAGTTTTAAATAATTAATTGCATTATTTTATTTATTTGTCATAGGTGCGTGCCAATGATCCCACTGCATTGTACAGGCTGGTACAGAAAGAAAGACTTTCCTTCCCCTTCACCATCAATCAAAATGGAGAAATCTATGTTATCGCTCCTCTGGATAGAGAAGAGAAAAATATGGTAAATAGGAATGCATGAGAGACTGAACTGAAAGAGAAAAATTATCAAAACCAGTCTGTAGACCACATCGGGGGCTGCAACATATTTCACTCCTTATTACTTATTGTATAAAGCTGAGTGTTGCATATTAAGCCTGATGTGTGTGTGTGTGTGTGTGTTTTAGTACACGTTGGTGGTCATGGCAGAAGATGAACAGGGTGTTGAGCTGGAAAAACCCATGGAGATCCATGTGCGTGTGGAGGATGAGAATGATAACCCTCCTGTGTGTGATGAAGCTGTGTTTGAGGTGCAAGAGAATGAGCCCATAGGTAATAATGTGAGACACTTTATAAACATACATACACACACAGTTGGGTTTTCATATTTTAAAGGGACTTTCCATAGAGATCATAATTTTTATACTGTATAAACTGTATATTCTATACCCTAACCCAAATTATAAACCTAACCCTCACAGAAAACGTTTTGCATTTTGTATCATTTATAAGCTTTTTTCCTCATGGGGACCAGAATAATGTTCCCACATGGTAAAAAAAAGAAGAAAAATCAGGGTTTTATTATCCTTGTTGTGGGGACCAAATGTCCCCGACATTTGATTCCCACAACATAGGGTTTACCTGGACCACACACACACTCACATTACATCAGTTCAAATCAGGTGATAGCACAAACTGACCAAATGCATACAGAGAGGTCCAAAAGTCTGAGACCACTGGTGAAAAGGCTTCTATTTAGTAATTCTCCGATGTATTTTTTTTAAAGAATCTCTCTCTCTCTCTCTCTCTCTCTCTCTCTCTCTCTCTCTCTCTCTCTCTCTCTCTCTATATATATATATATATATGCATGAACATTTCAGTGAAAGTCAAACAATTTACAAAATATGGTATCAGTGTTGTCCTTTTCAAAATTCAAATGTGTTTACATGATCAATGTCACACATACCTAGAAAGACAACCGAATCTCAAATATTCATTCATTTTCTGTAATAATGTTTAAAATAAAAAATCTTAAAATTCCTTCCAGATTTGAAATAGATTTTGAATCCAGGATTTTCAGTGTGATCTCAGAATTTTGGATCCCACTTTCTTGACATTAATTTTTTTTTAAATGTATTTATTAACTCTTTTTGCCATTTTCCTTCATTTTTGATCTTGACATTTTTAATTATATGCATGTTTAGGTAATCCAATTGGTGTTCTGCCTGCTCATGATAGTGATGAGGAAGGCACACTGAACTCATTTTTAGACTACACACTCCTGAGCCAGATGCCTCCCAAGCCATTTGGAAAAATGTTCACCATCAACCAAGACAATGGCGAAATCAAAGTGGCAAACAAATACTTCCAAAGGAAAGAAGTGCCTCAGTATGTGCTGACCTTTAGTGTGACTGACGGAGGTAAAAAAAAAAAAAACCCACACACACAAACTGAACTGAAAATGCAAATTTATGTAGAATGTGCATCTTAACTTTTGAACTTGTTTGTAGTTCATACCACGGAATGTAAAGCAATCATCAAGGTCATCGACATCAATAATGAGATCCCTGTCTTCGAGAAAAAAGATGTATATATATTTTATTTTACTACTTAAATAAATTACATTCTTTCTCCCAGTAGATTATTGAATGCTAAATCTCTGCTCTGATTCACAATCACGAACACTTGTTGCAGTATGGGACCCACAGTGTTCCTGAACTGGCTGAAGTGGGAACCACTTTGCTCACCATCAAAGCCACAGATGCAGATGACCCAGGAACAGGAAGCTCTAAAGTGGAGTATCACATCACTGCTGGAGACCCACATAACCTCTTTGCCATTGAGGTTAATGAAGCCACTGGAGAGGGCAGAGTCTACATCGCTCGGGTAACTCGACTTTTCTCACGAGGAACATGTTGAAATGCAAAAACTGTCAACACTTCTGTTTTATGCTTTTTGTACTCTTTATATTTCTTTATTTTTTATTTTTTATATTCTCGATCTTCAGCCACTGGATTACGAGCTCCAGAACGTCTTCAGCCTTCAGATCGATGCTCGTAATCCCGAGCCCCTGATCGAAGGAGTGGAGTATAATGAAAATGCCACCACATTTGTTGTCATTCAGCTGGTGGACGTGGACGAGCTTCCAGAGTTTGAAGCAGACACTCTTAATGTCAATGTTCCAGAAAACATCACGGTTGGAACCATTATAATGACAGCTGAAGCCAAGGATCCAGAGGGAAAGACTATCAAGTAATGCTTTACATTGTGTCTCCTATTTAATCAGATCATATATGAGATGAGATTGTTTGATCGCAGTGCTTTGAAAATGTTACTTCTCAACTTTATTGAAGAGAGAGAGAGAGCTTTGTTCCAGCAGTTGTTGAAATCTTATAAAAGAAATAGAGCACGTATTGCATGGTAGTGGTTCAACAAGAATTTTCATAAAGGTCTTTTTTACTTTATATAATTGTTGTCAGGTTTATTGGTGCTTTGATATACAAATGTCATAGAGCACTACTAAAGATACTATTTTACATTTTTATAATTCAATACAAATTCCAAATTATGTGACTAGCGTAACTATTTAAGTGAAACTATTTAGGTAAAAGCTGAACTGAAACATTTACATATACATTTTAGAATGTTTTAGCGACAGCAGCACTTGAGCTGCAAGGATTCCAAGTTTGTGTAAAATTTGAAAATATTTCATTAGTGACCTAGCAATAGTGCAGAATCGTACCTTTTTCTTCTTTTTACGTCAATTTTTCAAAATCCTTAATTTTGGGGGTATATTTAGTTTATTTATGTACTTAGGTTTAAATGGAACAACAAATCCGATTTTTTTCAAAGTGTTCTAAGACTTTTTGACTCCACTGTATGTTATTTAAAATAGCTCTCTGGAAGCCAGTAAAACTTTGAAACTTCTTTTTCGTACTAATTAACATTTTTAAATGCCTTTTATGCAGTTCCTGGATGTAAATGTTCTGTTTGTCAGGTTTAAGATGGAAGGAGATGAACATAATTGGTTAGAGCTGGATGCTGACTCTGGAGAGCTGAAGACTAAAGCTGCTCTGGACAGAGAGACGGTGGAGAAGATCTCTCTCACAATTATTGCTTATGAGACAGGTGAGAAATCAACAGAGCTCCAATGCATTGACTCACTCCAGGTGAGTGTCATTTGGTAAATATTACAATCTATTTCTGTTCCTTTCAGAGGGAGATAAGCAGGAGGCTGAGATGAAGGTGGATATTCATCTGCTGGATGTGAATGACAACTACCCTAAACTGCAGAAGACACAGGGCTTCATCTGCATCCAGGATATGACCCCCTTGACACTCACTGCAGTAGATAAGGACGCCGACCCCTACGGAGAGCCTTTCACCTTCTCCATTAACCGCAAGTCACCAAACTTTGAGATCAAACCTCTGGATGGTGAGCAGATCTTCAGTTTAGCCACTGTAGTCTTAAAAAAAGCAGGCTTACATACAGTGTGACTGTTGTATTTAATTTATTTACTGTTGTAACTATGTAACCCTGTTTGTGTATCTGCAGGAACCTCAGTGCAGCTGATTTTGAAGAAGAAACCCTCAAGTGATCTGAACGCCACTGTTCCCATCAACATCAAAGATAACGCTGGGATGGGTATCACTCAAAAGTTTGATGGTAAACTATTTTTTCTTCTCTTTATTTCTTATATAACATTCAACTCGCTCATAGACTTGCACTATAACGTGGTATGACATCTAATCGGAGATTTATCTCTTTCTTTTTCTTAGTGCGTATATGTAACTGCACTAAATTGGGCTACTGTTACATCGAGCCAGGAGCTCACAGCTGGAAGCTGGGCATGAGCGGCACCATCGGCATCCTGGCAGGAATATTCGGCTTCCTCAGTAAGACTGATATGTTTCATTTTGCTCTTTGAATATTTAAGAGTAAAAAGTAGCAAACTGAGAAAATTGTTTTTTTCCCCCTTCCAGTTCTGTTCCTGATCATTCTTTTCTACCGAATCAAGAAGAATGGTCAGCAGAGTGCAGCAGCTCCTGAAGAGACTAAAGCAATGATCTAGAGCTGGAATAACATTATTCGGAACCCAACCCAGGCAAACTGACATCCATGACCCTCAACACACAAACCCCTTTATTTTGTAAAGTTGTTTTAAAACACACTTTTTATTATCATTAAATATTCATGTTCAAGATTTGCATCTTTTGACAGTTTTAACAGTAACTTATTCACTATGTGGCCTGGCAGATATATTAAATGCTTTATATTTAAATGCTATAGATATTTGACCTAAATTTCGATTTTTTTTTCCAGTTTAAAAAATCTATGTGTTGGCCCCCTAGTGTTTAAAGGGAACACAAAATGTGTTTTCTTGGAATTTTAAACAACTTTGTTGTATATCTTTAGTACAAAGTACTGAAGGACACAGTACTTTGAGACATGAGTGTACAGCATGTTGTCATATGGATTAAACCAATAAAAAATGTAAATCTTATATTTATTTCCTATTATCCAAGAATCAACTAAAATGTGCAAAAAAAATCTTTCCATGTGATATTTTTTGTTTTTGACTTTTCTCCTAGAGAATGTCTTGTGCAGGTCAAAGGTCAGGTTGTATGAAATGCCCTTCAATTCTGCAGTGTAATTCAATCACTGAAGAAGGCATACAAACCACAGAATGACAGCATTTCTGGCTATTTGACTTGTAGAAAACTGAAATTGTTCATTCTGTAAATAAACTTCTACTTTGACCCAGATACGTTTTTTTATTTCTTAAATTGAATGGGGTTTTTTTGCGCAATAAATCCACATTTAAAAAGGTTAGTATTTAAACTATATTAATAGTAACAATAAAAACAAATAGTCTAACCAGATAACACACAAAATAGCTTCTAAGCATTAAGGATATTTTTTCAAGAGTACATAATAGTAATGAGTAAAGACTTGCTCATTGCTTCTTTCATAATTCTAATATAATTGTCTGTCTTGTGTTTCTATAAAGTTTTATCATAGATTGCAGATCTTGAAAGAGACAGAATGTTATTGTTAAAAAGTGTGTGTGCACTTTGGATGGGATAAATGCAGAGCACTAATTCCGAGTATGGGTCACCATACTTGGCCACATGTCATGTCACTTTTTCTTTTTATATAAAAAGAATGAAATACCAGAGACAAACAAACTAGAGATGCCTAAAACTCATTCTCATAAATTCTCAGTCTATATCACTAGTCTGTATCTCTTCATGCTGATATTACTTTCACATTCGTCAGTCTCTAAGCAACGTTCCATAACAAACACACAAAAACAAAAGGAGAGTGCACTCACTGACTAAAAGGAAATGAGTACAAATTAATTCTTGCAACTCTGTTACCATAAAGGGTTAATGATTAATGGTGAGTGACAGTGAAGTTCAATTAATTCAGTTTACAATAACAATACAATGCAATTTAGGACTAATAACTTTACTTCCTCTTCTAATTGTTTACAGCACCACTTGGTTTGCTGTTGTCAATAGACTCAGAAGATCTTCATTCCTTTGCTGGCTTTTCCACAAGCTAACATAGAAAAGGATGATCTGTCAAAAAGGATTGACAGATGAGCATCGGTCCTCTTGACCTTGCCCGTGACTGAAAAATGGACGGATGGATGGATGGATGAGTCAGTGGTAGATAGATGTCTGTCTAGTTCCCCTGGTCTTTTTTGCCTAGCCATCTGATCATTCCTCAACCTCTGACTCTGTCTCTCCCACACAACATGTGCTGCCATAGTAACAGCCAAAATCATAGAAACAGGAACATGGGAGCTGATTCCAGTTCTTATACTGCAGTTTAGACCCTCGGCCAAAACATGAACTGTTATGAGATGCAGAGCCAAACTGAGAATGACAGATTAAAATCATAACAGTGTCCACTGACTCGTCCATCTGTAGCCCAGCACTAACACACCAGTAATGCAGACCATCCCATCCACACATGTTCATCCAGAGGCTTACAGAGCGCTCAATGTGCAGCGAGAGCATATGCACACACTTCTTTCATCTGCTTAGAGCAATACAACCATCTATGAGCATTCTACAACTGATGGAGGTATCAAATTAATTATAGGTCGTAGAATATATTAATGAAATATTTGCTTCTGCAAGAGAATAGGTGAGTCTGGTAAGTCTAAATAGAAACATGAAAGCAAGTGCACTGCTTTTTTAAACAGCCAACAAATTTCTGAAAGTGAATACTAGTGTGAATGATAATAGTACTGCCAAAAGTTATCTCCAGTGGTGTCCGACATATAATTTAAACCTGGAAATTAGCACAAAGTTTACAGATTTTGAAAAATCTAAGACAAAGAACAAATATGATGTAAAATTTTATATTTAAGATTCATTACATAAAAGGAATTAATTGCGTTAATACTAACAAAAGATATAACATTTTCGTCTGCTCTCAGAAAGCTAAAAAACAGATGCAGAATAAAGAAGAAATATTTCATATTTAATATGTCACTAATCAAACGAAAATTTGTGACACTGAGAATGAGAATGATATTTTTATCACAGGACTTTGTTTTATTTGATTTATTTATTTATTGCATGGGAAAAAACTTGTATAATTTAAACAGTGGAAAAGGCAAGCAGATTGTTGCCAATGTGTATAAAGCTAAATTTATTAATAAATTAAATTTTTTTTAATTTATTTAATAAACAGTTTCTGTTTTAACTCTTATAAAGATAAAGCAACAAAACACAATACAACCAAACTACCTCCTCAGACTTACTATATCTACCAAAGGTCATTTTTGATTCACCTAATCCTTTGACTGTCTTGAGTTGTAAAGATAACTTTTATCAAATGTGCAGTTGCTAAGTCCTCCCTAACGTTTACTTGGAATCTGTTTTCCAACAGTTGTAGAGATAATATTCATAATATAAAAAAAGATATCCACGAGCTAACAGCTGTATCAGTTTAACTACACATCTTAACTGTTAAATTAATTATAGAGAATTCTAGAGGGAATGACAAGCATATGATTTATGATCATCAGTTGAATGTTTAGTCTACTAATTATGAGATTTCTTTAATGGCTAAAGCTCCCTGTGACCTTAGAACTATTACAATGAAATAAAAACCTATTCAAGAGAAGACTAGAGTATGTATTTGTATATTACCGTCATATACAGTATTATCTATTCTTAAACGTGTACCTTGATATACTTTTAGACTCTACTATTTAAACTCTATTACACTATGATGAATGATTAAAGGATGTGGATAATGAAGAAATGCAATTTTCGATGTTTGGTCTCTTTGCTCTCAACCAATTTTTATGTATTTATCTTCCAATATAGTCTGCTCCAGCTAACTGATAACAACAGGAATGTAACTGTGATGTAGAAAAGTAAGAACATAAACGAATAGCTCACACAAAAATGAAATATAGAGGAGATTGTTTCTTTGTCAGGGCCGTAGAATATTTTAATGAAATATTTGCCTCTGCAAGAGAATAGGTGATTCTGGAAAGTCTAAATAGAAACATGAAAGCAAGTGCACTGCTTTTTTAAACAGCCAACAAATTTCTGAAAGTGAATACTAGTGTGAATGACAATAGTACTGCCAAAAGTTATCTCCAGTGGGGTCCGACATATAATTTAAAACTGGAAATTAGCACAAAGTTTACAGATTTTGAAAAATCAAAGACAAAGAACAAATATGATGTAAAATTTAATATTTAAGATTCATTACATAAAAGGAATTAATTGCATTAATACTAACAAAAGATATAACATTTTCGTCTGCTCTCAGAAAGCTAAAAAACAGATGCAGAATAAAGAAGAAATATTTCATATTTAATGTCACTAATCAAATACGAATATTTGTGACACTGAGAATGAGAATTATATTTTTATCACAGGACTTTGTTTTATTTGATTTATTTATTTATTGCATGGGAAAAAACTTGTATAATTTAAACAGTGGAAAAGGCAAGCAGATTGTTGCCAATGTGTATAAAGCTACATTTATATGGGCTTTTAATTTATTTAATAAACAGTTTCTGTTTTAACCCTTATAAAGATAAAGCAACAAAACACAATACAACCAAACTACCTCCTCAGACTTACTATATCTACCAAAGGTCATTTTTGATTCACCTAATCCTTTGACTGTCTTGAGTTGTAAAGATAACTTTTATCAAATGTGCAGTTGCTAAGTCCTCCCTAACGTTTACTTGGAATCTGTTTTCCAACAGTTGTAGAGATAACATTCATAATATAAAAAAAGATATTCACGAGCTAACAGCTGTATCAGTTTAACTACACATCTTAACTGTTAAATTAATTATAGAGAATTCTAGAGGGAATGACAAGCATATGGTTTATGATCATCAGTTGAATGTTTAGTCTACTAATTATGAGATTTCTTTAATGGCTAAAGCTCCCTGTGACCTTAGAACTATTACAATGAAATAAAAACCTATTCAAGAGAAGACTAGAGTATGTATTTGTATATTACCGTCATATACAGTATTATCTATTCTTAAACGTGTACCTTGATATACTTTTAGACTCTACTATTTAAACTCTATTACACTATGATGAATGATTAAAGGATGTGGATAATGAAGAAATGCAATTTTCGATGTTTGGTTTCTTTGCTCTCAACCAATTTTTATGTATTTATCTTCCAATATAGTCTGCTCCAGCTAACTGATAACAACAGGAATGTAACTGTGATGTAGAAAAGTAAGAACATAAAGGAATAGCTCACACAAAAATGAAATGTAGAGGAGATTGTTTCTTTATCATACTCTCGTCAGTATCGATATATCGATACTTTGGATCGATACGCCCATCCCTATCCCCGGGCGCCGCAGCAATATGGCTGCCCACTGCTCCAGGTGTGTGTGTTCACTACTGTGTGTGTGCACTTGGATGGGTCAAATGCAGACTCGGAGCACAAATTCCGAGCATGGGTCACCATAATTGGCCACACACACACCACTTCACTTCACTTTTATCTGTGTGTATGTTTCATTACCGCTGCAATCTCGAAAACTTTAATTTTTAAATTAATTTAAATAATATTTAAATATCAGTGCATTTAAATAGCTAAATGGCCAATCTAAATGACCAGATCTGATTGACAGAATGAGTCAGTGGAATTGATGAGTTTCTCTGACTGATGAGTGGAGGAGGATGTCTGGTGTGGAAGATGAATCATCAAGCTTACTGTAAAATCCCTCTCACTCCAGTGAGTCTATCAGATATTTGACCAACCTTAACATTCTAGGCTAGGACCTGCATGCAGAGCTGGATTGGATGGCATATTGGATTTTGTTCAAAGTCCTTTATTCAGTCTATGGTTTGTTTTGCTGCAGATACGACCAATATTTATACAGTAAAATGAGCAAGACAGATTTGCGTCAACGTCTTTATTTAACGTCAATCGGTCAACTATCCACATAGATCAGTCTGCTCCATACTTCAATCATCATCTCAGTCGCCTCACAGTATCTACAGAAAATTAACACACACCTTAGGCCACGTGCATTATAATACAGACAGAAAGTTTATTTATGGATTGTGTTTAAAGCTGTAGTGTATTTCATGTGTTAATTTAGTAGTTTTGATACTTCATAGACGTACCAGCCATTTGCGTTTGTTGCCGATTGGCGCCTCCATGTGGAGAATTGGATAATATGCAAATAGCACAATTAAAACCTCGTTTTTTCTACTTTTGTACTGAATTCATTCCCTCGATATCTAATGTTACGAGAATAAAGGCTGTGTCTGCAAATTTTGGGGATATCTTGATTAGTTTTGTATATGTAAACACACCTCTTCCAGAGTCAAATAATCTGTCAGAGTGACCAAGGACCTCTTGGTGGATGAAGAAAAGGAGCAAGGACTCCCTGCAGGATATTGTAAAATAGTGAGTATTGCATATTAAGTCTTGTCTAGAAGAACGTATATAGTACCATATTAATGCAAATAAATGCTATTCTTTTGAACTTTCTATTCATCAAAGAATTATAAAATGTGTGATGCTTTCCACAAAAATATTATGCAGTAACACAGCATAACTGTTTTCAACATTATTACAGTGTTGCGTATTACATATGTTATTACAATGAAGGATCATGTGACACTGAAGACTGGAGTAATGGCTGCTAAATGTTCAGTTTTCTTGGTGAGCATAAGAGACTTCTTTCAGTAACATAAAAAAAAATCATCCTGACCCCAAACTTTTCAAATGTATTGTCAAGATAATGAACAACCTGGCTGTGGGAATTTGGCGAGAACATTACACTTGTAAATCAGTCCCATAGGCTGCATAACTTCACAACACAACCTTTACTGTGAAATTGCAGATATGCATGTCCTGAACCCTCTGAGCTCTTGACATTTAAAGTTTCAGAACTGCCATGTCATGATAGAGCCTTGTGATAGACTGACTTACTTACAGTTTGCCAAATCAGAGACTGTGATCTGACACCATGATGATTTTACCCCATCCCTGAACCAGCTACTCAGTTTGAGCAGCATTCCAAACACACATGAAGTTCACTGATTCTTACTAAATAAATGTGCATTGCTAGGATGAAATGTAGCTTCTGGCATCTGTTTAGGTCTGCTAGACTGGATTGCTCTGTTTAGAAACTGAAACCTTTACTCTTCATGCATTCATTTAAACAAAATACAAAAAATTGACAATATTTACTTGGTTACATTTTTATTAAAACATCTGAAATACAAAAGGCAAGAGTACTTGCAGAAGTCATGCCTATGCACCAGCACATAGTAATATTGTTAAATACATTTGTGACATGCTGCAAAATATTGTTAAATATACTCATTTAAAATTTAACAAGCTGCTGCATACATTTACTTCAAGTATTAAGCAATTGCTTTTCCAATATAAAGCAGTCTGTATTTACACTTCAGCAAGCCTATAACTTTATTACAGTATTACTTTAATAACACTGTTTGCTGATTGACTATCATTCAAAACACTTCATGTGGTAATCAGCTGTGTTCTTGTGCAAGAGCTGAGAACATACTGAAAACCGTCAAGAAGGTACAATCACAGAGTTATGGTTTTAACCTTGTCCAATAACCCTCAGACCAAAAAGAAAATGACATTGAACTCAAGTTCTAATCTCTACCCTGTGGCCAGTAATCGCTTGAAAAATGTTGTGACACTTATAAAAATACTTAGAAACCAAATGAATTACTTTGCAAAACACAATCTACAAAGCAAGTGCTTCAGGTTCACATTTCACCATTGTAGTGTAATCATACAGGTAAGGTTTCATCTTATAAGAAGTGTGAGTATGCCTGGTTTGTTGTGTCATTAACCTCCGTTTCCTTAAATACCTCTCCTTCACCTTTCAGAGAAGTGCAGCACACATCCACACATCAGAAAACCAAACAGGAATTTCAGCAATGACCAGCAGCATTATAAATATAAGATCACTGTCAGAAGGGACTGAAGAAAGAATGATATGAAAGTAACCATCAAATGAAAAAAAAATAAAAATCATCAAATGCCCAAATTCTGACTCCATGTACAGGCAAAAAAATAAATAATAATAAAATAAAAATAAAGCAGACCACATTATCAGGACTTTTACAGTAATAAGAAGATAATTTGGTTGAGCAAACCATGTTTTGATGACACTTGAACTCTAAGACATACAGTACTTCATGGAAACTGTATCTAAAGGCATGCTGTACAAAAATAACTTATCAGTAAAATAAAGAATACAATGGTACTAAAATAAAACACTTTGCAAGAAAATGAAACACTTCACTGCTGCTTTCATGTCGCTGGCTAATTAGTAGCATTAGCAACTAATTTGGTTCATTAGAACCTAAATAAAACATTAAATGGATAGTTAACTCAAAAAAGAAAATTCTGTCACCATTTACTCTTACCCTTATGTCATTCTAAACCTGTAGGATACAAAAAAACATTATGAGTAACTGTTTTTGTCCATATAATGAAAGCCAGTGGGGCCCAAAATAAGACTGGACATCACTGGGACATTTTTCAAAATATCTTGCTTTTGAATACAGGTTTGAAATTACATGGTTGAATAAATGACAGAATTAAAATGTTTGGGTGTACTGTACCTTTAAGGCAACTTCTCATTTAACAGATCTCAGTTACAGAGCACTCCAACTTAAAAGTAGGCTACATATCTGGACCTATTTTGTTTCTATTCTCATTGTTTCTCACTCACCATTTAAATGACCTTTGTTTTACTTTCATTCAAAAATTAAAATAATACAACATAAAAGCAAATTTTGGCATAACACAAGCACTATATAAAGTCTCTCCTCAGAGCAAAATCTGCTGAACCTATATTAGTAAATTTCCCGTCTTGATTTATGGTTTTGTGTTGCATTTTGAGGGTTTAATTGTGATAGTAGGTCTGCGGTGAGCTCAGCATAATTTTTTTTTCTGTTTGGCTTCATTTCACATATAACACTGGGAATCAACACCGCTCACCTACTGAACATTAAGATTCCTTTCAAAGGCAGCTGCCATGAATATGTGAAAATAAAAATACACTCATAGTAATACATTCCATTGGTATAGGTAACATTTTGCTATGCTGATATTACTGATAATGCAGTGATGAGATTGTGCGTAAGATTAAAATTGATAATGTATGTAACAAGACCATGTGGAAGAAAGAGTCTGTCCGCTTCTATGGTCCACCAATGACGTGTGGGTTAAACTGCACTATAATGATTGTGATATCATCCCTATACATGCGGGCTAATTCCTCTGGCAAGCTTAACATCTTTGACAACCTCTCATGGTCCACCATTCCAAACTCGTTACTCCCCACTGCGTACCGAATCAGATGCGTAGCCGCATTCTGGTCCTCAAAGGTGGAGGAGATGCGAGCCTTCCTCTCCTGCAACAATCCCTGCATCTGACCCAAGGTCACCTTATAGCCGCCAACACTGACTGGCTGCTGCTGGTGCACTCCGGTGAGATGTTCACCCACAATCCTCACCACCTCCTGCCTGTGTAGTGTTTCCCACAGCCCGTCCGAGCCCAGCACCAGGAAACGATCTTGTGGACGAAGACGGTGTCGCGTCACCTCTGGTTCCGCTGTAAGGTATGGTGGTGTGTGGTAATTGGGTGGGATGAACTTGGCGTGCTCATTCTCATGGAGCTGGTCTGGTCCAGACTCAAGAACACGCCGCTGCAGCTCGATGCTCCACTTGAATTTAACATCTCCAAAGGCGCGAAATGGCATGAGTAATCCCAACAGGCGATCCTGCTTCACCACAGTCTTGGCCTCAGAAAGCGGGTGCTCGGACCGCACACGCTTCACCTCAGATTCATTCTGCGCATTGTGGTCATTGGTGAGCGTGAGGGCAGAAAAAGAGCCATCAGGTTCTTGTACACCCAGGACTGCACGGCCATCTCCAGTGTTGGCAACATGCAGCTCATTACCATCAATATGTGCAACACATGCAGTAGCGCCTGAGAATGCAACACGCAGCACCCAGTAGTGCAAGAATGCATTTGGGTCACCAACCTGTGCTTCAAGGGATACATCATTGTCCAACCTTTTAAAGGCACTCACAAGAGCTTCAGCAACATCTGGTTGCTCCCCAGGAACACTCAGGTCCAGAAGTTCCTGCCAGTATGTGCGCAAGCTGGAGAAGTAGAGGCGTGAAGCTTCCTTGCTGAAGTAGTCGTTGGGATGCTTGTGCCACTGCAAAATCGGATGAAGAGGTCGTCCGTTCTCCACCGCGTTCTCTAGATCCATCAACGTCTCATGTGGCAGTAATGAAACGGCAATGTAATAGAAGAGCCGCTCGCTGAGTGCCTGAGCACAAGCACAGCCTGCGTGGCCATCAAATACACCATAAAGCATGCCACGGGTCTGCAAGCACGTTGCTGCACTTCGGCGATCCTCAATGGGTGCATTTGCCGGTAGTTGGTTGCTGTCAAAGCCCATGACCGAACAGAGGTTCTTGCCATCAAACTCAGGAACTTTGAAGTTGTACTCATTAGCTTTTAGAATGCTGTTAACCTGAGGTGGCGTCAAGTAGTAGGAGTGCCATGCAGGTGAGGTCCTGTATCCCCGCACCTGGTGCTGCCATCTTTGTTTAAAGCTGTGTGGCTGAGTTGCATTGATGCATGGACGAGGAGACTGGCTGCAGTTTTGGCATGTCATGGCTGGCACCAGGATCCGACCAAACCTCCTGCCATGGATGACCATGAACACCTGGGAGGTAGCAGCCATGATTATTTGACCTTACCCTCAAAGGACCTGCAGAAAAACCATAGCTCAATTAGAAAAGTTAAACAAAACTCATATTTCACACTTGTCTACATTTCAAACAGAGCTATACAAGAAAATCAGTAGTCAGGTTTACAATTAAAATAAGTTTGACACCATGATTGATTATCAAGTTCTTGAGTCTCGATGTAAAAGTAACTTCAAATGACTGTAGTTTATATATTTTAAGTCATCAGAAGATTACTCTCATTGACTAAGTCAAGACTAAGGTCAAGGCATGGAAAAGCTGTTCCATTCAGGATAGGATAGTGACCCAAGACTATGGTGCTGCCACATTTTTGGCATTGGAAGCATTGACTGTCCCACTGGCCTATTACTGTCCCCTGTATAGGGTGACCAGATTTGTCATGGTGGAATACGGGAATATGACCACGATATTATTTCATGATATCTAAATCTATATATATAAAAAGTGCAGTACTCTGTCTTTCCATGCAGTTCAAATCAAGGAGCCAACACACAACCAGGCGCGTTACTTAAGCTATACCAAATAACCAATATATCAAAAATTAGAATTACGTTATAATTTCACAATAAAACGACAAATGCAAAAAAAAAAAGGAAAAAGGCTCAGTTGAGTACTACGCCCCGTCCACATCATCCAGCATAGCATACATACTCGCTACTATGTATGTTGCCATTTTGTTTACCTTTGGGCTTGGCAACATTATTTAGTAGAAATCATCGCAGAGAAACGTAATGGGATAAATGTCCCTTTATGTAAAGTGAAAAAAGTGATTCATATAGCACACGGTTTGTACGGCAACCCCCCTGTTTTACTGTGTGACTGTAATAGGCTACCGTGGACAAATATCAAACGCTAATGCATCTATGCTGTTTGGAAATTACTGCGCACGAACTGCAAGCGCAAATCATAACAGCCTAACAAAAGATGAATATTCTTACCTGAGGATATTAGTGGATGACTGAGTTTGTGGTCGATGTTTGATCAGGCTACATTAGTTCATTTGCAGTCACCCTGCCCGCATTGTGCGAGCCTGGTTCACCTCCACTGACTCCCACTGGACAAGATGATTGGTTCACACACATAGCTGCTACATCACAAGAGGTGTAGCTGCGCTTAACCTCTTCCCCTAGTTTTTCCACATACATCCCAAACCCAGCTCTCCCATTAATTGGATCTCTAGACCCATCTGTAAAAATGATTATACTACTCTGATTAATTTAATTAAGATATACCACTATTCTTGGTATCACCTCCATCTTATCTTTTTCCTGAAGAAAAGCAAACTCAACTTTCAACTCAGGCATCACCCAATATGGCATAGGTAACCATTCTATATGCTCTGCAATACCTCCCTGTTCCAATCCCATCTTCATAGCCCACTGATTTATTATTATATTTTCTACTTCCAACAAACGAAATTAATAGGATCATCATTTTCTAAACTCCTCTCCAACTTCCACTGATTAACTGCCAGTAACTCATCTCTCATCCTACACCTCTCAACCCCCAAAGTTTCTGATCTATGCACTTCTTGAAAGCTATCAACACACATACCTGCTTTTTCCTTATTGGAAACCGCCTCCACATCACCCTTCTGTAACACTGGTATTGATCTTCTTTTATATATCCCTGACATTCTACGCACAGCTGACCACAATTGTCTTACTGGAGTTTTCAGGACCTAGTGTATTACAAAACTTCCTCCAACTATTTTTCTTTGCATCCTTTATAACTCTTCTTGCTACTGCCCTTAAATGCTTATACTCAATTGCATTAATCAATATTGGGTATTTCTTAATCGTCTATATGCTACATTCCTACTCTTTACAGCTTCATCACATTCTTTATTCCACCAAGGAACCAGCACACGGCACTTAGGTTTCTGCTTCATTGTAATGGCATGACAAGCAGCCTCATGTATCATATGACTAATGGAAGTATTCCAAGTATCTACAGAACCCTTACTATAAACCTCTCCTACTAAGCTTAAAGCTTTCTCCTGAAATTTATCCCATTTATGCGCTTAACCTCTTTTTTTCCGGGTATAATTATATGGAATGCCAAAGCTGCCAAAAAAAAAAAAAACATACATACATACATACGGAAATAAATATAAAAATAAATATATACATAAACAAAATTAAATGAGTATTTCTACTAATATCTCCTTATTTATGCATAATTGCATTTTTCCACATATATTTCCACATTTTATTTATTTATACATTTCTTTGTCCATCTTGTAATGAGGGGGGTATATTTTATTTCAGACAGCAATCAAGCTCAGAGTTCTGTCTTATAGGCAAAAAATAAGTTTTGAGGCCTTTGAATAGTGCAAGTCAATGAATGAATGGTTTAAAAGTGGATGATATGGCCAAAATCTTATATCATCGTGACAGACAAAATCGGAAAAGACATCAAATTGGACAAGGCAGAACTGAGGACAACATATTCGAAAAGATATAAAGGAAGATTATTTTTATTACAATACTGAGAATGGCTTCTGTGAAAACAGTATCTGTGGAAGATCTGTCTTGTCCTGTGTGCTGTGAAATCTTCAATTTTCCTGTTATCCTGTCATGTAGTCACAGTATCTGTAAAGAGTGTCTTCAACAGTTCTGGAAAAACAAGAAAGTCCAGCAGCGTCCCGTCTGCAGGAGAAGATCCTCAAGAGGTGAACCTCTTTGTAATCTGGTGTTAAAAAAACTTATATTATTCATTTTCCTACACTCTCAGAAAAGGTACAAAAGTTGTCACTGGGGCGGTACCTTTTCAAAAGGCACACCTTTGTACCTAAAGAGTCCATATTTGTACCTTAAAGGTACATATTAGTAACTAAAGTGTACATATTAGTACCTAAAAGTTACAAAAGTGACACCTAGTGACACCGTTTGTACCTTTTTATCTGAGAGTGTACAAGAGAATCTTAAACACATAAAATAAGTTTAAAAAGAGTGCTATAAAACAGCTCAGCACATCAAGGTGACTATTTAGAATATCAATTTTTAACACGACTGATCATAGACAGAAATGTGAAAATGCTGAGGTGATTTAGTTCAGTTTTTTTTTAAATGTTTTAGTCACAGTATCTGTAAAGAGTGTCTTCAACAGTTCTGGAAAAACAAGAAAGTCCGGCAGCGTCCCGTCTGCAGGAGAAGATCCTCAAGAGGTGAACCTCTTTGTAATCTGGTGTTAAAAAAACTTACGTTAGTCATTCACAGCAGAAAGTGCTCCAGGGTCTGAGGAGGTCTGCATTATCCACAGTGAGACATTACTCTCATTTCACGTCCCCTTCATCCTTAATTAATCTTTTTGATATTTTGTAAATGCAAATACATATCTAAATTTTTATTTGTGGCTCAATGCTTAATGTACATATAAAATACTTATAATAATATGCCAACATCTCTGGAAAAAATGGAGTTTCACTGATTTTAACATTTAAACTTTCTAGGAGGAACTCAATACAGCACTTATACACTCTCCGAAAAAAAGGTACAAAAGTTGTCACTGGGGCGGTACCTTTTCAAAAGGCACACCTTTGTACCTAAAGAGTCCATATTTGTACCTTAAAGGTACATATTAGTAACTAAAGTGTACATATTAGTACCTAAAAGTTACAAAAGTGTACCTTTTGAAAAGGTACTGCCCTAGTGACACCGTTTGTACCTTTTTTTCTGAGAGTGTACAAGAGAATCTTAAACACATAAAATAAGTTTAAAAAGAGTGCTATAAAACAGCTCAGCACATCAAGGTGACTATTTAGAATATCAATTTTTAACACGACTGATCATAGACAGAAATGTGAAAATGCTGAGGTGATTTAGTTCAGTTTTTTTTTAATGTTTAGACTCAGGCTGAGCTCACAGAGCAGCATATTAAAGAGGAGTTTAAGAAGCTTCATCAGTTTCTGCAGGATGAAGAAGACGCTTCAATCACTGCACTGAGGAAGGAGGAAGAGCAGAAGAGTCAGATGATGAAGGAGAAGCTTGAGGAGATGAACAGACCGATCTCAGCTCTATCAGACACAATAAAAGACATAGAGGAGAAGATGAACACTAGTAGCATGTCATTTCTAAATGTGAGAACTGTTTTCTTCTTGTATTCAAAACAACTTACCTTACCTACCAGCACAGTCAAACTTTCACCCTGTTTTAGGAATCTCCTTTAACACAATTAATTTATGCAAATATTAATTGTTTGAGGAGATACTAAATTGTTTTGTTTATTTTCCAGAACTTAAAAGTCATCATGGAAAGGTAAGTGAGCTGTTGTGTCACTTGTGTCATCGATTGTGAACTCAAACTCTCTGCATTTCTGACTAGTGAATGTTATTCCAGAGCCCAGAGTTCACAGCAAGATCCACAGATCCTTTCTGGAGCTTTGATTAATGTGGCAGATCATCTGAGAAACCTGACCTTCAGAGTCTGGAAGAAGATGCAGCAACTTGTTCAAAACTGTGGGTGAAAACAGTAATCACTGAAACAATGATCTCACATCTTAAAAAATAATGACATCGAAGAACCATTTTGGGCTCTTTAAAGAACCTTCGAGTGAACAGTTCATAAAATAACTTTTTATTCTTTGTGTAAAGAACATTTTAATAATCTAGAGCATCTTTTTTTCCACTATAAAGAACCTTCTGTGTGATGGAAAGATTCCATGGATATTAAAGGTTCTTTGTGGAACCTTTGATCCCAATCAAGAATTTTTAAGAGTGTGTTACAGACAAAGTGACTAGACGTCATCACTAAGACTCATGGGGTAGTTTTATGAGAAGTGGGCCCACTTCTCCCCAGGCACAATGAGTAGACTATACTATACTCTAGAGATCATTAGTAACCCTGTTGTTTGTATCTCTCATCAGCTCCTGTGACTCTGGACCCGAACACTGCAAATACACGTCTGTTTCTTTCTGATGATCTGACCAGTCTGAGGCATAGCAAGACACAGCAACTGGTTCCTAATAATCCAGAGAGGTTTTATCCATATGCTTGTATTCTGGGTTCAGAGGGCTTTAACTCAGGAACACACTTCTGGGATGTGGACGTTGATTTCATGTTGGGTTATTGGAGTAACCACAGAATCAAACCAAAGGAAGGGAACAGCTTTCTTTTACACCAATGTCTGGTGCATGTGGTATGAAGATGGTAAATATTTCTCTCAAGCACCAGAGAAACCCAATAGCACCTTTCCAGTTAAAGAAAAGCTTCAGAGGGTGAGATTGGAACTGGACTGGGACAGAGGAAAACACACATCTATGCACAATGACAACCACCTTCACAGAGAGAGTCTTTCCGTTCTTTTATACTGTTGATGGATCTGTCCCTCTGAAGATATTACCAGCTAAAGTGGATGTAACAACAGAAAAACTGTGTAACACATGATCATTTACATGATAACGAGCAAAAATATATATTAAAGAATCAAATATATAAGCTACAAAATAACACTATAATCATAGAAAAATGTCTGATAGTGTTTCAGAAATAGGATGATAAATATTTACTGATAATTCTATTCCTGTTCTGAATATTTGTGTGTGATTTATGTGGGCTCGAAAGTAAATGCAGAAATAAGATCATGTCCGAATAAAACAGTTGATTAATATTTATGTTTTCTTACATGTTAAAATAGGCATATATGTGCAAGCATTCTATGTTACAACAATTAAAAGGCCCTGCCAACTACTAGAGCCACCCTTAGCTTTGACATCTGTCAAGACATCTCAGGCTGCCTGCCAACTCCTACAGGTGTGTCTTTGTTATGCTAACTCAAAGTGAGCGCTTTATGTAACTTACATGAGTGACAAGGATCAGGTCTGGCTCCATAGCTCAGTGGTTAGAGCACTGGTCTTGTAAACCAGGGGTCGTGAGTTCAATCCTCGCTGGGGCCTAAATGAAATTTTTTAAAATGTGACCTGTTCTGAAGATGACCCCTGAAGTTAAGCTGAAGATGCAACATACTGTGGTCCTATGGATGAACTTAAACCTTCAAGAAGAAGGAACGCTGGGAATTGCAGGTATAAGGCTCTGTTCTTCCATACAGGCTCATGCTGGGAAAACAGTCATCCTTGAGGAGGAGACCGACTAGCAGGCAGACCAACATCAGTACAATAGAATCAGAGACTTTACCAGCAACACTGTGAGCTGTTCCAGCCAGGGGCTTTCAAGAGAAAAAAATATAATTAAAGAAATTATTCCTTTCTCTAGAGGGTGTGAGACCTGTTTCTATGTTCTAATTTCTATCATTTACCTGTACTGTACAATGCCGGTTGATTTTCTCAGTGTACCACTATAATACCTTGAGATGCTGGTAGATGGCAGCAAAATAAAATGTATGTATGAGCTATCAGGAGCTACAGTGAGCATTGTATTGTTTTTGGTTCACATACAGATACAAATGACTGATGTCAAATAATATTATGTCAAATATACAGCATAAGAATGAAGGTTGTTCATTTGAAACAGTTTAGCGAAAGTCTATAAGTGTAAAGGGGGTCATTTCACTTTATTTTGAGGCAACAAATCAAATTCACAATGGAAGCAGCCATATGCATCCACAAGCAGATAAAGCTTACAAAGATAAACTGTATGACAGGACATCAGAGAAGGAACATGAGGTGAGATGCCGAACTGTTTAGTACAGTTCAACCTGTGTGGTCCTATGAAGTGGATTTCTACGTTTAACCAAACACTATCTTGATTCACCAGATGCCCTCACAAGAGAAACAAAAACACCAAACAAAATTACAGTCATTTTGGTCTGTTAAATCTTTTCTTTCCTAAAAAAAAACATTTGGTCAGTTTGCAAAAACAATAAAATGTAAGATGTTTATTTTCTGTTGTAAGAAAAAGAAATGATGGTGCTTGTTTTGCCTTCATTAAGCTGTAGTGGCTAGTGGTGAGAGAACAGGTGAGGGGACAGGGCTTGTGGATCTATCATTGTCTCTATGATAATACAAACATGTAAGTGATGCTCCTATTTCAATTATATCAAGACTTTTACATTTCACATTATAGTGCAGATTTCTTACTACAATCATATTTGTGTTTGGACATGGGTATCAGAGAGACATCACATATATCATAGTACAGAAAGATCATATAAAAAGTTTGTTCTGGAGAAAGGAGTCACTTAGAAACAAATGAAGTCAATTGGGCCCCTATACTAGAATGTGACCAGTCTGTTGTTTAGTCTGATCTTGTTAGGTTTATTAAGTGTGATTTGATTTTCTTGTTTTCTCACATGTAAGAATATGTACAGTATATATCTGCAGGGGATTATGAGTTATTATGTGGTGGCTACAGTTTTTTTGGGGGGCCTTTTGTTGTAGCTCTTATTTACAAAACATGGTAGAATATAGAATGTTAAGTAGGTAAAGAGACATGAAATAAAGGGGAAAATAAAAAGAGGTTGTGTGTGTGTGTGTGTGTGTGTGTGTGTGTGTGTATGAGTGTGTGAGATTGTGTGAGATTGTGTGTGTGTGTTATAGCCTACATAACAATGAATATAATAATATAAAAGCAATAACATACAAATATTAAATAAAGAAACGATTAGTGAATGCATGTAAAATTGGATGGATAAAATGTTTTCTTGTAGCCCTATATTATTTTGTTTTTACATATTCTTTTAACATTAACTAATAAAACAAGCTTAATTTGAATCCTTTCTACATCGAGCGCAATATAGCCTATCCTAGTGGTATAGTGGTAATATCGCAGTTGTTTTGTCATTCTTAATCCAAAATAAACTATAATGTATTAATAATATCCATTTCTGAAAATCCCAGGTTGCTATGGTCGCGTGGGTTTGTTTACGCATTAAACTCGTTGCCACGTAACATGTCACAGCTCACAAGAGAAATCAAGCTTGCCATAACAGCGCATGATCAGCCCCGCCCTTCAAAACGCCCAATGATGCCTTTTTATTTTTCTCATTGGTGCCACAGACTGAACAGTTCTTAGACAAATATACGGTACTAAAATGATGTAAAGAGAAAAATAAAATAAAAAAATGATTTTTGAGGCGCGAGTTTCTAATAATGGACTGAGAAAAGGACAGACAGCAGGCCCACTGATCCTGATGGGGTTTTTTTAAACCGAAGAAGAGAAAGTGAAACAAAAATCAAGATCATTGGGTTTATTCAAAAGCTGAGAATGGCTTTTGTGAAAATAGTATCTGTAGAAGATCTTAATTGTCCAGTGTGCTTTGAAATCTTTAAGACTCCTGTTCTTCTGTCATGTAGTCACAGTATCTGTAAAGAGTGTCTTCAACAGTTCTGGAAAAACAGGAAGACTCAGGACTGTCCCGTCTGCAGGAGAAGATCCTCAAGAGATGAACCTCCATGTAATCTGGTGTTGAAGAACTTATGCGAGTCATTCACAGCAGAAAGTGCTCCAGGGTCTGAGGAGGTCTGCATTATCCACAATGAGAAACTCAAACTCTTCTGCTTGGACGATAAACAGCCTGTGTGTATTGTGTGCAGAGATTCAGAAAAACATGCTAATCACAGATTCAGCCCAATCGATGAGGTTGTTCCATCTTACAAAGTAAGACATATTTCTCTTGTTTCCTAGAAATAATAAAAACATAATTGGTTACAATTGGTTCTCTCAGAAACGGCACTTTCACAGATTTTCACTTTGTTAAATTCAAGGAGCAGCTTAATACAGCACTGAAGTCCTTACAAGAGAAGCTTAAACACAGAGAAAAAAATAAAGGAGAGTGTGATCAAACAGTCCAGCACATCAAGGTGAAGATCAGGAGTCAAATCATCAATATTTTCAACACCGAATATATAATGTATATGTAATTTGTTATATGGGATTGCATATTATTTCAGACTCAGGCTGAGCTCACAGAGCGGCATATTAAAGAGGAGTTTAAGAAGCTTCATCAGTTTCTGCAGGATGAAGAAGACGCTTCAATCACTGCACTGAGGAAGGAGGAAGAGCAGAAGAGTCAGATGATGATGGAGAAGCTTGAGGAGATGAACAGACAGATCTCAGCTCTATCAGACACAATCAAAGACTTAGAGGAGAAGATGAATGCCAGTGACGTCTCGTTTCTACATGTGAGAACAGATTTCCATTTCTTCTTGTGCACAAAACTTACTTTAAACGTGTATTGAGAAGCTCTTTTGACATGATTCGTGAAAAAATATATATTAATAATTCAAGGAGATACTAAATTGTTTTGTACTGTATATTTTCCAGAGCTTTAATGCCACAATGGAAAGGTAAGTGAGCTGTTGTGTCACTTGTGTCATTGATCGTGAACTCAAACTCACTACATTTCTGACTAGTGAATGTTATTCCAGAGCCCAGAGTTCACAGCAAGATCCACAGATGCTTTCTGGAGCTTTGATTAATGTGGCAGATCATCTGAGAAACCTGACCTTCAGAGTCTGGAAGAAGATGCAGCAACTTGTTCAAAACTGTGAGTCTAAAATATCGCAGATTAAACCTATGTAGGATATGGAGGATATGTAGGAAAAACATTCACCCCCAAAATTGACCCCCATTTTTAAAGTCAAAGATGAATAAAACAAGGGGTCTTTTCATAACAGAGCAATGTCAGAGAAAATTTGTCAGAAATAAGACAAGTGTTTATTAATGATAGTCTGTTCACTCATACTGTTTAAATAAGCATCAGAATAAAAGCACCTGTTGTTTGTATCTCTCATCAGCTCCTGTGACTCTGGACCCAAACACTGCAAATACTTATCTGATCCTGTCTGATGATCTGACCAGTCTGACAAGCAGTGAAACGTGGCAACCGGTTCCGGATAATCCAGAGAGATTTGATGAATATTCTTGTGTTCTGGGTTCAGAGTGCTTTAACTCAGGAACACACTTCTGGGATGTGGAGGTTGGAGACAATTCAGAGTGGGTTATTGGAGTAACCACAGAATCAAACCAAAGGAAAGGAGAAGTTTTCTTTAAAACCAATGTCTGGTGCATGTGGTATGAAGATGGTAAATATTTCTCACAATCCCCAAAGAAACCAAACAGACCATTTGCAGTTATAGAAAAGCTTCAGAGGGTGAGAGTGGAGCTGGACTGGGACAGAGGAAAACTCTCATTCTGTGATCCTGTAACTAACACACATCTACGCACAATGACAACCACCTTCACAGAGAGAGTCTTTCCGTTCTTTTATACTTTTGATGGATCTGTCCCTCTGAAGATATTACCAGCTAAAGTGGATGTAACAACAGAAAACGCTTTGCACATGACACGCTTGTAACATTACATCTGCCTTGATATGAGAGAGAGTCTTTCCGTTCTTTTATACTTTTGATGGATCTGTCCCTCTGAAGATATTACCAGCTAAAGTGGTTGTAACAACAGAAAACGCTTTGCACATGACACGCTTGTAACATTACATCTGCCTTGATATTAAAGATTTAAATGCTTAGAAGACTATCGTTGTTTTTGAGCCCAATATCATTCAATCTTGAACTGAATGAACATAATTCTACAGCTTAGCTATCTGAAATCTTTCACTCAGTAATTATACTGATTGTTGTATGTAAATAGCATCTCCAGAGTCTTCCTTTTAACAAGTCTGTCTTCAGCTCAGAGCTCATCATCGGGACACTACATACCTTTTGTCACTTTTGCCTGTGATGGTTTTTCAGTCTCATCCTACATTTCTAACAGTTGTTCAGGATTTGATCACGCCAGTGGTGAGGTGACTCTCAGGCGTGGATTTTTCTTTGTCTCCAAGTTACTGAAGCCATTTAAATTATATTCTTATTCTAATAAGATCAGGCCTCGTGAAATCATATTATAAGGCAAACTTCTCTGATGTTTGACTGTAATGTTTATATTTGGGCTTGGACATTAGAGAGCCATCATGTAAAGCATAATATAGAAACATCATCTGAAAATGTTAAGATTTTGTTCAGGAATAAGTAAAAGCTTACGAACAAATGAAGCCAACTGGGCTCCATATAAGACTGGCAAGACTGTTGTTCTATTTATCGAGTTACCATATCATTTTTTACAGGTGTTTAGTTTACAGTGCTGTCTTAATGTAGCTTCAATGAGTAACTTAAAAAAAAGTTTAAAAAGTTGAGGGGCTCTCTTAGAAGAATGTGTGAGAAATTTTCCTTCAATGCATCACTGTAAATTCCTCATGATTCTGGTAGATGACAGCAAAATAAAAACCATCGAGCTAACTGTAGCAATACTGTGCTTTGCTTTGTTTTTAGTTTACATACAGATCACAAATAGAGGTGATATCAGATTTCATTTTACCAAATATACATCATAAGAATACAAATAGTTCACTGAAAATGATCCACTGAAAATCTATTAGAAAAAATGGTCACTTCCTACATTGCTGTAACCAATCAAATTCACAATGAAGGCAACCATAAACATCCACAAGAGGCTCAATTTGTTCTGATGCAAGTATGCTAGTCCTTTATATCCTGTAGCATTAAGTGTTCAGTCAGCAAGTACATGCGTGTTTGGGGGAAAAGTTCTCCATTAGGGCACAATGCAGGTGGCTTTACGGAGAGTCAGGTATCCAGTCACCACATCTGTTGGCAATTGACGAATGTAGGAAAACTCTTCAGTCGATGCAAAGTGCAGTTTAGTCTGAGGGTCAGTGTAGTTTGCCTAGGACACAGATACAAACATATTTAGGTGAGGTTCCAGAAATTAAGTGTTACAGAATTTAAAACCAACTCTAGAAATTTAGTCTCACGCTCAATTTTTCTTGTACATTATTAATTAAAAACAATTTACAACAGACTCACCAGAAGACCTGAGATGTCGGAGTACTTTTTAGCAGGTTTCATAGAGGGAGGTGCATCTATGCTGCAGTCTGACAGAGAAAAAGACAACAGGGATTTGAATATTGTCAAAATAAATCAACACTGACACTCTGACCACTTACATGGTCTGGCAATAGTTATATGCCTTATATATCAGTTCTTTGACAATATTAGTCAGATTCATACATGTTTTATGACTTTTGTAAATCAGACTCACAGTTAGGATCAGTGATTTTCCAGGGCAGTGCTTTCTCCGCTGCTAAAATCTGCTTCAGATTCTTCCACGTCCGATTCTTCTTCCCTGCTGCTGCTCCACCAATACCTGAGTGCTAGTGAAGGAGGAAGAACTTATGAATCTATTGAACTGTAACAGAGAATATTTTTCTCTCTGTCTTTATTCTGCAACAATCTTACCACAAAGTTGGGGTTCTTAAAAGCAAGACATTTGGCAGGAGTTTCTACATCAACAGCTCCCACAGGTTTTCCCTCAGAAGTCGACTCCACTGGAGCAACCTTTGATAAATGCAGCACCATCAATGAGAAACATTTCGTTATCAAATGAACCAAGGAATGTAAACGGTAGACCTGTGATGTAGAGAGGCTAGAATTAATTCTTTACCTGAGCTTGAGTAGTTGACGATGCAGGTTGTGTTTTTTTCTTTTTACCGCTGTTATTATTTGGCTGCGGGCTTGTGTGGGTCGCGGGACTGACGGCTCGTTTCTTGCTCCGGGCCTGAGCAATTAACGCCGCCGCTGTCACAGCTTTACCCGTCGAGAGCGTCGCTGGATTTAAATCCATTGCGTTTGATACTCCCGGTTCAGAAGGG
Source organism: Sinocyclocheilus grahami (assembly GCF_001515645.1). Taxonomy (NCBI): domain Eukaryota; kingdom Metazoa; phylum Chordata; class Actinopteri; order Cypriniformes; family Cyprinidae; genus Sinocyclocheilus; species Sinocyclocheilus grahami. Next base: position 932,628 of record NW_015505354.1, read on the forward strand.
ACAGACATTTGTCTTCACTGACTTTTAACAAACATAACCTGAAATTTAGTAAACACGTTAGCCTGCAGCTAATCACAACATCCCGTTCGCCCGGAAGTAATGAGAACGTGCCAGACGTTTGTATTCCGTTGCTACACTCGATTTCGGCCGATGGTTCCGCTGGTGTTATAAGTTGGACTATAATTATTGTAGAACAAATATAAAACAAAATGAAGGATCATTGTTATTTATATATTTATGCTAAAATTATAATCTTTCAGCTTGTTTTATTTTTGTTCTGCTTTTTAGTTAAATGGCCAACACTTGTTCACATCTAAATTGAAAACAATAAAATGGATGTTCTACATACAGTGAATGGGCCTAATATATCTGTAATGTATTTGCAGTTTAATTTGAAATAGGGCCAACACATTGCCTATTCCCTTTCACAGCAGTTAGCTGAAGTTAAGTTTGATTTATGCTCTATGACAGACTCATTATAGAATACAAGAGGGTAACGCCATTTATATATGTGTTGCTGGGGGAAATAAATGACTAATTAACTTTGTTAAAAACAGATATCAGGTAATTATTTCTCCTCTCTCTGTAGAGTTTGATACTGCATCCACCACAGTGGCATTATCCTTCACATTTCCCTTCTCATATTTCTTTCACTGAACGAGAGAGAAAAGTAATGAAAATGTACACAGGATCAAACATAGTTATTTCCATTTGAACCATTCACAGTGTAGTTGTAAATTTGTGATATTAACTGATGTACAGATCAAACCACAACAAGACTTAATATGAAAACATTTATATTTCTTCTCGTTAAGGATGTCTAACTTGAGTTTATTTTAAAACAAAATGAAGGATCATTGTTATTTATATATTTATGCTAAAATTATAATCTTTCAGCTTGTTTTATTTTTGTTCTGCTTTTTAGTTAAATGGCCAACACTTGTTCACATCTAAACTGAAAACAATACAATGGATGTTCTACATACAGTGAATGGGCCTAATATATCTGTAATGTATTTGCAGTTTAATTTGAAATAGGGCCAACACATTGCCTATTCCCTTTCACAGCAGTTAGCTGAAGTTAAGTTTGATTTATGCTCTATGACAGACTCATTATAGAATACAAGAGGGTAACGCCATTTATATATGTGTTGCTGGGGGAAATAAATGACTAATTAACTTTGTTAAAAACAGATGTCAGGTAATTATTTCTCCTCTCTCTGTAGAGTTTGATACTGCATCCACCACAGTGGCATTATCCTTCACATTTCCCTTCTCATCTTTCTTTCACTGAACGAGAGAGAAAAGTAATGAAAATGTACACAGGATCAAACATAGTTATTTCCATTTGAACCATTCACAGTGTAGTTGTAAATTTGTGATATTAACTGATGTACAGATCAAACCACAACAAGACTTAATATGAAAACATTTATATTTCTTCTCGTTAAGGATGTCTAACTTGAGTTTATTTTTATAGCAATCAGGTATAGAGTTATCGATATATCATTTTTAGAAATATTACTTTCTTCATGTTTTGCCTATTTTACATCATATCCATGGAGAGGAAACTTCAAAGAGGTGAGTGTCACCTTTCTTAATTTCATTCTCTCTGTTCTTGACCTTTCTTCGAATGCCATTACTTGTCATTTCACCTTTTCTGCCGTCTCAAATGTCAACTTCAGAGTTCACTACGTTCTCTTTCATATGGACCCCTCTGAATGTTTTGAAGTGAAATATTGTTGGAGACATAAAGAGAAAAATGTGACAGAGAAATCACGCCATGCAGAGCTACACGCTCAGTAGAACATTATGTTGTCCTTGAGTTTATTCATTGCTGCCAGTACTTTTATCCTTCAAACTTCTATTCAAAAAGCAGGCTATGTCATTTTCTTTATTGCACCTGGATTCCTTAAAAATGTAATGACAAAAGGGGATCCTGCTGTTCCAAAAGCAAAGACATTATTGTGGCATTTCATGAGTTTGCAGGGTGGTCAAAAGGCTAATAATTCCTGTGACATTTCAAATCCTTTGTGAATCATGAAGCATTTGCATAAAACTAACATAGCATTCAAATACAAATGCTCCAACATTAACTCTTTCTTTCTCTTTTTTACTGGGATTAATTTTTGAGGTACTACGATCTGAAGATCACATTTTCCACAGCGCGTGGAGCCTCGGATCTGCACTGGGACGAAGCGAAAGGACTCAGCGGTCTCTCTTATCGTGTCGTGCGCTGTCGAAACGAGAAAAGGTAAAATCACTTAAAATCCACATCTTACATCTAACCCGCATAATTATCGGCTCCCGAGTCGGTTTCTCGGGCTCCTCTGTAGCCGGCTGGTTTTCTGGTCTGTTCATGTGTCAGTGTTAAGCAGAAAGACAGGAGGTTAAACAGGAGCAACGGGAATTCGACTTTTTTTAACGTCAATAAAATGTCTTTCGCAGTGAAGGCATGTATGCCAAGCCGTTGTAACAAATTATCCCCTTTAACGCTAGCTAGTATGTTTGATTATATTACTACTTATTGAGTAATTTATTAGTAAGTAATCAAATAATAACTAACAACGAGCAATATATTTGCTACAGTATTTATTAATCTGTTAACGTTAACTGTTTATTGTTAGTTCAAGTCCATTCAGTAATATTGACAGATACAACTTTTGTATTCATGTATTAGTATTATGTTGAAATTACTTGTTAAGTAAGATAAGAAGTATTTTTCATTGTTAGTTCATGTTAACTAATGGAGTCAACTGTTGTCAACAACTGAAACGTATAATTTTCACTATTAGGCTACCTATTCAGGTTCTTGTATTCATTCTAGTATTCCATCCTAGTACAGATTAATGCGACACTAGTACCTCAGGTTTTACATTCCTTATATCACTAGTTGCAATTGTTTTTTTTACAGTGCGAGTGTAATTATTAGCCAAAATGGCTGCTTTATAGGTACATAAAAAAAGTTACAACAGTTGGAATATATATTACTGTCTAATGAAGAGGTACTGATGTTCAGTTGTCATTAGGAAAACTGGAATAGATATTACTAAACCTTAAAATAGTCACTATGATATGATTTATCTGAATGACAAATTCCCATAGAATTCAGTGGCGACGTTTAGTTCATATTTGTTACCGAAAACAGTGGAGTAGTTACTCGTCATTTTGGGATAGTGATTAGTAACAAAGGAATAAGTACTGATAACTAATAATTAATATGTTCTAGTAGTGACTTATTCAAAGGATTCTAGTCACCAATGGGATAAGTAGTAGGATTTAGTATGTAATGAATAGCTACTAGTGAAGTAAATAAATATCTGCAAAAAATTACAATGAAAAAGGATTAAAAACATAGTCACTGTTGGATTAATTGAAATGGCTTGTCAAAAGTATTTTGCTGTTCAGATTGACGTTGCTGTTCAGACATTTGCTCTTTTGAGGGCTGCTTCAGTGTGTAGGAAGAGTCAGAGAAGTAGGCTGACATAAAAAAAAAAAGTGAACATGGAGCTGATCCCGAGTGTTGCTTCTATTCTTCTGCTGTCGAATTCAGTGATGGGAAGCTTTGACCCCCAGTTGCCTTGTTTGTGTGTTTAAATTATGTAATTCTGCTATGCTTATTACTGAATAGCACTTGTCTAGTATAAGAGCTGTTTTATGGTTCAGTGGCTCTCAGGAGCCCATTGATGACATGACAGGCAAAATTGAGCATGCTTTTGTCGAACACCCCAAGTTGTCATCATCACGTATTGTGTTGCTTGCTGCTGAAGCATTACTAAATAAGTTGTCAGTCATGCTTACAGCCAATGACGCTCCTCAAACTGCTGGCAGATTGGGCAGCGTCCACTCCTTTAAATTTGATTACATTTGGAGCTCTGTGTTGGGGCCGTCTTTATAGATCCAGTGGATGATTGATCATCAAGACAGACGGTGCATTTATGTCTTCGTAATCACTGGAAGGACCATTCGAAGATGAGAGCATGGAGACGGCGGGCGGCGGGCCCCTAGAGTCAAAAATGAAGCTGTACAAGCAGAGGGTGCAGGAAAGAATCTGTCATGTTTTTTCACAGAGGAGAGAACGAGCTATCCATTATTTATCGGCTACTTTCACTGGCCTTCTTCTCTGCTTTAAACAGCGCACTGGCTATGTGGATTTTGGACAGACCCCTGGCTACATGTGTGCTTTAGTTGGGGGGGAATTGATAGTCCCAGTGTGTGAGGGGCTAAAGCGTAGCCTGAGGGCATCAAATGCTAGCTGTGCTTGGAGAATACGTTAAAACAAAAAGGGTAGAGGCAAAGCATCGCTTTAAGACTGTAATATATTTCTAGTCTGTGCAGTATTGTTTTGACACTTTTTTGTGAATAATACATTGAATCAACAGAAGATTTTGTCAAGCAGATTTTTATTTTAATATTTTTTTGAATTTATTTTTACAGTTACTGTTGTTTTTAAAACTCTAAAACCTCAACTGACATTGCAAAACAATAGGGGTGCTCCAATCAGGATTTTTGAGGCCGATCACAGAAAGCAGTATCTGCCGATATGATCACCGATACTGATCTTTTTAAAGCCTTATTTTTATCATTCCAATCAGGAATTTTAGACAATTATTCAGGGCCTGAATTAAATTTTTTAAAATGGGGGGGAATTTCCCTCTTATAGGTGACTCTTGTGAGAGGGGATTTTTATTTTATTTAAAGGGTGGAGGGGAGCATTCTTTAGACATTTTTCAAAAATATATATTTATCTCACCTAAATCGATCATGAAGTGTATTTTTGTTTTTACTCTTGTGCAATTGTTGCAGAATAGCTTACACACAGCACAAAAAAGTTGCTCAAGCAAGTGGCAAAACATTTAAAATACATTTCTTACATTATCACAAACATTCTAAATTAAAACTCACCTCTGACAGAAATAGTCAGTTCTACTGCCTTTTGCTTTTAAATCTTTATTACAAGCCATCCTGCGGTTCATAAAGAATAGGGATGCACCGATATGAAAATTTTGGCCGATACCAATAACCGATAATTCTTTATTTTTGAAAGCCGATAACCGATATGTTGGCCGATAAATCTATATCCAAATTTT
>NW_015505354.1:937741-949937 GCF_001515645.1 Sinocyclocheilus grahami
TTCTCATTAGAATGTTATATACACGACATTCCCAATCATAGTTATTAATGTTGTGCACTGCTGTTTGAGTTTATCACCGGTAAACTGAAGCGCTCTTTTAACTTAACCAAAAGCATTCTATGTGAGATAAATCAGATATACATCAAATAAACACAATATTACAACGTACAATTGCACAAAAGGCCGCAAACAAACAGCGCGCGTCTGAAGTGTCTCTGAAGGAAATAATGCATTATTTATCGGCTTAAAGATATCGGCCAAATTTTCTTATCGGGCCGATACCGATAACAGAAAAAATGAGCATTTATCGGCCGATACCGATATGGTGGCTGATATATCGTGCATCCCTAATAAAGATCTTTGTTTTCCTACCTCCACGAGTGCCATTTATTATTGCCTTGTTTATCTAAAAGTGCTCTTTTCCTTTAAAACTAGCCAACAAGCCATATGTGTTGACTGTGAAACACAGTAGAATTTAATTATATGCATTTATGGTGTAATTACTACACTTTCGTTTTCATATTTACCGCAAACAATGCACTGTTACCTTAATTCAGCGCTTGCAGTGCAGCAATAGACTCGGTGTGGAAACGATCTCTCCACAGCTGCAGATGCACCGCTCCTGAACGCACTGCCGGACCGCAACCCCAGTGGGAAAGCTTGAATCCATTAACATGAGCGAGGAAAAATACGCACCGCATACGCACTGCAAACGGAGTATGTGTGAACCTGGCATTATGTGTGTGCGCTGAGAGTGTGCATGAGCGCTGAATTGTTTAAACACTGGCAAGAATTAAAAAGTAATGCAATTTATAAACTTCAGTGACGATGCAGCACTAACTTTTTACATTTTGTACAAAAAAATAAAATAAAATCGTGAATCGAACCGTGAAATCAAAATCGTGATTCGAATCAAATCGTGAGTTGAGTGAATCGAACCATCCCTACCATTGACATATTGGTAGATTTAATTAATTAGTAGATTTAACCAATGATTGATACTTAAAGTTGGTGTGATATAAAAATTCACATTATTTAATAAATGCATGTTAAAGATCATATTTTGAATGATTCATCCATGTATGTTTACATTTTTTTTGTTTGTTTAAATTGACTTCATAATCATAATGTCATAACTTGATCTTCCAGTAAAAATGACTGACTCTTTGGTTATGTATACCAGACTTCTCCAATGATTTAGTCTGCTTAAACTCCGCCTCTCTACAATCACCCACATCTCAAAATCCAATCAACAACCTCTGAATAGAACCAAATTCCCGGCCCACACTTTTTTTCCTTTTTGGGTAATCTGTTACACTCAGAGTTACGTCACAGTATGGAATAAAATATCTGCTGTTACTTCCGTTTCATCGCGTCTAACTTGAAAATCCAAAAAGTCATGAATAACATTATGTTCTTGGCAATAGTTAAAGATAAGGTCAGGCAGATGTGGAAGTAACTTAGTGCTGAGAAATCTTGGAGAGAATAGGCTGCCGGGTCCTAACATTTATAGAAAATGAATCATATTCCACGGAACCAGTCTGTGCAGCACAGCATGCTGTTTCCCCTCTCAGCAAGACTTCAGCAGAACTGCAGATGTGCATCCTTAATGCGTACAGTTCTCGGCATGCGATTGTGTGAGTGAGGCGCATGTTGTTGGTCTGACAGTGGGAGCGGCTCTGCGTTTGACACGGTACTGTGCGTTTGACTTTAGCTTCGTTCTTTGTGCGAGTTTATGCTGGTGTATGTTCGTCGATGTTTGTGGGGGGGGGGGGTTGTTTAGTGTGTTCCTCCAAGAGGCTTTGGAACAATAGTCCCATTCTGTGACTCTCCCTAGCTGCTGCCCGGGCCTGGCCGAGCGCTTGCCAGAACAGACAGACAGATGGAAGGGATCGTGTTCCTGCCGGCACCTGGCATCACAGAGCACAGGAATGCTATTGTTCCTTGGTAACCCAGCGGCCGACGCGCTTTCCTGGACAGGCAATGTCGAAACGAGGGTGGAACTGAATTATAAATCACATGACGCAATAAATAACAGTTGTTCAACAAGTGCCGTTGACTGTCATTGGCGACGTCTGACATGAGAGTTTAGGAGAGTGATGGTTTATGAAGGAAAGCTTAAGACTGTTGTCCAGGGTCATCCGTAATGGATTAGATTAAGACCTCCCGTTAGCACTTGTGAAGCACTCTGATACTGACATTCAGGTTAATGGGGATCTCCAGAGGGCCGGTTGATGGCGGCTGCTAGACGAGGCAGGACATTTAAGGTCATATTTTAATACATAGGCTTTAAATAGAAATGACCGCGCAAACAAATAATGTTTCATAATCTTTCCTGCTAGTTCCTCGCAGTCAGAAACCACTGTTTTTTCCAAGCTTCATATCTAACCTCAATCTGTCTGTTCGGTTTTAAGTTTGCCCAGCCTAATCTCTTCAGGATTGCAGGTCTAAGTTATTAGTGTTGTAGATGGTTTAAACGCATGATATGGTTTGCTCATTGTGACCATTCTAGTATGCAGTAGACACCTGCATTCCATACATCGAAACAGAAACTGGAATGGAGGTTGGGTTACACCGCTGAAGATAGAGCTGCGTTGTGTGAATGTGAGTGGAGGTCGAGGGGATGTGACATTGAGATGGGGCCATTCTAGGATTTCAGTCTTACAGGGGCTCAGCTTCTCGCTTGAGCTGATGTGAAAAAGTGAGAGGTTGCGAGTTTGAACCTTGCTTGACTGACATTTAAAAAATAAAGATTAATCTAAAAATGCAGTAAAAGTTTTTGAGATGTACAATGTATGAGCAGTGAGCACCATATTGCTTTTCGTCTAATATTGGTATTATTGTTTTTTTTAAATATATTGATATCACACCATATTGAATATACATTACTGTTGTTCAAAAGTCTGAACCTTAAGATGCGGCCGACTTTACTACTTTACGACTTTATTGTGACGTATTTCCAACTGAAATGGAATATTAAATAGAGGGCACGTTCACTCTAACTCTGTTTACTTGCAAACTGCTACCATAGTCAGATTATCTGCTAAATGTTGTTTAGGTTTGCTTTAGGGGATAGAACAGCTTGCTTGCTATTCATCTCCATGGCTCTCATTCTGCAATGCTAAGTCCTCATTTTCAGCATATTGAGCTTGTATCGCTTCTCAGTCGATGGGAAACCAAGCCTAACGGTGTTCATGTTTATGTAGCTGGTCTCCAGAGCTTAAGAAACAGGCAGTTTGCACCTAATTTACAACTACATAGCATGATGCTTAGCAGAGCAATGCAGTGATTCGAAAAGAAGGATGTAGGTATGCGAAGATCCCTGAAGACTTTAGATTGAAAAATAATGATGCAATATGAAGATTTTGTTGTGTAAGTTCTGCTTAGGGCTGCCCAGTTAAAATTGAATTGATAGTGAAGTGTCATTTTTATAGGACAAAAAATAAATGTAAAAAAACTATTACACAAAAACAAGGTAACAGCAATAATACACATACACATAGGCAAAGGCAAGTAGATGGGTCCTGTGAATTAAAAAGTCTGATTAAAGGTCAGCTTCTAATATGAAGTGGCAAACTATTTCAAAGGTGTGGTGCAGAAACCGTAACATTTTTGTTTAGTAATTCACAATATATCGGTACCATATTTTTTTTTTGGACAATATTTTGTATATTGTATACATATTCATTGTACATTTATTTTGTCAATTTTTACATTTAGATTACCTCTGACATCCTCTAATGCTCACTTAAAGTTAATCTTTAAAAACAGTAATAATTTAATAACACTATTTATTACTTGTAGTCTTTAGCAAATCTCAAAATCAGTATCATTTTTCAAACTGTACATTGTTTTGTTGCCTAAATTCACTTGTAGCATTTAAAATGAGTGATTTTAGTTTTCAGTGTTTTTAAAAATTATTATTATTATTAATTTATACAAAATAGTATATAATTTATAAGGCACTTGAAAATTAATGCTGAAGAAACATCCCTTGACACTCAAAAAGAAGCTTACTATTTGCAGTGTTTCCCATACATTGATTTATTTGTGGCGGCCCTCCACAATATCAACACAGACCACAAATAGATTTGACTTCGTTGAATAAACATGAGCTCTGCACATTTCAAAGTCAAAACGTGGCGTGGGTGTTTTTATATTAATGTATCTTTGAAGGGAACTTACTGCCTTTAGAAATGTTTTGATGTCATTTTCATTTAATCTTTTCTATAATGCCCGATAAAGTAGCATTTATGAGCGCAGCGCTGCTTTGTGTTCTGCTGTAACCGGGGAAACTGCTATTTCTGCCGCTCCTAAAGCGCCTCCTGCTGGCAGAGAATGAATTTGCATTTTCAATAAACCTGTTTGCTGTTTAGCCTATATTTCCCCCGGGGGAAGTGCCGCCACAAATTGAGTGTAAATCTGTGGGAAACACTGTATTTGTCATAATTGGAGTCCTAGTACAGCAGTCTCATAAATTCACCCACACTGTCTCTCGCTCGCTGTTTTTGCTTGGAGCTGGAGTGAAGACAGCTTGTGCCTTTCTTGATGCATTCTCTCGTTTCGCAACACATTTAGTTCTGTGTGTCTCGCTGGTTTGAGGTTGGCAGACGTGACTTGTCCATAGCGCTTGCATCTGTGGCTGTGCCACCCTGAAGTGTTTACTCGCACTGTACTCTTGATTAATTTTTCTCTCTCTCTCTGTCCTCATGCAGTCACCCTCTGTGTCTCAAAAAGAGAGAAAAAGTCTGTGTAGTTATATCATCTGGTTTTTGCAGGGGGCATTCTCCAAATGGCTTCGAATAAATCGTTTTTATGTTCCCTCATTTTCTGCTGCCAAGCTTTGTCTAACGACGGCACTGTAATGTAGTTTAGTTCAATCAAGCACATTAAAACTCTCACAGACATTAAACTGTTATCTTTGCTTTGTGTCTTTTGTTACATTAGTGCACTAGTCTGTTTGAGCAAACTGTCCAAGTAGGGGAGAATATGCAGGGCTCGCAAAATCGCTAGCCCGACATCCCGGGGCTATTGTGTTTTCCAGTCGGGCTACCAAAATGTATCACCACTCTGCCCGACGGGCTATCTTAAAGGTGCAGTTGGAGATCTTGGAAAATGCAAACTTTAGCCTGATAGCACTGAAAGCGAACGTCCCACCCTCCCTGCAATCGCCGTCCAAAGCCACGCCCCCTGAACGCATACACACTCACAGACCAGAATACCAGCGACAACACAATAGGCTACATCAGCTGTTCTCAATTCCAGCCCATGTTCCGAAGGGAAGTAAACCCCTGCTCAGGGAGTAGGGAGCAATGAACACGGTGTAGAGATCATATCGATCGGAACACAGTTCATGCACGTAGCTCACTTCTAACGAGTTGGTTATCTGAATCGGGGGTGTTAACTAAGCGAGACATGCAAAATATGTGCGCGAGGACTGGAATTGGGAACCGCTGGGCTACATCATGTGTCATTCATGCGTGAACGCGCTGATGACGTGTCCTGTCTGCGCGAACAGGGTGCGCAGGGGTATGCAGATACATACATTGACAGGCAGGTAGGAAAGCCAATTAAAACACTCGGACCGAGCATTTTGATTGGACGAACATTTCTTGGTCCTACGCCTTCCACAGAATATATAAATACAGATAAATACATTTAGACCACTTAACTTAATGATTGCTATCGGGATGTGAAGAGACTTTCAACCAGCATAACAAAAAATGTTTCTGAAGACAATCACCTATTGCACCTTTAAATGCAGATCTCCCGCGGGTCCTTAACTCCTAAAGTGAGTTATCAAACTTAAGGCCATAAAAAGTTTTAAATGGATTTGTGTTTTTGTGAAAACCTGTATCTGAATTGTAAATCATGTAATTTTATGGCTCAATACTGTATGTTACCAAAGACATTGCCCAACCCCACTTGTACTGTTTATTGTACTTGTGCAGCTCTTAAAACGGGTCATAAATTGCCTTAAATTATTTTTTAAAAATGCTGCAGATACCCTGTAAATAGTGAAATAAAATTCCTTCCTTCATATTTGTTGATATTTGTGTATTGAAAATATTTTTTGTTTGACATTTAAACTCTCTGCCTGAAGGGCTACCAGGGATTTAGAAATTTTGCGAGCCCTGATATGGTAAGATGTGTCCCCTCAAATCTAGCGCACCAAACTAAGTATTTTTAGACATATGACCATATATTTGTAACGTTGCAATGTTTACTTTCTGCATGGCAGCTAAACTTGAATTTATAACCCCTTTCGCACAGAGCGTTGATTCCGGAAAATTGGCATAAAATTGCCACAGTGCCTTCCATGTGAACACAAACACGTCCCGGGATCAATCCCGGTATGGGGACCTAGTAACTTTGCCGGAATCAGTCCCGGGAACGCGCCCTGTGTGAACAAAAATGTACTGTTTCAAAATGTCGAAAATTATAGCATTACATTAAAATATTTTGTTTATGAAATCATTTCCTAGCTAGTTTATGCAAATGTGAATGAGATTATGTATTGTTAATAGATTTTTTTTTTTGTATTAATATTTTTATTTGCAATGTAAATCATTCAAATATTCTCCAAAGATTTATTTGTAGACGTTTTTCTTATTGCAGTGTAAAGCAGACACTCCTGAAATATATTTAAGCTTATTAGTTTTACCACCATCTCATTTCTTCTTGCCCAGAGGACAATGTTTAAAGAAATGGCACAGCTTACCCACTCTCCGCTGCTCAGTCTATTAGCACAGCTTTTCCTCTCCTGCAATTTATCATCATGTTTCAGACTGTGCTGCATGTTTGCACTAGCCTATGCTCTCACAGTAAACTTCACACTCTGTCCCTTCGCCATCAGACCACAGTCATCCACAGATGAAGAGCTCTCCACAGACCTGTGATAAGGTGACGGGCCTCGGCAGTGCAGAGCTGTGTGGGTGTGTCTGTCTGTGTGTATCTCTCACCTTAGCTTTTTGTGGCTGCAAGGGAGCAGGTTCACATGAAATCTCAAGCAGGCAATTTCAAGAGCTGAACATGAGCAGTGAATGAAAACTGAAATGAAAACTCCCCACCCCCCCAAGTAAATATATGTCATCCTTACAATACGATGAATTTACCTGATGAGATGCAACATTGCATAAGCCATTGTGTTCTGTTTCCAGAAATTACATGCGGCACCTGTAAGATTTTAAGATTCTTTTCAGAGAATGTATCTTTTATGTTTGTTTTGTCTTGATCCATTGGCATTTTTTTTTCTACTTTTCAACACGAAACAAACATTTACTCTATTTACTTTCTTCAAGGAAAGTAAATTTTTTGTGCATGATTAATCAGTACATGTAATTCCATAAAATATTTGTCTACATAATTTTTCATCTAATTGTAATAACTTCTGACTGATGTCCCAAATCCCTCTTACATTCCATTCATAATAGCAATACACTGATAATGTTTTTCAGATGCTGATAAGCCAATATTAAAATTATATTATTTTGTTTAAATTAATTAAACATAAAAACAAAAAAATCAAGATTACATTGTATACTGTTATTAAATTATTAGTGTTGTTAAAGATTAACTTTAAGCAAATGTTAAATAAAGACAAGGGTAATAGACAAATAAAACAGAAGAAATGAGCATGAACAATTACTTTTCTACAACAATTACATTCTATTGTGCATCTGTTCTTTTCTGATTATTTTATGGACTTATAAAAGCCACTTTCCACAATCTAATAATTTCCTTTGATCAAATCAAAATTAAATAAATTTATTTGGTTAAATATGGTCTTTTCAGAAATGTCAAATTATGGAAATTGGGCTGTGAATGCCATTTCATGTTGACTTCAAACATAGTCCTCACTAAATGTATTGTTTTATCATATTTTCAAAGAAATGTTTTTTCAATGGTAACATGGTTGCACAGTATCGCTATTAACAGGATATTGGCAGCCTACGTCAGTCGCACTGCAGCAACTAGAGCAGGTATAAAGTCATAATGCTTGAGGGCTGATAGAGGAGCAATCTTTGAGCAGACAGTGCTGTTGCTGTTTGTTTCTTTGACTCATCCCAATGATGGATGCTCAAATCCATCACTTCTGTAACATTGAGTCACATGCTGTCAGGGTTTCGCGAAACACTTTGAAGTTCTGACTCTAGCGTAGAGTCAGGGATAGGTCTGACCTTTGGATCTGTGCAAAAGGTAATTTCCCTCCTATTTTGTCTCCATAGCAACTCACCTACTGATGAGGTCAACTCATGCCCTTATGCACATGCTTGTTCATGTCTCTCGCCTGAGTCTCATTTTACAGTGAGTCGGGAGAATTATTCCAAATGTCAGGCGAGATTTGTTTTGGAGTGCTTGGTTTCTTGTTAACGTTTTGTGCATGTCTCAGTACAGAAACACAAACTGGTGTGAGGGCCCAAGAGTCTCTGCTGTTGCACAGACAGTGAGTCAGCCTCTTCTCCAAGTACACTCGTCTGATTTTGGGAGTTGTTTGACTCCTTGTTGAAGCACCCAACTTCTAGTTTTAAGCTCTTCAGAGTGGCTTTTTTGAGACTCCCCTTCTCCCTAAGTGAAACTGTTAAAGACAAATCCAGTCATCATCAAGCTGTCCATCCAAATGTTGTTTTGTCAGATATCATCTTGTTAATGTGCGTACTACCAGTGTTTCCTGCACGCAACAACGAACACAGTACGAGTCATGATGTCTAATTTTTGACCTTATGAACAGTAGTGCGGTGTTCAAAATATCGATACGACGATGTATCGTCACAGAGATTTGACGATACGAGTATCGATACAGCTGGCCCTGTATTGATACTGTGGCACGTGTGCAGCAGTGGACCACGCTTAATTTTACAACGTTTAAACTTGAGTAGAAAAGTGCGAGGTTTCTAAAAAAGAATGAATCTGTTAATAATCTGTTAATAATCTGGCATCTGAGGAACACAACGGGGTTGCCTGATATAAAGAGACGTAATCCCCAAAACAGAGCTTTACACTTGCGCAATACAGAAATATCTGCTAAACGTGCTACTTATCTTTGTCAACCTGGCAACCCTGTGCTCACGCGCTCTCTCTCCACTGTGGATAAACGCGCTTGCTTTCTGAAAACAGGGGTTAGCTTGCAGTTTAGCTATCTCCACTTCAAGTCTATTCTCAGAAAAGTGTAATTCATCAACTGTTCATTTACGACAGAGAGAGAGAGAGAGGGACTGTGTATGTATGAATTATCACCGTTTTGCCGCGTTTCTCTATTAACGGTAAAGCTGTGGCTTTAATTCCCTTAGAAACAATGATGCTACCAGCTCCTTGTTGAGAAAGATAATGTAGCTCTTGAGCGATTAAGCTATTTAGTTGATAAAACTGCGGGGCAGCGCTAAAAAGTTTGTTCCTGAATGTCTGAGTTCGGCCGCAGCGGGATCTGTGTGTGACTGAACGTAGCACCAAACTGCTTCTGTTTCACACAAATGCTGGCACAGACGTGCATGTTCGGCTAGAGTCGCTTTTGAACTCGTGCATCTTCGGAAGCGCAGCTGCACGGAAACTTAAAAAAAATGTTGTGCACACCGCCACGCAAAACGACGTCGCGCGCACTCAAAGCGAACTTGCGGACGCTCGAGTATAAATCAGCCTTAAATCAGCCTTGAGCGTGTGTGCGTTAGATACAGTGAAGACAGCTTGTTAGTTTAGAACTCTTCTAATTTTTTATTTATTTATTGTAGAGTGTGTTAATTTGTGCAATAATAACCTACCAGCAATGTAAATGATTTTTTAAACATATTAGAATGAGTACATTACAATATAAATGTATTAGAACAAGTACATTATTATTTATGGGCTTAAAAACAAGATGCAATAAATCAGAATATTGTACCTGGTGGGGAGTGCACAATGTAAACATGAAACATATGCAATTACCTATATTGTACTGTGGTACAGTTATGGAGGCCCTTCATAATGCAGAGGTCAACTGCCTGCTCTGCCAATAGTTAGAAATGGCACTATAGTATGCAGTGTTTAATAAACAGCTGTTTTTCTAAATTCTGCTGAGGTGAAATTCAGTGCAGTCATGTATCGTGGCCTCTGTATCGTATCGTGACTTTGCTGGTGATACACAGCCCTAATGAACAGGATCTTTTTAATAATTCAGTCCGAAAGATTCATGAAACAGCCTCATACTAGCTTGAGGCTTGATTCAGACTCAGTCAGTCAGTGAATTGTTCAGTTGTCACTCTCAGCCATACTTCCTTAATGTGCGAGAACAAACTTTATTGGTTCTTATGGAAGCTTGTATGTGCTTGCGTGAGAAGTGAAAACAATCCCAATTAATTCTTCTATGTTAAAGGGTTAGTTCACCCAAAAATGAAAATTCTGTCATTAATTACTCACCCTCGTGTTGTTTGAAACCCGGAAGACCTTTGTTCATCTTCGGAACACAATTTAAGATATTTTTGATGAAATATGAGGGCTCTCTGACCCTCCCATAGACAGCAAGGTAACTACCACGTTCAAGGTCCAGAAAAGTACCAAGATGATCGACAAAGTAGTCCGTGTGACATCAGTGGTTCAACCGTAATTTTACGAAGCTATGAGAATACTTTGTATGCAAAGAAAACAAAAATAACGACTTTATTTAACAATTTGTCTCCTCCGCGTCACCCCGGTGCCATTTTGGAGAGTATCCACTGAACGTAAATAGCGTATGCTATTCTGTGTTAACTGCATCACGCGGATACGTTTTCCATGTTGTTTACGCTTTGATTTGAACAAAAACAACGTATCCGCGTGATGCAGCTGACACAGAATAGCATACGCTGTTTACGTTCAATGGATACTCTCCAAAATGGCATGGCATTCATCAAAAAATCTTAATTTGTGTTCCTAGGAGATGAACGGAGGTCTTACGGGTTTAGAACGACATGAGGGTGAGTAATTAATGACAGAATTTTCATTTTTGGGTGAACTAACCCTTTAAAAGTTGAAGAAGCTGTGAACATAGGAGCTCAGTGAACTGAAGCACTTCTGAACAACCTTTACCATTTGTAATTTGTCAAATAAAAAAGTAATTTTGCTTCTAAATGTTTCATTGTAGCAGCCAAACAGCTCCCTAGTCATTTTCTTTTTGTCTGGAGCACTGGTGTGGGGTTTTTGTTCAGAATTAGAGTAATTTAGTTAATAATAAAAAAATCTCAGCAAGCATTAATTATGAAAACTCAACAGCATGCTTTGAAAATGGATTGTATTGTGTGGGAAACTTCTGGTCAGAAGAGAAATGAACACGTCTGCTAATAAAGAATCCGTAAGAAGCTGCTGCGCTCATCTCCTAGAGCAAATCTGCAATTAGTTTCTGGATGGACATGCCACGCACATACACGTGTGCACACATTCTCCATGAGATTATGAAGTTTGAGGAGCCTCTTATCCTAGTATCAGTTGAGATGAACTTGCAGTGATGTTAGGCTCAAAGAGGATTAGTAAAAGACACAGACACTTAAAAGAGAGATATTGTATGTGCATGTTTGCGAGATACACACTTGACCGATTGGTGGCTTGATTGGTCACAGCCCGGTCACAAAAGCCACAGAATATCCAGCAAGGATTTACGGGAGTCCAGCGGATCAACCCGGAACATCTCCGCACAATTCCTTCTCTCATCCTGCGCTCATCTCTCCATCTCTCTCTTCATCCTGTGCACAGGCCCAGAGGATTAGGCTGGATTTAAGAACACACTGTATGAGGAGATCACTCCAAACCCGACCGGCCTGGTGCGCTGTAGATGGTGAGGGATTGCCACTTCTCGTCTCTATGGGCGCTGCTCAGTTCAGTTCTGTTCTGTCATAGTGGTTCTGCTGGCTTGTGCCCATTAGTTGTACTGTTTAAGCTCTAGAGCTAATGATATTAGCGTGGATCTGCTCGGCAGTCTGTTAGTCGTTCATCTGGCACAGTTTGTCTCCTACCGACTGATGTCAGAAAAACTAAGTTTCCTTTTTCATCAAATTATTAAATTAAGGTAATTTTGAGATTTTAGAAAATAGTGAGTAGCCTGTAAGGTATTATATTAAAGAAATATATGATATTTTTTCTGTTGTACAACATAGATGTAAAATATTTAAGGATGCGTGAAATTAGCATATCGGTGATCGGCTGATTATTATTATTATTATTTTTTTATCAGTGTATATATATATATATA
>NW_015505354.1:949988-954342 GCF_001515645.1 Sinocyclocheilus grahami
TATAATATAAAATTTATTTAAAAATGTTTTTATATTGTACATTATAACGTTGAAATGCTTACATTTACTGCATGCTTGATGTTTGATTTTTCAGTTATATATGTTTTAGACATTTTTATTTTCTATAAATTAAATTTATTTAGACAATGCTACAGAATTTTAAAAATCTATAATTTTGCTGTTAATTATTGACTTAAAATACTTAGTAAGAAATGTGGTTAATTTTTGTTCAACTGAATTAAAAAAAATTTTTTTATTAAAAAATGTATTTAATGCTTTCCCTACTTTTCTTGCTTTCACTACTAACATTCACAATTTTTTAATGTTTAATTATGGAATGTTAATGTTAGTTAACCATTTAAAAAAAACCTTGTTTATCTTGCTCATTTCCACTCGTAGGTCAAAAAAAAAAAACATGCTGGAGGAAGACACTGGGCAGTTGTTTACTACTGGTCACGATGACATCACATCCTGTGCACCAGCTCTGTTTTCTGGGCAGATAGCAGTAGTATCCGTCTTTTGAGAGTTAGGAAGACACATAAGGAGTTAAATGTCCATTTTGTGCATGTGAATAATACCATTTAGTGAGTGGAGTAAGATGAAACCAAAAAAGTGTTAAAGGTCATTGTCTACATTGACATTTCATCATTTTGTCAACAACTCATCATGGGTTTTTGGAAAGGAGGATGTTTTTGTGTGTGTGTGCATGACAATAGACCATATGGGGATTTCCATATCAGACAGGAAGCACTGAGACAGTAAGGAAGCTCTCCAAAAAAGCTCTTCAAATGCACAGTTGGGGGATCTCACCTCAGCAGTCTGCAGACATAATCGCAGCTTAGTGAGATAACAGCGGTGTCAGTAATGCAACAGCATTCTGTGTGTGTGTTCAAAGTCTGTCTTTTCTCTCAATTACTTTATCTTCAGCCTCTTGATGGCCTGTATCAGCTCCTCGCAGCTGAATACACACACTGCATATAGTGTAACCATTGTGTTTGAGAGAGACATTGAGCAGAAGAATGACCTTGTTTATGTGCGTCTGTGCTCCCAATGAGTTTACATATTAATGACATGAATCATCTCTAATTTATCTATGAGCGTGCCACTGTATCAGCTTGTTTTATTGCTGCGGTCATACATGCATTAAGGAGATGGGAAATATTTATGTTTTTGTGTGCATGTTGTGTGTGCTTGTGCCAATGTTAAGCCAGTAGAAATCGCTCTCTGCCTTGGGCTTGAGTGGCCTGAGCTCGTGCACAGACTTAATCTGCCAGAGGCCGAGAACAAGGTCAGCCGCCGGACACTGTGTGCACGTCAATTACCAAACAATAAATAGAATATTGATGAAGCTCTCAATCATAATTGAGAGGCCTATATAATGAGTGAGCTGGAATGATTGCTAACTGGCTGATTCAATCTGAAGCCAATAGCATAATTAGTTTAATTCTTGCGGCCTGACTGTTCCACTTTCCCGATTAAGGTCATCTGATTTGTGCGGCTGAACTTGGAGAACGTGTGTAGCTGCTGGGTTTTAGCATGTTTTTGTGAATCATGGATATTAAAATAAATAATTCAGCGATAATTGTCTTACCCTCATGTTGTTTGAAATTTGGATGGTTTTTTTCCCCTCTGTGGAACCCAGAGGTGTTTTTTAGAATGTATTTTCTGTAAGCGTGAGAGTCAATGATGTAAGAGTGTCCACAATGAAGAAAACAGTATTGAGGATGGAAGAGAGTGTCATTCACTCCCCCCACTGACGATTCCTGAATTCCAGAATTATCTTAAAGATTCCTAAATGCATCTACTTTCGGAAGGCCAAATAAAGTGCTTTTGCTTTCGCCTAGAAACACACAGCGTCTCCCTGACATGGCTGCTTCAACACTAACTGCGGTTACTGAAACCACGCCTTCTTTCTTTGCGTGCACATTTGGGCGGCATTATGCAAATATTTCCACATAGTGAGGTAGATATGTGGGGGCGTGTTAGAACGAGCCGTTTTAGGGGGGCGTGGCAGAGTCTTAACTTTGATAAAGAATATCTCTTTGGTTTTGAGACTTTAGTCTTTGCAACTTCAGGGATCTTATCTATGCACAATCATCTTGTAACACTCCAAAGAAAAAGGAAAACTTGAAATCGCATCATATGACCCCTTTAAAAAAAACAATCAGACATTTAATGATCTCACTGTTTAATTCCCTCACTAGAACTTACATCTGCTCTTTTTGGGTTTTCTCAACTGATGTTAGCATGTAGAGTGAGAGACTGAGACAAAGCAGAGGAATTTGTGTTAATTCTGATCATACAGTCGCTCTCTCTCTCTCTCTCTCTCTCTCTCTGTCTCTCTCTCTGTCTGAGCTCTGATTTGCTTGATTGGTTGGTCTTCTCAGCTCAGCGGCTTTACTGCATTCCTTAGTCTGACCCCCTGAGAGCCGGGCTGAGTTAAAAGGGGTGGAATGTCTCTGTTGTGTCCCTCTCTTTTGCCTCACTCTTTTTGTTTCCTGTTTTCTTTTTAAAATAAATGTAGACATTATTGTATAATTCATGAGAAAAAGAAGTTGTTGGCTGAATGCAGATGGTCTGAATTCCCATATTACGCTAGTTCTGTTTTTAGTAGTTCTTCTTATAGTACTGTAGGACAATTTTTTTTCTGTGCATTAGGGATGGGCGATATAGCCTCAAAATTATATCATGATATTTCAAGAATATTTGTGATAACGATATTTATGTTGATATAGAAAAAAAAAACGTGGAATGTTTTATTGGTGATTGCAGCAGCATTTATTAGAGCAAACAAAATGAAGGGCATTTTCCATCCTTTTCCAATGAGCTACTGTCATCGATGACAGACTATTTAATTTGAAGTGTAAATCTATTGTCATAAGGTGGCAGCAGCAGCTGTGTGTTCAAATATGCTCTAGCCGCTCTCGCGATTCTTTGATGTCATACACCGATCAGTCTGCGCAGCGCTGCTTCAAGTCGAACACACCTATTGGGTTTGTGGTGTTGTTGTTGTGCGCGCTAGGGAACATATATCCACCATACGCCATCATGTCGCTATATCATTGATACCTAGATATGACACTTTTTTTTATCATCGTAAAACAGTTCATAGTTCGGGAAGAAGGAGGCGGGAACCAGTGAACGTTTAAACAAAACTTTTATAAAATAAACACAAAATAGAGCGACAGCCCCTCACGGACGACTTCCACGCACAAACTGAACCAAAACACAAAATAAAGTCCAGGCCTGGTCCTCTCTCGTCCTTCACTGTCATCACTCCTCCTTTTATCCTTCCGGAGCTCCTCCGTGGGACTCGAGACCGGTGAGTGGTGCAGGTGTCGCGCATTACCACTTACTCCACCGGCCTCGCTCCGTTCCACAGCTCTCGGCCCCGCCCCACTCGTCACAATCATGTCAAAATTTATACCGGTATTATCGTGGACGGTATGATATGGCACACCCCTACTGTGCATGTTTTGTTTATTAGTAAAAGGACTTCTTGAATTGGAAAAATTAGGTGATGGAAGCAACTGAGTGCACTAGATGTGGTCATTCACATGTCCTTTATGCTTTAAAGAGAGAGAGAGAAATCTAGATGGAGACAAAAAGCTTTCGAGACATCAGTGTGGTCAGTAAGTCTCAAAATTGCATTTTAGTCTGTTATAGACATTACAGTCTTTGGCTGACCCATATACAGTGGGTACGGAAAGTATTCAGACCCCCTTAAATTTTTCACTCTTTGTTATATTGCAGCCATTTGCTAAAATCATTTAAGTTAATTTTTTTCCTCATTAATGTACACACAGCACCCCATATTGACAGAAAAACACAGAATTGTTGACATTTTTGCAGATTTATTAAAAAAGAAAAACTGAAATATCACATAGTCCTAAGTATTCAGACCCTTTGCTGTGACACTCATATATTTAACTCAGGTGCTGTCCATTTCTTCTGATCATCCTTGAGATGGTTCTACACCTTCATTTGATTCCAGCTGTGTTTGATTATACTGATTGGACTTGATTAGGAAAGCCACACACCTGTCTATATAAGACCTTACAGCTCACAGTGCATGTCAGAGCAAATGAGAATCATCAGGTCAAAAGAACTGCCTGAAGAGCTCAGAGACAGAATTGCGGCAAGGCACAGATCTGGCCAAGGTTACAAAAAAAATGTCTGCTGCACTTAAGGTTCCCAAGAGCACAGTGGCCTCCATAATCCTTAAAGGGAAGACGTTTGGGACGACCAGAACCCTTCCTAAAGCTGACCGTCCGGCCAAACTTAGCTATCGGGGGAGAAGAGCCTTGGATCACTGTGGCTGAGCTCCAGAGATCCAGTCGGGAGATGGGAGAAA
>NW_015505354.1:954659-955646 GCF_001515645.1 Sinocyclocheilus grahami
TCTGGTCTGATGAGACCAGGATATAACTTTTTGGCCTTAATTCTAAGCGGTATGTGTGGAGAAAACCAGGCACTGCTCATCACCTGTCCAATACAGTCCCAACAGTGAAGCATGGTGGTGGCAGCATCATGCTGTGGGGGTGTTTTTCAGCTGCAGGGACAGGATGACTGGTTGCAATCGAGGGAAAGATGAATGCGGCCAAGTACAGGGATATTCTGGACGAAAACCTTCTCCAGAGTGCTCAGGACCTCAGATTGGGCCGAAGGTTTACCTTCCAACAATACAATGACCCTAATCACTCTGCTAAAATAACGAAGGAGTGGCTTCACAACAACTCTGTGACTGTTCTTGAATGGCCCAGCCGGAGCCCTGACTTAAACCCAATTGAGCATCTCTGGAGAGACCTAAAAATGGCTGTTCACCCACGTTTACCATCCAACCTGACAGAACTGGAGAGGATCTGCAAGGAGGAATGGCAGAGGATCCCCAAATCCAGGTGTGAAAAACTTGTTGCATCTTTCCCAAAAAGACTCATGGCTGTATTAGATCAAAAGGGTGCTTCTACTAAATACCGAGCAAAGGGTCTGAATACTTAGGACCATGTGATATTTCAGTTTTTCTTTTTTAATAAATCTGCAAAAATGTCAACAATTCTGTGTTTTTCTGTCAATATGGGGTGCTGTGTGTACATTAATGAGGAAAAAAAATTAACTTAAATGATTTTAGCAAATGGCTGCAATATAACAAAGAGTGAAAAATTTAAGGGGGTCTTTCCGTACCCATTGTATATATGTGTATATATATATATATATATATATACACACACACACACACAAGTCTGATTGGGCAGAGTGACTCAGCAGACTGAGACTAAAGCAAACGTCAGTATTTTAAGCCACAGAGTCGTGTGGTGAAATGGCAGTGGAATTGAGACATGGCCCTCATTCCTGTAATTCTCATTAAAGGGTTAGTTCACCCAAAAATGAA
>NW_015505354.1:955732-965811 GCF_001515645.1 Sinocyclocheilus grahami
CGGTATGTACTAGAACCGAATCAGAACGCAGATTTCGGTGCCATGAGCAGATATCCGTCACACGGATATGCTGTTTCCGTTCAGATCAAATCACAACAACGTAGGAAACGGGTCCGGCGTGACGCAGCGGACACAGAACAACATACGTTGTTTACATCCACCCAAAATGGCACCAGGGTGATGCGGAGGAGACGAATTGTTGAGTAAAGTCTTTTTTGTTTTGCGCACAAAAAGTATTCTCGTAGCTTCATATAATTGCGGTTGAACCACTGATGTCACATGGATTATTTTACCAATCTCCTTGCTACGTTTCTGAATTTGGGAACAAGTGCGAATAGGGTGTAGGTTTGGGGGGGGGGGGGGGGGGGGGGGGGGGGGGGTCTATTGAGGTGCTACAGGTGCGCGGCATAATCTCAGATGATAATTATAACTGGAGGTGACGTTGGCAGTGACTTGCTGTAAATAAAGCAGGGTGTGCCTGTCTCCTTATTCCTCACCAAAGGGATCCGGGCTGTGTACTACAGATGGAGAAACTCATTAGAGGAAATGAGCTGTTTGGATTGTAATGACAGAGTGCCAACAAAGACTTGTTGAACTGCGTAAAATGGCTCTGATTAACCCAATGCTTCACATGCATTACTTGGTACAAAGTGCTAATAAAATGTTTTCATGGCAAACTTATGTTTCCTTGTTTACCTCTAAATTAAATATTTGGGCCTACATTTTTTCTGTTATAGTTTTTAAAGGTTCCTATTTTATGGTAAATAAGTGTCCATGTGACATCAGGTATTAAAAATCCAATTATATATGTATCCACCCCCTCATTGTGTGTGCGTGTTTTAATCTGTGAATGTACAGGATGAAATTAGTTTGTTATTAAGTAGATCATTCATAAAAACATGCATAAAAGAATGCGCATTCTCATGCCTCAAGCGTCTACTCCAATAAGCTGTGCTGTATTGTAAACCGACATGTGTCGCTCCACCCCATCATCCAGACTGCACTCTGTGGAGTACTTGCTGCTGACTGTGGACTCATAGAAACATGGTTTTTAATGAATTGAATGAATTAAATGTTGGTTGGTATTTAAAAAAATTGCTTGTGTTTATACGTGGGTCAGTCAGGGAGTATGATTCAATACTTTTTTAACACTTTGTTCATTACATTTTTTAAATAATTGAGTGCAATAAATTTAAATTAACATTTTTATCTGACAGCCCCACAATTTAAATTTTAATGGTCTTATCAGTTTGGGATTACAAGGCAGCAGAAAGTCTGGTGTATTAGAAAGGCTTTATAGTACTTCAGTTTTTTTCCATTGCACTGAGAGCTTTTGGAGCACATCGTTCATCAGTGCTCCGGCTCGGCTTCTGTGCTTTAGGAAGTTCTTTAGGAGCACTTCAGTCAAGTGAAAGAGTTTATTTGAGGTCAAAATGGTTTCAATCCCACTCAAAATGCTGTATCGGTATGGCATGCATTTAGCACATACTGCCAAAGTACTGAAGAGAAAGAAAAAGAAAATTATATATATATATATATGTAATATTATAAAACAATAAAAAGGAAATTCATGTTAATGTCATGTTAATACAACTTATTTTTTAATTAAAATTGTCATGATAACTCAATGTGTAATTTAAAAATTGTATTAAATGAGAAAGGAATGCAACATAGAAGCATTGTCAGTACTTTTTTTTTGTCCCACTGTAAACAAGAATTAGTGTTCCAAAATTTAGCTAATTATGCAAATGAGACAGGTGATGTGCTGGATGTGTTCTGTTCTTGGTAAGGGAACCACTTTCACATTCTGTATGCCCATCACATAACCTCCACAAAATATTTTAAATTTTTCTTTTTTTGTTGACTGAAATTCATGTTAATGTCATGTTAATACAACTTATTTTTTAATTAAAATTGTCATGATAACTCAATGTGTAATTTAAAAATTGTATTAAATGAGAAAGGAATGCAACATAGAAGCATTGTCAGTACTTTTTTTTTGTCCCACTGTAAACAAGAATTAGTGTTCCAAAATTTAGCTAATTATGCAAATGAGACAGGTGATGTGCTGGATGTGTTCTGTTCTTGGTAAGGGAACCACTTTCACATTCTGTATGCCCATCACATAACCTCCACAAAATATTTTAAATTTTTCTTTTTTTGTTGACTGAATGAAAAATCTCTCTCTGAAAATAAATGCTGAACTCTCTTATGTTTTCTCCTGGAGGAAATGAGCCCACAAGTTGATTCGAAGATGAGAAATGAATGCTCGGTCAACCCTTCTTTCCCAGTGCTGTGGACAAAGAAGAACTGACTCTGCCAGCATATGTTTGTGTTTATGGTGTGAGGTTTAAAATGGAGGGAAACTTTCATAGTGGCAAAATTAGACGTGATTATCACTCGCTAATACTTCCACATTCATCCACAGGAAATTGTGTGTTTAAACAGGCATAGCATTTATCGGAGGGGATGCTTTTATCCCTCCAGTCTTCTGACTGTGTGAATGTCTAAAATCACTGATTTGTCGGTTTCCTGTGCAAACAGATAAATGCAAACACATTCTGTTTTTATTTGAGTTACTCATAAAGTCTGGATCTTGCAGGGGTCAGCACTCATTCATAACTGAGCGAATGCATGTGTGTGTGACGGATGGAAAAGGACGGAGGAGAAGTCACCTGATCATGAATCTCTCTGATGGCAGGATGCTGATATATTCATTTATTTGTCTGACATTCTAAACAAGTGTGCTGTGTTTCACCAGTGCGTGCATGAGGCAAATATGGGCATAGATGACAGTAATTTGGGTTTTGATGTGAGTTTGAAGTTGAGAGTATTTCCACGCGGCTTTTAGCTCACCATCTCTTATGTTTCAGTAAATTCTTGCTCACCTTAGCACGATCAGGTCAGTTTTGTTTTCAGTCAAGAGCAATTGTCACTTTAGCTTCATTACTTGCTTAAGATGTGGGATTTGGTTCAAAAATGATTCGATTTTGAGAGTCATTTTTTTATATGTAGCCTATTTATTTATATATAAATGTGTGTTGGTTGGTTGGTAGTTTTTTTTTCTTTAAGATGTTGGAGAAACGTTTGATTATTCCAGAGATGGAAAAGCTGAATTTTTGGTTTGAAATAGAAATCTTTTGTAACATTATAAATGCGTTTACTGTCACTTTTGATCAATTTAACGCATCCTTGCTGAATGAAATTCTTTTTTTTTTTTTTTCTTACTGATCCCAAGCTTTTGAAGGGTATTGAACAGTATATAAAATATACAATGTCAAATAATATTTATGAAATTCATGATCAATACACAATTTAATAATTCCTACGATTAATATATATATTTATATATATATATATATATATATATATATATATTTCATTCATTAAAATTTCTTATGATGAAGTTTTGTTGATCAAACTTTTTTTCTTCTCTCAGCCCTTCTTAAACCACATGTTCTCTCAGAGAACATTCCTGATGGTTTATATCTGTGAGTTGGAAGTGAAGAGTGTCTTCCTTGTTCTGCTGCAAAATCCCTAAAAAGGAAACCGAGGAATAGACCATAAAGAAGACCGATTGGTAGTTAAAGATATGAAAGCAATCAATTCCTTCTATGTACCGAAATGATACTCTTCTTTTCCATCATATAGTGTGTTCTCGCCAGCGTAGAGCTGGGCCACTCTGTCTGACTGTTAGGCTGTCGTGTCAGCCTGATGCTCTGTAGCTCTTGTATGAGCTTGTCCGCCCACCCTGGACATGTCCTACAAGCTCTCTGCACGGTTTCTTTTTCCTCGTTCTCCTCAAAATTATGACTAGAGTAGTGTTAAGATGGAGGAGGGGAGTCCTGCCAAGGAAAAAGCACAGAGAACGGGGAGAGAGAGACTGAAAAAAAGTTGAAAGGGTAGAAGCGGTGAATGATGTTTTACAGATTTATATAAGTGTTTCTCTTACACTGACCCATTTTTTTCTTTGCAACATTTTCATTCTGCCAATGGTGGAATGTTCTACCAAAAAGAGAAAGGAAGCGGGTGAGTGAGTGAGAGGAAAAAGGTTGAAGATGAGAGAGAGGTTGTATGTGTGTGCATTGGGGTTTGGGTGGGGTGTTGGCTGTAATACGGCTGAGATCACTGTGGGCTGCACTGAAGAGAATCCCATTTCACTCCCCACAATGAACTACAATGTAATAAACTTCAAAATATTGATTACATGTGATGGATCAGGTCTGGAGACTGCATGTGGTGTATTTCTGTCATATAGTCTTTAAAAGAAATACCAGTTATTACTATAAAATGTTTTTTTTTTAATCTTATGTCAAAACATCTTTGTTTAAATTTATTTTACTTAATGATATGACAGCAGTAATTTTCTAGATTCAATTTTCTTCTTCAGTAATTAAATTCAAAGTGGTTGTAAAAGTGCAAAGACTATCACAGCAGGTTGTACCCTCAAAATTTAAGGCAGCAATTAAAGTTAAGTTTTATTTTAGTGAATAAAGCCCTGAGTACATCAGTGTGCAATTTATGCTGTACCGCATGTAACTCAGACCGTGCTACTTTTAATGCTATTGCTTTTCTGTGTCTACCTGGTGGGTGATAAAAGGGGCAAAGAACCTCCCATAGATTTAAAAAACATGAAGGGACCTTAAACTTTTACATTTACCAGATGATTTTATCCAAAGTGAGTGCATGCAAGCCAATTCATTTGCTGAAATTTGGCCATTTTTGCCAATGAACATTATCTATTAGCAGATTTTTTTTAAATCCACTTGCTACACAGTCTTGTTTTTTTCTGACTTTACTAGCTCAATGACACTAACAAATAGCCAAAACTCATGCACTTCTTTTCTATGCACTTGACACTTGTATATCAGTCACACAATAGTTGACCTACTTGACCCATGTGTGAGAAGGACATGGTGGTCTCTTTCCACTGACATTCAGCAGGCATGTTGAAAGCCTTTATGTCGCAGAGTCGGGACTGTGTGATAGAACTAAAACTACTAAAATATTGTACTTGACGTGTTGGAGTCATCGAATGACATTGAATTGATTCAGCTGCAAGGGAATTCATATGCTGGATGAGTTGGAAAGTTAATCTACCTCCAGACCTTCTGCATGTCAGTCAAAATCTCAATCCCAATGAATCTCTTTCATGCTTTAATCCCGTTTGTATGTTGCTGTTGTCCCTTAAAGGGTTAGTTCACCCAAAAATGAAAATTTGCCTGTGTTTTACTCACCCTCAAAGCATCCTAGGTGTATGTGACTTTCTTCTTTCAGACGAATCAAATCAGAGTTATATAAAAAATTGTCCTGGCCCCTCCAAGCCTTTCAATGGGGGGTAAGCGGGTGTTGGTTGTCAACAGTTCAGAAGACGTGAAATAAAGTGTGTGCATCCATAATAAAACCTCCCTCACACGGCTCCGGGGGGTGAATAAAGGCCTCCTGTAGCGAATCCATGCATTTTTGTAAGATAAATATCCATATTTCAAATGTAAATGTGACCCTTCCGCTGACTGTCATAGGTGGAAGGCGTCCAGGCAGATGACGTCGACGTTGCATGATTGGTGACAAACATGGAGACAAAACAAAACAAAATGCCGTTCACGAATTAGAAGCACAAAACGAAGATTTGTAAAGAAAAATGTCGGAGGATTTCGATATAAGCCAAGAGGAGACTGGTTTTCCTTTGCTCCTGCATTTCTCAGAGGCGTGCGCATGACGCGTACGTTCTACGTCATCCGCCTGCACGACTTCCGTGTACCACAGACAGCGGAAGTGAGAAAGTGTTTATTACGTTTGAAATATGGATATTTATCTTACAAAAATGCATGGATTCGCTACAGGAGGCCTTTATTCACCCCCAGGAGCCATGTGAGGGGCGTTTTATTACGGATGCGTGCACTTCCTATTTCACTGAGACTATTTCACGACTTCTGAAATGTTGAAAACCAAACACCCGCTAACCCCCATTGAAAGGCTTGGAGGGGCCAGGACAATTTTTAATATAACACCGATTGGATTCGTCTGAAAGAAGAAATTCACATACACCTAGGATGCTTTGAGGGTGAGTAAAACAGACTAATTTTCATTTTTGGGTGAACTAACCCTTTAAAGGAGCGGCTCTTTGATTGTATATGCCAGTATAGAGGTTGAGAGAGTAGTTGGCAGGTTAAATTTTTTTATATAAACCTAATAAATAACTGATCTTGTTTTTTAATGGAGTCAATTATGCTCATCAAGGCTGTATTTATTTGATCAAAAATACAGAAAAAAACATTAATATTGTGAACTATTAGGCTATTGCAATTTCTAATATTGGTTTCCTATTTTAATATATTCTGAATAAGTATTAATAAAAATTAAAAAAAAGAAAGAAAAAATGTACTGACCCCAAACTTTTGAATAGTATAGTGTATATTGTAACACACAATTTTTATTTTGAATAAACACTGTTCTTTTTAACTTTTTATTTATCAAAGAATCCTGAAAAATATCACCGGCCCCAAAAAATATTAAGCAGCACAACTGCTTCCAACATTGATTATAAATTAACATATTAGAATGTTTTCTGAAGGATCATGTGAATAAATAGATCATACATGAATAAATTACATTTTAAAGTATATTAAAATAGAAAACTTTTATTTTAAATTGCAATAATATTTCACAATATTATTTTGTGAAATAATTTTCAATATTTTTTATCAAATAGATACAGCCTTGATGAGCCTAAGAAACTTCTTTTAAAAATGTACTGTTCCCAAACTTTTGAACGGCAGTGTATTATACTGTAAAAATATTTTCTCAGGTAACCTAAAATGTACATCATTTGGTTACATCAAGGGTCAAATCAAATATAAATAGCACATTAAAGTTAAAAGTTACACACGTTTTTGTGTACGCGCTGTACAGGTCTGGTATAAAGAATGTTTTTGCTCAGGTGGCCGAAATGCCCGCCCAATAGAGAAAAGTTTTGCTCAGCAAGAAAAAAAATTAGTGGGAACATTGCTTGTGTGCCTTGCATTTTAATGAAGAGGGACATTTTGTTGGTTTTCTCTGGGTTTTTACAAACAAACACACACAGAGTTTCTCCACCCATGGATACTGATGCTGAAGCATGTTTTAACAGTCTGTTTTGGGTTGAGTGCCACATGTGTTATTTGAGGCCGAGCTCTCAAGACGGTTCTCATGCTCTCTTAGGCGTGGTGTGGATCCAGATGGACAGAGTCAGTCTTGCTCCCTCATTGCCTTAATGATGTACCTAATGTTCCAGTGCTCTTATTTACACACATACTCTTCATAGTAGTAAAGGCCCCGGGGTGTGTGTGGTTTCACATGCTCAACTGTGAAACACTGCACGCTATTGTCTCTGTAGCACTTCTGTATATTATGTAAGCAAACCAAGCAGGCTTCGTATAACATTCGACCGAGTGCCAGCACATTTCACAGCACCGGTATTACACGGCATGTGCGTCCATACGCTCCATAAAACCCTCATAAATTCCTCAGTCTCGATCGCATTAGCACCAGCACTTATGATATGCCACATTGATAGGTGGGCCATGATTTCCTTATAAATCCTGTAATCTTGCCCTTTCTGATGTGCAGTCAGATGAAATGCGCTAGTTTGAAGATTAAAGGATGTTGCCATCATTTACTTCCCTTCATGTCGTACCAAACCAGTATGACTTACTTTCTTCCATGGAACAACACAACAAGTAATGAGACATTTGGAAGATTGTGCTGGTTGCTCTTTTCAATATAATTACAGTGCATGGGCACGGGACCTTTCAAGCTTAAAAAAGCACTATTAAAGTATCATAAAAGTCCATACAACTCACC
The DNA here is from genome assembly GCF_001515645.1 of Sinocyclocheilus grahami. Lineage (NCBI taxonomy): Eukaryota > Metazoa > Chordata > Actinopteri > Cypriniformes > Cyprinidae > Sinocyclocheilus > Sinocyclocheilus grahami. The sequence goes on from NW_015505354.1 coordinate 963,575, forward strand.
TGAAGCCATATGATAGTTTTGTGGGAGAAACAGACTGAAGTTGAAGTCATTCATTGAAAATCATTCAGTCCATTAGATTAGTAGTGATATCTTATGAGTAAATCATACTTTTGAGCTGGATGTTTTCTAGGTTAAACTGTTCACAAAAGAGATCTAAATATTTGTTTATGATTCAAACATGGCTGCTTCTCATATGGACCACTTTTATGAGTCTTTCATGGTAGGTTTGCATCATTTGACTGCAGTTTTTCAGTTTTGGGCTGTTCATTGTCATTGGTCATTATATAAAATTAAATATTACATTCATTTTAAAGGCGCAGTATGTAATTTTCACCACTAGAGAACACATTCAAAACGAACAAAGAAACAAAGGTGTAGTTTGATGATGCCGTGATTAAGAGTGGAATCATGGGAGTTGTCGTCTTCATCCCCACAGCCGATGCAATCTGAAGGGACTTGGGCAGAAATCGTGTTCATGGATGACCTAATGTTATAAAGATTTATCAACGTCACTGCAGTATAAAGCAGGCTGGGGCTGAAAGCCGTGGAAGCGAGATGAGGCCGCTGGAGCGATTGCCAATGAGAGACGAGTGCAGCACATCTCAAAAGCAGTGGAGCTTTTATTATGCCACAGTCGACTGCTTCCGCTCCTTCCGGTCATGCGTATGTGGGGTAAAGCTGCGCTGTTTTATCATACTAGATACTTTTGAAATTGTTGAAAGTCCTGTTATAATGCTATGCATCCACTCAGCGGCTGCTATGAGACACTACACTGCAGTAAGCTACATTGATATTAGAATATCATATTAATAAATGTTGGATGGCTTATGCTGTTAAATGGTATGCAATTAATTAAAAAATATATTGTGTGATGCTTTATTACTGTTACTACAAATAAAACTGCATCTGATTATGCTATGTTAGCCACTTGACAAAATAGTGTTTTCTCTGAGGCATGGTAAAAACATGGTACTCGCGGTAAATCAAGAAAATGAGATTCAAACAATAAGACTACACAGTGTTGAGCTATATAACAGAGATTAGTTTTCTGTCTATACATGTATCCAAACAGTTGTTCACCTGTCTAATTAAACGCATAACATATTAAAGCGTCTTTGGTGTTTCCATGGTTTCTACAAAATAAAACCTGGGAATCGGGTAATGCACATCATTGGCAGGAGACGGTCTGTTACTCTAGTTAAAAAAAATAGCTTAGGCCTATTTCTCTGGATATAAACATTCTTGGAAACATTTGGGATAATGTACACAGTCAACAGTTAATCCAATAATCTTACATATTGTGCCTTTAATTATGAATTATTATTATTATTATTATTATTATTTTATAAATATATTTATTTAAGTTGATTTAAAAGTGAACACAAGGCTTTTTAGAACCTTTAAACAAGACAATTTTAATTAATTTTGTTGAATTATTTTAATTGTTTATTAATAATTATTTAATAATTACTACTTTTAACAATATTTGCCTAAATCGCTGAACATTTGAGGTTTAATAAATGATTTGCCATTTTATTATTGACATGTTACTGTGGCAACCAGTGAGGGGTTCTGTCCTCCTCTGTCTGTGTTTTCTGTAGGACTTTGATTGACAGGTGTCATTGTGAATGTACTGTGTGATTCTCTGTCTGGGTTCATTTCCTTTCTGAAACTTTGACAGTGTTGTGGTTGCTGATCTCATAAAGTATCACTGTGAGTGAGAAAGCACATTTTCTGGTGTACGTGTGAAAGAGAGAAAAAAAACTACTGAATAGTGTGCCGTTTTCTTATGTTTGGGATGATGATGATTGCATCGATGATCGGATCTATTAGCATGGAAGTCATTGCCCGGCTGAGGAGTGGAACAGAGGCTGTATCCTGTCATGCTGCCCTGATGCCATCTGAACATATGACGATGTGTCAAGAGAGTGAGATAATGGAAAAAATGTTGGCCAGAAATATTGTGTTTTTGACGTTTATTATTCTTTGGCATGCATGAAAGGTGTATTGACAGAGCAGAGTAGTTTATGTTCCTCCAAGCAGTGACTAATTTGAAAACATCACGTCTCATAATTTTCAAAGCTATTGAGTAGATTAACTTAATTGCTCCGCTGACATCAGCTCTAGAAAAACGGTGTGAAAATACTATTGCAAACATTCCATTGACTCCATGTCCTGTTTATACACTGTAGAACTGAATGTCAATTTCCATTGTCAATTTTCAAACAAGCTTTTGC
>NW_015505354.1:965865-980202 GCF_001515645.1 Sinocyclocheilus grahami
ATATATATATATATATTAGGGGTGTAATGATACACGTATTCAAACCGAACGATTCGTTGTACTAATCCTATTACAGCATATTATTCTATTAGGTTAGATTAGTGCACTTGCGCATAGAGAGTGCGTTCTTTCACTGCAAAATTCAGTCTAGTAAAATGCATTTAGAATGATCACAAAATTCAAGATATGGGGACAGAAAATTTATATATTTACACAATTTCATATAGTTAATCAATATCACACGAAGAGTGCCATTTTTCTCTCTCCAAAAATCAGCATGATTACATATGATTTTTACAACAGTTCAATAAACAAGAAGTTAATCAATAGACTTAACGTTTTAGACACCATATTGCCTGTTTTTGCTCAATTTCGCCAACATAAATAAATCCAAACACAGCCACAGCACTTTTTTGCGTCTCTGAGCAACATGGTGTTTCGTTCCTGAATGAATCAACCTTTAAATGATTTGGTTCAATCGTAATGAATCACTTATTAACAGTGACTTGCTGCCACCTGCTGGCGGTTTTAATTTCACATTTAAAGTATCTTTTAATTTTTTTTATTAATTTCTAACATCAGTTGTCAATGTTTTATGTTTAAAATATCAAAAGATTATTTATGCGTTTGTAACTGCATGTTAAAGCATTGCATGTCCCTCTGAGCTGCATTAAACAGTGTGTGAAAGCATCTAAATGCCATTCAGATGCAACTTCTGTGTTTCCTCTGCATTGCAAAGATGAATTTAGTCAATGCTGACTCCATTTGCTTGGTAACAGCCCAAATGTCTTATTGACTTATTAAATGAAAGAGAGAAAAAAAAGACTCAAAAGGTGATGTACACTTTTAGAAAAAATGGCCATAAAAGGTAAAAATCAATTTAAATTTATTGGAAAAGATTAATCTGCTACATGACAATAGGCTACATCAGCTGGAATACTTCAAACCGGAGCTATTTTTGTTTTATAAGCTGCTAAGAAGACACCACAGCAGATGTCAAGTATAGCTCCATCATTGTTCAGAGTAAAAAAATTGTTTTAATAAATGTAAAAAAATAGTATATTTATAAGAATACAGCATTACTTTCTTTTTGCTGTATCGAAAACGTACCGAACCGTGACACCACTGTATCGTATTGAACCGAACTATGAATTTTGTGAACCGTTGCACCCCTATATATACACACACACACACATATATATATATATATATATATATGTGTGTGTGTGTGTGTGTGTATGTATAATTGTAAAATATGTCTTATTTTTTAGAGACCCAGTATAAGGGATGCACAGTATATTGGATATATATTGGTTGATATTTAATTGTGCATTCTTATTTCACCAATTTTTACTTTTTGATTGCTGTCTAATTGGAAAAAACAGTGCTACAGACGTCTGTGTCCATCACAGGTGTTTGCTTTCTGAATGTGATTGTGTGTTAATAGGGCAGCAAGTCAGCTGACCTGAGGGGTGCAGCTCTCTGAGGGCCATAAAGTATTTAAGAGGGAAGAACAACTGCTTTTGTGATAAATTTAGTCCAGGAGCCTTACTGCTGAAAGTGAATTGATCTTCATTGAGAACAGTCAGCTCAGTGTTTTTTATTTATTTATGTGTTTACAAGAGGGTTAATTTAAGTGCCTTTGTGTGGGTTGTTGTTAGTTGTGACATTAGCCAGGGCTCCAGACTGCGAATAAAACGGTCGCACTTGCGACCAAAAATATTAATTTGCTAGTAAAGTTTTTGCTGAGGTCGCCACTGGCGACTATATATATTTACATGTTATGACTTAAAAATGTACATGTAATGCCTTTTTTCCTGATTTCCTGCATCTTTTGTTATGTTCACGTATTAAACTGAGACGATGCGCATCAAAGTTTTAGTGGAAAAAAGAGTTTCGAACAGTCCTCATCTCTGCCGCACACCTGATAAACACAGCTCAGTTGTGCAGCGCGAGAGAGATCGACATTACGGATCTGTGCGAAGTGAAAGTCTATTACATGCACAACTTGAACAAGCTACAACAGGTAAAGCTGTCAGCTGTGTGGATATTGGCAATATCGTTAACAATTCTCGTTTATAATCATTACTAATATGGATTCTTCTTATCAAGATCTTAGTCTATATGCTGTGTTCTGTTAATGCATGAACTTCATATTATTTGAAGCACACCTGCCGTCCATTAATCGCAAAAAGCTTTGTTACTTTTTAATAAACAAAGTATCCGCTTTTAAAATTATGCCACATTCATAACGAAATTCAAACAATAAATACGGTTTTGGCGCTATTTAATGTGGCAGGCGCGATCGCTTTAGCGCCTCAGTTCAAGTGGCAAGTGAACCCATTTAATCTTTCTCTTTACTACTAAAGTACATAACGAACATGAATTAACATCAAAACGTAGCCTATTTTGTAAGAAAGCCTACAGTACAACTTACTGAAATGTCTCATGTAAAAGCTCATTCAGTGTTCTTTACAACTATAGTACATAATGAACATGAATTAACATCAAAACGTAGCCTATTTTACAAGAAAGCCAACTTACTGAAATGTCTCATGTAAAAGCTCATTCAGTGTTTCAAACTGCAGAAAATGTGTAAAGCTTGTAAACATTACAACGTAATACATTTACCTCAAAATAATCATTCTGTGTCCATAAGCTCATCAGTCAGCTAGAAAAATAATTAGCAAAAATAATTAGCTATATTTATGCGCTATTGGATGTTAATATTTTTACTTACCTGTTGTCTACATGATTCAACTCCTACAAAATTGCATTTTACTAATGAAGAAAAACAGACTGAATGTGTGAAAGACATATGACAACACTTATAGGATGCGTTGAGGAGGAGCCCAAACTACATTCGGTGGCCAAGTGATGCTTATGGTCCATGATATTGGTACAGATTCTGTGTCATGAACAATTATTTGTGACTACAGTAGTCAACATTTGAAGTAGATCAAAACCTTTCATCAAAATTGTCCTAAAACCAAAATGCGCTGTTGTCTTAGGACAACTTTGATGAACATTTTTGATCCACTTCAAATGTTGACTACTGTATATATTTCAAGTTGGAAAAGACATTTAGTTCCCACTTTAAGTGAAGCTTAGTTCCCAGGTCATCTACACCAGTGTTTCCCAACCGGGGTGCCGTCTGTCGAGAGCAGGGTTGCCGTGTAAAAAATATTTTTTAAAATATTTTTAAATTGCTAAAATGTTCAAAAAAGCATCTATTATATAATATCCATTTCTGATGTCGCCAATAATTAGAGATGCACTGAAATTCCGGCTGCCGAAAATTAGTTCACCGCTCAGGTTTCACTTTCACGTGGTGTGACGCTCTGCGTATTATCCGCTCTATGCGTGTGTGTACTCCGCTCAGTCGCTCCACTCAAATACCGTTCATGTGAATCGGAACAGCAAAGTCCACTCAAAAATTGAGCCGACAGGAAACATGGATGTAGTACAGTATTGTTTCTGTCTGCAATAGCCCTACTGTGTTGTAACATGGTGTGGTATATGGGCAACTCTGGTAACGCTGCCCTCTCATTCACTGATCTGCTAACCGCTATGTTATGCTCATGTGTTCTGATAATAATAGCTTTCTATTAATAAAAATAATAGCTTTTTTTAAATATCTTAACCCTACTGTTAGACCTACCTGAAAAACTAAAAAACTATTTATTTAATTTGAAGGCCTGTTATTTTTTATTTGTGCTATCATTATTAATTTCTTTATTTGTTCTTATTTTATTACTGACTACTTGTCATTTTTTATTCAATTCAAAGTTTGAAATCAAGCTATCTCGTGCTACTGCACCAAAATTACCCCCACTGTAAAATTAAAAAAACACTGAGTGAGCAAAAATTTGTGAGATAGCTAGTTATAATGGTAATTAAATAATGTTTACATATGTATAAAAGCCTACATTAAAATCTGTCATATAAATTGGTCTCTTCATTAGAAATTAGCCTACTGATTGCCACCTTTGATGGACACAATTTTTTAATAATATTATTAAAAATATCTGTATGACATTATATTCTGCAGTTCTTCCCTGTTGTTCCAAATATCTATACTTTTCAAATGATCATATCGAAGTTAGAAATTCAAATATTGTGACAATTTATTTTGTAGGGTGCCACAAGTTTTGTTAAAATTTCCAAAGGGTGCCGCGACACAAAAAAGGTTGGGAAACACTGATCTACAAGATCGATTAAAATGCTGATAAATTCAAGAAAATATGAGACATAAACACATGAAAGTTTGATTGAAAAGTTAAAAAGTAATAATAAAATAAATAAAACCCGTTTATTCTGTGGCACCTAAAAAAATTATTTGGCGCCTAAAATTTTTTCTTATAGGAGCCAATGGCTCCTTACTTGATTTTTTTGTTTGGAGCCCTGTTAGCCTTTTTACTTATGAACCATATCAATTATTTTTAGTGTATTAAAATGTATTTGTTTAAAGCAACATTTCCTTGCTTTTTAAAAATAAAACAGTGTGGTCCACCTTGTAGACATGTTCACAGAACAAAACTCCACCCCAATCCACAATTTCTAGTCCATTTATGAAAAGTAAAATGCAAACACAGATAATTCTGAACATGTCATGGTAGTTATCAGCATATTCAAATATTCAGTATTTGAATATTCAACAACTGGACTAGCTGAGAGATGCCATTTACAAATAAATTTTTTTAAACCCCTTAAAAAATGAGTTGACAAGCGTAATTTCTTTCATGTTGACATTTCCTACTGAATAGAATGCTGAGGTGGGGCAAATTTATGATAGAAATTAAACCAAGTATAGAAAGTATATTTTTTTAAATAAAAAATGTTAAAATTAAAATAACTTCTAAATGAGTTTTTTTTTATTCTAGTAATTTAATAAATTTTTTAAATACATATTTAATTTTTTAATAAAATGATTTTTTTTGTCCGTTTTTTTTTTTATGGGTACACCCAAATATCAGTATTCTCAAAGATAACACACAAACTAAATTAACTTTTTGATTTTTAGCTCAAGTTATCTTAAAGTTACAGTAGCATAAACAATCGGTTTGATATTGTCCAGAAACATGGTAGAAAATAATTGTGTAAAACTAAATTTACAGTGAAAAATAAACCTCGACTAACAAGTGGACTTAAATCAAAAGTTGTTGGTGGGTTGTTTTACTTTGTATCAGGGGCGTTTTATCCACTCAATACATTAAGTTCCGAGTAATGCTAATTAATAATTATTTAGTATGACAGCTTGTGTTTGTATTGTAGAAAATGGTTATGTAAAACTAAAGTACAATGAAAGAAACTTTGACTAACAAGTGGACTATAATAAAATGCCAGAAGAATGTATGAAATGTGTATATTAGGGATGAGCATTTTTCAAAAGTACTGTATTTGAATGTTTGGACTCATAAAAAAATTAATATTCTAGTATTTGTTTATTTAAATGACGTTAATTATTTTTTTAATAATACGTTTTTGCCACCATTTCTGAACAAGCTTATGATTAGGCATTATATACAACAATGTTCTACAACAACGTTACGTCTCAAGGTTGTCTTTTAGCTGAAAACGTGTGTAAACAAAAAAAAAACCATGCCAATTACAGTACAGAACGTACAAACACTCGAGTCGGCCTAAAGCGTGTTTATATTGTTTCATATGTTAATGTTGTGAAAAACAATAATATCCACATGCTCGGGTGAAAGTTGACTCCTCAGTCTGAGAACAATAAGAACGTGCGCTGACACAGACGTTCCAGAGACACAAAGATAGCGGTGTGCTAAGCAAAGTTTCTTACAGCGCTTTGTGTTTTCTGTTCTTAAAGCACTCTCCCCGAGAGAACTTAAAGGAAGCATGTGTCTCAAGATCATTTCGCTGTCAGATAAGTTCTCTTCTCGGCTCACTCGGGCTGACAGTGATGGACAGTAGTCTTTCATCAGTCGACTGCTGTTTGAATTTCATGCCATTTCTCATTGTGGTGGTGATATTAAGACAACTCCGTTTCACTGATTCATTTGATCAAAAGTAATTCCATTTTGTAAGATCAATTAGTAAGATCATTTTGATCAAACTAATTCCAAGCTTCGCAAGTCTGATGACTCCCTGCATTTACGGCCAGCAAAGCAACACGTAGTAAAAATCTAAGTGATTTTATTTTTTTAATAATATTTATAGATCAATTATTCGACAATTTGTGCACACCCCTAGTGTATATGTGTCTGTATTTCATGTGTTTCTGTATCTTGTGAAGGATATAAAGGCTGTTTGTTGCCTTAGTGACCTTCCCACAGTAGATGAGAGTTTTTAAATTGGGCCTTTGTTCATCTAGCAACTGTTGCCATGTTCCTGGCTCTAGTGCTAGAAATGTCAAACACCTCAGAAACACAATCAGGTTTTTGGGAAGTTTATCTAACAACCACAGTCTTTGGGTTCAGATGCGGTGTGTGTGTGGAAAGGTCTGTACAGTGTGTGAAGGATTCGAAAAGTGCTTTTGATGAAGCGGTGCGGCTCAGTGACCAGCACCTTGCTCAAGACCCCACTGTGTGTGCGAGTGTCACTCTCCATCTGATAGAGATGTTGGGCTGCATGCTGATCATTTATTCATCTTAGCTTAGAATGCGGTACGCCAGAGCCGCACGTATTAGAATAACCTGGAATAACCGATTCTGACTCCATCATCTCTACAAACTCACACACAATGCGTGAACACTTCAGTTGAGATGCAGGAGAGGGAGCTAATGAAGGAAAGGAAAAGAATGTATTAGGCTGGAAAGAGCACCAGCTTAGAGGAGGAGAGACTGTCTGAAATAATCTTGTAGTCGTTTCCGACCATGACTTTGCTCTTCATTTGATAGATTTGCATGCGGCTGCTTCATTTTCATAGAGTGATTTCTGATTTCCCATGAGTCTGAACATTAATCACCAGTCAATGTGGTCATTCTTCTTTAGTTCCCTTGAAACCTTTTTAAAAGGAAAATGTGGGACATCTGCTAAACAATTTTTAGAGATTACATATTTAACATAGCCATAAGTTTTTGCATTTACAAAAGAAAGTCTTGGGTTTTGTCTGAAATGCTGCATCTGATGATTCACAAGGGTGCGATTGTAGATGGTGGCGGCACAAGGGGGGTACCTTTATTTGCTATTGATTTGCTAAAAACGGGCTTATTTACTGATCATTTCTTGTTTAAAGTCATTAGAGCTTTATTTTAATTTGGATGTGACTAAAAGTGATGGTTTTCGAGTGTCTGAGTTGTTTACTTTTTAATTAGTGTATCCATTTTCACCATAAAGTTGATAAAACGCTACTGATGTTATGAGACATTTTGATAAACAACAGGCAATTAATGTCTAATTATTTAGTGTAATAGTTTGTATTTGAACAGAATTAAATAAAAAAAAGTGTTATATGTGACATGGGGTTAGAGGCTTAGAGCTTTGAAAATTATTTCATGTTTCATTTTCTCTCTCTATATGTAGATATATAGGTTATGTATGTTTGTTTTCTTATATTTATAGTCCACATTAAAATTATGGGATGAAACTGGGACTGAACTTGAACTTAAACCTGAAAATATGTAGTTTTTAATATTCTGAAGAATTTAAAACAAGAAATGTATGACTTTAAAATGTGTATATTAATTTAAACTTAATTTAAATGTAAATTTATATTATAGTTAAATACAAATTTGACTAAAAATGGCAAAAATGCATTTTCACAAGTAGGTTTAAGATTGCACACAAGACTTTTGAATCCCACTGTACTTGTAGAAATAACTGATTAATTTAGATGAATTCTAATTTTAATCATATTTACTCAAAATATGCATTATTCACTGACAAAACTGTAGATTTATGATCATTCACGAAGATTATCAGCCAACGTGATTAAACAGCCTAGTGGCCTGTTAAATGCTGTTAGTGTAGAGTTACTGTTGCACGACCTAATCTCTCTAACGCTTGTCTTGTATGTTACAGGGAGCATGCGTGAGTAACAGGTTTCTGTGGCGGGACCTCAAGCTCCTCCCCTCATCTGGAGCCCCTGTGCTGTATGATACGAGGCCGCCTTCCTTCACACACTCTGACCTCAGTTCAACAGGTATGCACTGAATATACAGCAGACAATTATGTCATTATGTGATTATGGTTAGTCTCTTTATGATCCAAAGTGTGAATTAATGTCAGCTGTGTTTTACTCACAATGCATGATTAATGTAGCGTGACAGCGAAGCAGTTTGCATATACTCTGTGTCTGAAAGCGAAGAACTCTATAACAGTCCTTCCGCATGTAATGTGATAGATTTTCTTTTTTAAATTTACGTAATTGAGTGTTCAACTATGGCCACTTGTTAGCTCTGTGGACTTTTACACAGCAAGTGATGTTGAGTTTAATAGCTTTCTGTGGTGAAAATTGTTAAAAAAAAAAGTCTGACTCCTGTCTTGCTAAGGTTAATGTTAAGGTTAATTTAATGTCACTCAATTAAATTATTTTTTGTTCATTTTTTTTTTTTCATAATTTAACAAAATTACAGCTTAATTGGAAATGATGGGTCATCTTATTCTGTGCTGTGGAAATGATGCCACAATGTGGTTCAGTCGTCATTTAAAAATTTACATAAATCATTTTCAAACAATCAATATTGAAATAGTTTATTTCACTATTTTACATTATTGTAATTTTAGCAATAGTAATGTAGTAAGTTTAATAATTTAGTAATAATTTAAGTAATACTATTTTTGTAGGATTTTCATGTTTTAAGATTTAAAGTGGGTCAAGATAAAAAAAAAAAAAGCTAAATGTATTCATATAAAGCATTCAAAGTAGCAAAATATAATAGGTAGGGGAAAAAGTATTTTTGAATGTGATCTTTGCATAACAAAATCAAAAGGCTCCCTGAGTTGAAGGAACACCAGATTGAAAAGTGTTGTTATATTTTATGCAGTTCGTTTTAATGTGAGTGTGTTTATAGCTCTCTGAACTTTAAATAGACAGTAATGCTTATTAATCTGAGTTACACCACAAAATGGTATTTAATTGTACTTGCTGTTGCTGCAAGGCTTTGCATCGATTATCAATTTGTGTTTGTTTTCTGCATTGGGTGCAGTTTTTGCATCACAACTCCCTCCATCTCCGTCACCCCGTTTCCCACTCATATGTGTGTGTGTGTGTGGCTTGTTAGCTGTGCTGGTTTGAAAGAGCCTGTGCTCAAGGCATGTAATCGTCCGTGAGAGGAAGAGGAAGTTGCAAACACAGGCCTGGGGGAAGTGCAGTTGTACTTCAGTCCGATTTCTACATCAAAATTGACATTAAAGCGTGTAAATTTGACATTAAAGCGTGTGGATGCTCTGCATTAGGGGTGCTCCGATCAGGATTTTTGAGGCCGATCGCCGATCACAGAAAGCAGTATCTGCCGATACCGATCACCGATACTGATCTTTTTAAAGCCTTCTTTTTATAATTTATAACTATTTATAGTGATAATCCAATCAGGATTTTTAGACATTTATTCAGGGCCTGAATTTTATTTTTGAAAATGGGGGGAATTCCCCTCTTAGGTGACTCTTGCTACGGATTCGTGGCTGATCCTGTTTACTACAAACACATTTATCCATTATTTTGATTTCAAATCTAAACATTGTCACTGAAAATGCTTTTTCAGCATTGCAATTCTTTTTTTGTTTAAAACATTTAAACTACTTTTCTTACATTATCATGAATTTACCATTGACAGAAATAGACAGCTCTACTGCTTTTTCGTTTGCATTTAGATCTTTATTACAAGCCATCCTGCGGTTTATAAAGAACTTTGTTTTCCTACCTCCACGAGCGCCATCGATTATTGCCTTGTTTATCTAAAAGTGCTCTTTCCCTTTAAACCTAGCCAAAAAGCCATATGTGTTGACTGTGAAACATGGTAGACTTTAACAATATGTATTTATGGTGTAATTACTACATTTTCGTGTCAATCCATGTTCATATTTACTGCAAACAATGCGCTGTTACTTTAATTCATCACTTGCAGTGCAGAAAAAATAGACTCGGTGCGGAAACGATCTCTGCACTGCTGCAGACGCACCGCTCCTGAACGCAATGTAATGTGAACCTAGCGTTATGTGTGTGCACTGCGAGTGTGCATGAGCGTACGGTCTCCTGGAGTGTGCGCGAGTGCTGAATGGTTAAACACTGGCAAGAATTAAAAAGAAATGCAATTTATAAACTTTAGTGACGATGTGACACTGCCTCGACTGTGCAAGTGACAATTCCTGTGTCAACTGTGCAGTGTGCAGCTCGCTTATAGACAGACGCGACGTGTGGTGATTTCAAGCCATTTGCGTATTTTGAGAGAGAAAGAGAGAGAGCGCGTGCGTGGTGACTCACTCACGCTGTTTGTGAAATTACGTCTCACACAAGGTTTTCAAATTACTTTATAAGTTATTTAATGAAACAACTTTAATATAGTACCTCACCTTCAGCATTATAATTATTTCACCCACACCGGACAGAGACTGAGACGGTGCCGCTACATGTCATGCCAAACCTCTCATGGCAACGTCATCAGTTTGAGATCGTTTTTTTGAGATCTGCCTTTTAGAGACCGCCGATCAATCATCCCAACGTGATTATCGGCCGATAGTGATCGGTAACCGATCAAACGGAGCACCCCTACTCTGCATCAAAATGAACCTTCCTCAGGTTCTTTGAGAGATCATAATTATTTCCTGTCACTCTTCTATGGGAGAACTTGCACAATTGGTGGCTGACTAAATACTTTTTTGCCCCACTGTATATATCATGTTTGGTTTTGGGTCCACACACACGTTTACTTAGCGGTCTAAATGGGGACATTACATAGACTTCTATTCTTTTTATATACAGATAGCTATAGATTTTATAAGCTAATCCTAACAATAAAAAAAAAATAAGTTTACTTTATTAACTTTATACCAGTTTTAATAATAAAGACATACCCAAACTGAGTTTTTTGGAGTTTTTTTCAGGTTTAGTTAACTTTTTAGGTACAAATTTGTCCAACCAACATATGGTTAAGTAGGTATACACACACACACACACACACACCAATGGTTATCTAAACTGTAAGCTTGCAGTCTGAAATGGATGTGTAAAGAAACTGTCCTACTAAAATAACGTCAAGAAAACATCTTTTTCTTGACCTATTGAGCTGCACGCAAACAAACAAAACATACATAGCAACCAGTATTCCCCAAACAAAGGACTCTTATGAGGTGGTTAATGAGTCATTCAGAAAGTCTCACAAACTCACAAGTTACCGATTTGAATCAGTATGACAAACTCAGACTTACATAACTGCAAATTTTGATCACTATGTACATTTCGAAAATAAACAAGGTTTGTGAGACTTGACAATGACAATGTGTAGTTAATGATTCACAATGAATCATTAATCATTTATTAAAATCATCAAATTCAATTAAAAGAAATGAATACTTTTATTCAGCAAGATTTCTGTTCATCAAAGAATGCTGAAACAAGAATCACAACTGTTTTCAACATTGATAATAATAAGAAATGTTTCTTGAGCAGCAGATCAGCATATTAGAATGATTTCTGTAGGATCATGTGCAGGGCTTGCAAAATTTCAAAATCCCTGGTAGCCCTTCGGGCAGGCATTCTTCAGGTTTTGGTAGCCCAAAATGAATTTAACTAGCCCGAATAAAAAAAGACATCGGCTGGACTTTACTGTGGACAAATCAGCATGATCAGCAAAAACTAGTAGCATATAGGGATGTAACGATTCACTAAACTTACGATGCGATAAAATTCACGATACAATTAATTTTTTTACAAAATGAGATTTAATACAAATTATAAATTAAAAGGTGTCCTTTTATTATTTCTCAGACAAAATGCTGCATATTTCTTTGTGAAATTGAAATGTTAAATAATAAAACTAACTTAAAAAAAAAAATTATGCAACTAAAAGAAATCTCTTCATATAAACAAAGGCTTTGCCTGTGCTAAAATCATTTGAATTACTATCCAAAAAAGATGCTAAATACATGTTAATTGGATCAAAAACCAATTATTGTTATTCAAGAACAGAATGGTCTGATTTTAGATTTGTGAATGAGAAGTAAATGTCACTCTCTGACAGCAGGTGGCACTGATGGAACAGCAAGTATTTATAGGCTGCTGCCCCTTTAAGACCGAATGCACGAATCCAATATATCGTGCATAATGATGCACAGGAGATTTGTTTCTCCACGGTTTACATTCACTTATGACATAACCGACTGTGTTTACGTGAATACTTGCAGAGACAATTATTTTGAGAATTTTGTGTATATGGGTTCATTCAGAAGCAAGGATATGCTTCTGAATGCATATCCTACCTGAAAACGTTTCAGACATATCCTTGTCTGAAACGCGGCTCTCTGTGTGCACTTTAAATGAGTGTGCACAGAAACCAGCACGTTAGCTCCGAATGTGCGCAAATGTTTTAAAACGCTTGAATGTTTAAATCGGCAAGACTTAGAAACAAGTCCAAAATGATCAACTACGATCCGTTTCACCCCTACAAGCGAGTGAACAACGCGAATCAAGTTAGGAATTTTATATCACTATTCAAGATAGCCCGTTGGGCAGGGCGGTGATACATTTAGGTAGCCCGACTGGAAAACATAGTAGCCCCGGGACGTCGGGCTAGTAATTTTGCGAGCCCTGATGTGACACTGAAGACTGGAGTAATGATGCTGAAAATTTAGCTTTGCCATCATAAGAAAAAAAATACAGTTTAAAAAATATTTATACTGTATTTTGAATCAAATAAATGTACAATGTAAAAAAAAAAAAAAAAAAATCAGTAAGTCAAGTCAGCATACATTTTTCCACTACTTTAATTCATCAAATTAATTTTCAACTAACTTGTACAGCCAATTTGATTATACTTAAATTTTAAAGCAGCAACTGAAATTAAGTTTGAAGTAGGAGGACATTTTTTACAGTGTAGCCTTGGTCAGGTATGTACACTTATAATTCATGTGTCCAAATGCACGGTTCTTTACACATAAAAGAGAGTGTTTGATTATTGCCTCAGCTCTCTTTCACATAGCTACATAGTAGGGTTGGGCGATGTCTACAAATTTGGCATCAGACGATGACTACAGTGAAACATCGCGATGGACGATTACATTGGCCGAGGGGGGGGCCCCCAAAGCGTGAATCCTTATAAGGGAAAACAACTAACGATTCCTAACACCGTGTTTACACCGGATGCGAGCGGCGACAAAATACTATAGAACCAATGATCTATAATAGAGATTAATTATATATAGATCAGTCAATAGAACTCATTATAATCAGTGATGCTGTCTACACTGTAGGGCTGTAGCTATCGATTATTTTAGTAATCGAGTATTCTACAGATTATTCCATCGATTTAATCGAGTAATTGGATAAGAAATAATTTCTTTATTAAAGATCAATACTAAATATACAAGAGATAATAAGATGGATCTCTTAGAGTAAACAGCTAAATTTTTTTTTATTTTTTAGAAAAATTAAAAATTTTCTTGCTGAAATTGCATACATTAATAACCGTGAAAACTAAACCCATTTAATGTATTTAAATGCCAAATTACATTCAAAATGCAAATACAAATATATCAATAAAATAAATAAAATAAAAATATAAATTAAATAAATAAAAATACAAAAATCAATTTTACATTACTTTAAAAAAGGTCAACAGTACAAACTAAAACTAAGACATAAATCAAAATAATAGTAATAAAAATATGAATAATACCTAAACATTGCATTTATGTCGTGCAACTTAACTTTCAAGTTTCAGCCTAAATAAAGCTCAAGCATGACATGAGCCTTTACTGTCTTCTTGGAAGGCTTTGTGACTTTTGTGTGAGGCAAAACTCAGTGGACAGGAAGGTAACTTGGAACAAGAGACCATGCACAATTTTTAAACACATTTTTCTGCAACATGAAATTAGAGTTATTTGGAGAATAAACCCTCTTAAATGACCCTTTACGTACTTGTGTAAAACTTGTGTGTTTTTTATATCCTTCATATTCTGTGTGCTGGTCAGTCCACAGCAGTTATAGTTAATCTGTTCCAATAAGTTTAAATTGATTTTTTTACATTTTATGGGCATTTTTACCTTTATAAAGCCTTTTTTTTTCTTAAAGTGTGCATCATCTTTTGAGTCAAATTCTTACATTTAATCAGTCAATTAGAATAAAAGACATTTGGGCTGTTACCAAACAAATGATATCAGTATCAAAATTCATCATTGCAATGCAGAGGAAACACAGAAGCTGCATGGGATGAATTT
>NW_015505354.1:980682-1040518 GCF_001515645.1 Sinocyclocheilus grahami
AATGCACAGAGCTGGCAACCTCACCAAGCCATGTTTTATGTCCAGTAAGTGTGGGTGTCACTTTCCAGATACATATCTAAGGCTTAAGTCTCAGTGTTGCTTTTCAGTGGGTTATGCAAGGCTGGCATGATACACCACCTTCACCTCGCCAGCCTGAGGCTCTATTTTAGACCAGCAATAACTCTCATATTTACATCACACTCTGCCTTAACACAACCCTCATGTAATGAACATAAGATGGGAAAGAAGCTTGAAATCCTATTTTGAATGCAAGTAATTATACTTTTATATGAACAGTAACTTTAAAAGATTACTGAGAAATAAAGATAAACATTAACTGAAATAAAACAATTCAAAACATTAATAAACTATAATAACTATAACAGTAGCTCAGTGATACTAAAATAAAACTGGACACTACCAATCAAAAGGGTAGTGGCCAGTAGTTTTTTTTTCTTTAAAAGAAATTCATACAATTATTCAGCAAGGATATGTTAAAATTGATAAAAAGGGATAATAAAGACTTACATTGCTCCAAATGATTTCTATTTTGAATAAATTGTTTTTTCATCAAAGAAACCTGAAAAAAATATTAAGCAGCACTGTTTCCAAATCAGCCTATTAGAATGATTTCTGAAGGATCATGTGACAGTGAAGACTGTAGTAATGGCTGATGAAAATTGAGCTGTCACCACCGAAATAAATAATTTTTTAATGTATGCATTGTAATAATATTCCACAAAATTACTGTGTTTACTGTATTTTTTGATCAAATAAATGCAGCCTCGATAAGCATAAGAGAAAAAAAATCTACTAAACCTTTGGAATGGTAGTATACGTCTCAGACATTTTAGCTATTCATTCAAACCCACAGGCTAATTGATAGAAATCATTCAATTTGAATATTCTTTGTATGTCTTATTCAGCAGAGCGCCTGGCATTTTCAGCGGGCTAAAAACACTTTGGTGGACACACAATCTTAATAACACACTGGCTGATGCATCATCATTCTGTACAAGCTAAAATGATATCTAAATAAAAACAATTTAAAAGTAAATATTCTTAAGAGGGGCATCATCTCTCATCTTACCCTATTGTCTGAAGGCGGTTGCACCGTGTGCCGCGCCGCGTCTAGAAAAATTCGTAAAACAAGTACAACACTACATAGCTGGGCGCCGCGGACAGACGCCAAACGGTGCCGCCGGTGTGCGTACACTCATAGAAAACAATATGTTCGAATTTTAAAGACGTGGCGCGACGCTATGCGGCGCTGCGCTTCTCGTCCGGTGTGCGACCGCTTGAAGCACATTAGAGAACAATGTAAACATGATATTATATAAATGCTCACATTTTAGAGTACCAAGGTTCAAATCAAAGTACCAAGGTATTCAAATGTAACGCCATCATTGCACCATAATACCGCCACAGTACTTTCTTGGTGGTACTACAAATAATGGTCACTGTGATTTTGCCAAGTAGAACATTTTCCTGGATCAACATTCTTTTGTTGGTCCTGGAACAAGATTCCGGTCAAGAAGTCCCAACCTCAACCCTAACCATTAATTTGACGGTTCCAAACCCAGCCTTAAGCTTAATCCTAACTCAAACTGTATTGTTTGATAGCAATGTTGTCCCAGATCCAACAAAAGATGTTGATCCAGGAAATGGTGTCGATGTTGTCCTACTTCTAAAAATCACAGTAACCAGCCTCATTGGTTTACAGGAATGTTGTTCCAGGACAAATAAGGATGTTGAACTAGGTACACATACTACTTCAACAAATCAAGAGTAATCTTCCAAATAACAGGACAGTAAAAATGATGCCACAAAGTCACAGACACACTGAATGTACAGTACAGCAAATGTAAAGAGAATTGAGAGCAATGAACAACAATACCTGGCCCACAGGCCCGCTGGGGAGAACATGTCTTGCGCAAATGAGCTTTGATACAGGTAAAGACACACTAGGTGCCCCCCTGTGAAGAAGGCCACCATCACGCACAATGCATTAAATCCCAGATGGCTGATGGGAAAGTGGCAAGCCCACCATGTGCACACTCCAATAAAGAGAAGGAAGTAGAAGGCAGAGAATGCAGAGGGTAAAGTGATTCCTGGAAAGAGAAAGACATGAGTTCAAAGTCAAATCACAGATTAGACACAAAACATTCTCTACACAAGTCCTTCTATCTTCAAAAGCATGATATCACCTAACGTTGTGCTCTGAAATGCAACAGAACCTTATTCAGAATATAAAACTAGTTATTTTGCTACAAGAGATGCATTAGCACCGTTTTATATACATAATTTGTGTCCCAAATGACATGTTAGCCACAACAATTGAGTGCATGAAGTGTTGAACATTTCACAATCCTTTTTTCAGTTAATTAAGTGCATCATCCGGGTATTTGAAATGCACTTTTTCTTTTTGAAATGTTTAGTGTAAACACACTACACAGACTATGACATGGCATGGAATAATGAGTAAGCAGCTATGGTTAGTTTTCTCTTTTAGGTCAACTACTGTCATGGCGGAGCAACAGTTGAGCAAGTTAATCTGTCAACATGTTTACAGATAGCTACCTGAATAATAACACTTTAAGTTTACTTTGTTACTTCAACTACTCAATGAAACATTTACTGGTGATGGAAAAGTACATACTTTTGACAGAAACAAAAGAGTATGCCAGTATTGGACATTTTAGCACATCATCAAATTGCGTCTTGACATTTCGGAACCCTTTGTTGTATACTGTTTTTTTTATTTGCATGTAAACATACTGTACATGTAGCTAAATTTATTATCTTAAAACACCATTTTTTTTTTTTACACTGTTTAACTAATTATTTATAATTATTACTACTGTGGGAGCCTTGACCTTACATTCAACACTATGCAAGAGAACGTGATATATTAGCCAAAAAGTATGCAAACTTGAAAAACTTGAGATACATATCATTTCTAAATCACGCATACTATTTAGAATAGATTGTACACAAAACCTGCCTTACAGAGTCTTGTTCTCACACCTGTTTTTAACAAATTGACCAAATTTGTACTAGGACTGTAGCTATCGATTATTTTAGTAATCGAGTATTCTACAGATTATTCCATCGATTTAATCGAGTAATTGGATAAGAAATAATTTCTTTATTAAAGATCAATACTAAATATACAAGAGATAATAAGATGGATCTCTTAGAGTAAACAGCTAAATTTTTTTTTATTTTTTAGAAAAATTAAAAATTTTCTTGCTGAAATTGCATACATTAATAACCGTGAAAACTAAACCCATTTAATGTATTTAAATGCCAAATTACATTCAAAATGCAAATACAAATATATCAATAAAATAAATAAAATAAAAATATAAATTAAATAAATAAAAATACAAAAATCAATTTTACATTACTTTAAAAAAGGTCAACAGTACAAACTAAAACTAAGACATAAATCAAAATAATAGTAATAAAAATATGAATAATACCTAAACATTGCATTTATGTCGTGCAACTTAACTTTCAAGTTTCAGCCTAAATAAAGCTCAAGCATGACATGAGCCTTTACTGTCTTCTTGGAAGGCTTTGTGACTTTTGTGTGAGGCAAAACTCAGTGGACAGGAAGGTAACTTGGAACAAGAGACCATGCACAATTTTTAAACACATTTTTCTGCAACATGAAATTAGAGTTATTTGGAGAATAAACCCTCTTAAATGACCCTTTACGTACTTGTGTAAAACTTGTGTGTTTTT
The DNA here is from genome assembly GCF_001515645.1 of Sinocyclocheilus grahami. Lineage (NCBI taxonomy): Eukaryota > Metazoa > Chordata > Actinopteri > Cypriniformes > Cyprinidae > Sinocyclocheilus > Sinocyclocheilus grahami. Next base: position 984,433 of record NW_015505354.1, read on the forward strand.
TATATCCTTCATATTCTGTGTGCTGGTCAGTCCACAGCAGTTATAGTTAATCTGTTCCAATAAGTTTAAATTGATTTTTTTACATTTTATGGGCATTTTTACCTTTATAAAGCCTTTTTTTTTCTTAAAGTGTGCATCATCTTTTGAGTCAAATTCTTACATTTAATCAGTCAATTAGAATAAAAGACATTTGGGCTGTTACCAAACAAATGATATCAGTATCAAAATTCATCATTGCAATGCAGAGGAAACACAGAAGCTGCATGGGATGAATTTTTCCACCTACTGTTACAAATGCATAAATAATATTTTGTTATTTTAAACATAAAACATTGAATACTGATATTTATAATTATTTTAAAAACGAAAAGATACTTTAAATGTGAAATTAAAACCGCCAGCTGGTGGCAGCAAGTCACTGTTAAGAAGTGATTCATTGCGATTGAACTGAATAATTTAAACGGTTGATTCGTTCAGGAACGAAACTCCGTCATGTTGCTCAGAGATGCAAAAACAGGCCATATAGTGTTTATCGGGTTGTGCGTCAGTAATAATGGTCCGTGGGGAAACATGGTGTTCCGTGTGTAGTTACAGTAAATGGACTTGCCTCGATAATTTTTTGTATTCGAGTTACTCGAGGTATTCGAGGAATCGTTTCAGCCCTACTACATTGGATGCGGCGCGTCGTGACACGACAAATCCCTGACAGTAAACTGCTGCCGCGTTCTATTTATGATGTGCTGACACAAATTTCAAATGATTTTCAACGGTCGCTTTGTCGCGTCCAGTGTAGACAATCTTTAGCTGATGCGGCACGGCACGACACGACAACTGTCGCGTCCGGTGTAGACACGGTGTAAGGAGAGATGACTGAGGACGATGGCGATTGATTTGCAGATCGTGCGATCGCGAGTACGTGCGATCACGAATCTCGTAAGTGAAAGTGAAAAGCGATCATGCATTCAAAAAAGGGTGGGGGGAATCACGATGCCGGCGCAACATCGTGATGTCTATCAGCCATCGGCGATGGACGATGGCATTGTCTATCGGCCCAACCCTACTACATAGCCAATACATTAAAATACAACTAGCGTTGTAGTGTTTTGTCGTTCTACAACGCTGCTCGTTGGCAAAAGTAGATTCCTATCGTAAAAGCTACTGTCACACACTTATGCCTTGTCATGGTATGTAATATGTGAACCACAAAAAGCAAATATGAATAGTCCAGACAGAAATGACTTCCACTTATGGCTGATAGCAGAAGTTTTACACTGGCTTGAATGTCTCTATAGAGCAGGAGCTGGATGTGCTCTGTAGGAGACTGATAACTGGTTTGGGTCTGTTAAACCCTACTACATAGCCAATACATTAAAATACAACTAGCGTTGTAGTGTTTTGTCGTTCTACAACGCTGCTCGTTGGCAAAAGTAGATTCCTATCGTAAAAGCTACTGTCACACACTTATGCCTTGTCATGGTATGTAATATGTGAACCACAAAAAGCAAATATGAATAGTCCAGACAGAAATGACTTCCACTTATGGCTGATAGCAGAAGTTTTACACTGGCTTGAATGTCTCTATAGAGCAGGAGTTGGATGTGCTCTGCAGGAGTCAGTAGGAGACTGATAACTGGTTTGGGTCTGTTAAACAGACGCGATTCTTTTGCTGTCATTCACAGAGTGTTCATTATGCAGGAGCGTATCTCGCTTGTGTGTTAATTATGAAACTAAGTCTTGCAGCTCCGTCCCGCTCCGAGTTAGATTTTTTTCTTTGATGTTTTATCATTACACATACCCATACATAGTCATAAACCTCCACATCTTGAACATTTTATAACACCTCTTCTGAATACGTGATGAATTATCATTACAGGAAACAAACATTTCTCTCTCTCTCTTTCTCTTACTCTCTCAGACGTGGAATCTGTCCATATCAGTCTTTTGTTTTTCACAGTAGGTAGCTCGTGTTTCTGACATTTCTGAGCTTTATTCAGTTGTGTATTTAAATGTCTGTTACAGGCCTCTTTGTGCTAATTGTTCTCTCTTTTTAGAAACAGCTCTGTGAATTGTTGATAATTGGGGTTTGTGCTAGCCAGAAAAGAAAATGTCACCTTTCATGAAGTGGTTTTGCTGATATCTACAAACTACCCCACAATTCAGAAGTTTGGTGAAGAAGTCTCTTATGCTCACCAAGGCTGCATTTATTTGATTAAAAAATATAGTAAAACCGTAATGTTATAACATATTTTCAGGCTTATTTCGACTCTTGTCACTGAAGCAGTCAGCCCACTTTGCACATCTATCCCAATAAATCTTTTCATCCTCACTTATGCAAAATGATTGTTTGAAGTGCTACAGGTGTTTGGGATGTAGTGGTTTTTGTTGCTATGTAGTGCTTTAGAAGGAACAGTATGTATGAGAGGGATATGTTTTAGCAAATGTAAGATATTTTTGGAATAAAAACCGTTACAGAAATCTAAGGTGAAAGGCCATAACTGGTCCTTCAGATGTGCATCCAGACACATTACACTTTTTTTTTTTAAACCTTTGTTATTTCATAAAAAAAGATTTGATTAATGAAATTAATTCATTGTATTTGGTTAGCTAATCTTGACAATGTTACTGGTACCAAGTAAGATGTGATTTTTATTGAGTGTTTGATGAAAGCATAGTGTCTTTCTTGAGAAACAATGCTAAATGTAATTCCTCATTTTTCAAGATTGATGTTTCTGGAGAAACACTGAAATTTGATGCTGGCAGGGACTCAATTGATTGACACCATGCTTTTTCACACCAGCAACAAGAAGCTTTTATTTTAATTTCAAATCCTGTTGAAGATAGTTAAACATGTGACACACTCAGCAGGTTCTGATGTACCTGACCTTCCCCATAAACCTGACTGCCTTTTGTTCCTCTGGAAGATACCTAAACGGAAGTCAGTGAAATGTAGCAATCGTGTGTGTCACAGCTGCACTGCTGTGCTATGCACATCTACATGCACACCCACAATCAGTGAAGTGTTAACTGTGAGTGTTTAAACCCTAAATTTGAAAAATCCCGCAATGCAAACTATGATGTGTGAAGTGCGCACTTTGCAGCAGCAAAAGCCCTTTTGAGTGGTAGTGTTAATTGTATGTAGTGTGTTAAATGTATTTAGTACAGTATTGACACTGAGGGAGTTTCTTGCCAAGGCTCTGTATGAATAAGAAAGATAGTTTAATGAGTTTATTTCCAGTTAGAAGAACATTTGTGACCCTGGACCACAAAACCAGCCTTAAGTCGCTGGGGTATAGTTTTAGCAAACTTTTTAAAACTTTAAAGGCGATTTTTCTCAGTATTTTAATTTTTTTGCACCCTCAGATTCCAGATTTTCAAATAGTTCAAATCCTAACAAACCATACATCAATAGAAAGCTTATTAATTCAGCTTTCAGGTGATGTATCAATCTCAATTTAAAAAAAAATGTACCCTTATGACTGGTTTTGTGGTCCAGGGTCACATTTAACATTTGAACCAATCTTAATACACAATTTCAAAAACACAATGCTCATGAAACGATGCGATACATCTGTATGTGCACATTGACAAACAATTATAAAATAGCCAAGACTAAATCCAAGAATACACAGCTCTTCAGTAGACAGGCTAAATATGTACAATTTGTATGGCACAACTATCATAGACATGCAGATTATGCAAAATAGCTGAATCATTGCTCACAGCAGGCAATTCTAAGTCACTATAACTGCCATGGAATTTAACTATATTAGAAGGAGCATCTCTGAATTCACAGCCACTAAAAAATGTGAAAGCTAAAGTAAAAAAAAATTTTTTTTGGGGGGGGTGGTGTCCTCTATCTCTATCTCTATCTCTATCTTTTTACTATATGGCCTTTCTTACTGTAGAGGGCCAATAACTAGATTTTGTTATATGATCCCTCAGTGCGCATGATACATATTTAACCTGAACTGACAAGCAAACCAATTGAAAAAGACATGAATCACATCACACATGGATCATATGCACACTTCAGTCAGACAAAAATAGAGCTGTTTCCGATGTCTTTAGTACCCCCTGCTCAGAGCGTTTGGCCGCTGCATGCACGCTGTTCTTTAGTGCGGCGTGGATGCGCGCTCTTGTGGTTAGCACGCATGTTGAGTTGAAATCTGATAAAGCGTAGCTCGTTCGATTTTTATGACCCAGTCGTACTGTAATGGCATCAACCTTGTAATTCATTTATCTGGCTGCTGTTTGGGATGGACTAATCTAATATGCATAATTCAATGTCGTACTGAAGTCAAGACCTGCACGAATGTGCAAAAGGACTCTTGACTGTAGTAAGTATATATGTCATATTGAAATTTTCACGAATTAAGGAAAAATGTTGCTGTGAGGGACAGATGTGCATATTTACAGTGTCAGATATACTGTATACACACACACACACACACACACATTAATTTGCAATTAATTAAAAAAATTAATAGGCATGTAATGTAAGCAATGTTTATATCTTTGTCTGTATGTTTGACAATGTCTGTCATTCTTTCCATCTGCCTGTCTGTCATTCAAGCTATCATTCTTCATTCTCTCTTATCTGTCTGTCATTCTATCATTCTATCTTCTGTCATTATATCTGTTGTTCTTTCTTTCTTTCTTTCTTTTTTTTGTTCTGTCTGTCTTTGTCATATATATCGTTATTTCCATCTGTCTGCCTGTTGTTCTGTCTATTGTGTTTTTCGATCATTCTGTCTGTTTTTTAATATATATTTGGTATAAAAAGTGCATGAGAAGGGATATAGGCGCTTTCATAGATATCATAATATCGAGTGACATTTTCTCTTTTCTCCGTTGTGCTAGTTTGTGTCTGAAATAGGAGAACTTTACTGAAACATTTTGAACAGGAGATAACGGAAATGGAGGTGTAGAGAGAAAGATGGAGGGACTGTGAATAGGAAGAAGGAGATGCTGTAGGGGTTTAATTTGCTTTTCTCTAACAGACGGCAACAGCCAAAGAAAGTTAATTACCCTCCCGTCTCACATCTCGAAGTGTGTGTGCGTGATGCGACCAGGGGTGCGAGCGGGATTCTGCGCCCATCTGTTTTCCTGCCAGCCAGAGCTGTTAAGAGGCTCTCTGCTTTAGCATGCAACTGTACTTTCTCTTTCACTCGTTCTCTTCCTGTGTCCCTTTCTTTCCCCCACATGTCTGTCTGTTTCTCTCATGTTTCATGTTGTGAATTTGTTTGTGTGACCAAAGGCTTTCTCATATTCCTGTTTGTGTGTGGCGTGTTGAACAGGAATCCCCCCCCCCCTCTGTATGTGACACACAGGTGGTTTGCTTGTCCATATGTCTCAGGATCAGATAACAGCGTGAATATTGCATGACATGAAAACAAGTTAACCATAAAAGAACAATCACAGTCCCACTCTGATATTTACTGATTGTGTTGTGTGTGAACTTTGCAGGTGCAATACTTGCATTGAGCAAGTAATGTTATACTCTACAGTCCCAATCAAATAATTGTTTTGCATGGGGACATTCTGTCATGTCAGCGTTAACAGACTCTAAGATTTATTAGAGTTTAGCTACGTTTTATTTAAAGGCCAGTGTCATGTGGTACTTTAAATTGTGTCCGAATTGTCTGTATTTACATGCTGTGCGTATGTATTGTATGAATAAAATTGCATCACTATGTCCTCACATGACCAAATTGCCATCCGGACACACAAGCTTCATTACGGAGTCACGCAAATGTTCTTTTACATGCGTCATCCTGAGAAACAATTACTGTCCAGTGCTTATAAGACAATGGTATTTGTCCAAGGAAGTGTGTTTTGCACATATTGGTGAATGGGACAACAGGACTGTGCATAAGAGAACAGGATGGTGAAGAGAGATTTTATTCAAATTGTTTTTTTTACAGAGTTTAGGTAGTAGAATGTTGTTTGTCATTTTTATGCATAGAGTGACTTGTAATGCTTGGTATTTTTATGTGATATTTAGGCTACACAAAACTCAATTTTCCTAAGCACAGTATCACAGACTCTTGGCTTTTTGTTTTCTCTCACAATGTGAAAAACATTAGTCATTGCTGTACCGTAATCTAGTCACACAGTTTAATGAGCAATTTCCCATGAATGGGTTCACTGGAATTACTAATTTCTCTCTCTAAATCCTCATGTGCGTCTTTCCCCCAGTTTGTTTTTGTGGGCTGAAATTGAATTTTCTCCCCGGTCTTTCACTTGTAATCCCTATTAGCACCCTTTACTGTGGTTAATGTTTCTAAAGTGGAGAAACCCCAGTAGACCAGTTCATTTATTTGATTATTTTCATTATTTTGGGCATTTTTGCCTTTTATTTATGACATCAGAGAGCAGACAGAATAGTAAAGGTCTGTGCCTGTGATGCAGTTATTCTTATATGTCCTGAACATGTGCACAGCTACGTCATATTTAACCTGTTGTAATGCATTTTGAATTATTAATTGTTTTTTTAAATTGCCAAATGGCAAGAAAATTCGTATTTGATGCAGCCTCTTGTTGCTGTAATCTCATGTATCTGGACTTTTGACCTATTGGCATAAAGTCTGAAACGCATTACAGCTTTTTCTAACTTATAACTACCCACTTAGATGATACCCACTTTTTTTTAGGTAAATAGGAAATCATCCTCATGCACTGGATATGTGATGGATATGTCTTATTTAATTATGTAAATAGATTTGATGCTTGCAAACTTCAACAAGTCCAGCAAATACATTGAAAAAAATTGTTGTAGGGTTTACTTTGAAACAGTTTTCACGAATTTTCATCGAATTGCTAGTAAATTTCACAAATAATTACAAAGGAACTGAAAGTAACAGAATTAAAGATGACATTTTCAAGCAGAAAGACTGAAATAAGTTTTCTTGTCAAATGTATTAATATTTTACAACTTAGAAAAACAATTTTTTACAGTGTACTTCATCCTTGAAAGGGCCCAGAACACCGGAGTAGGACACAACTTCATTTTCTTTATCTAATACTGTAACTTCATAGGGCTTTTGCTGAATGTTACACACTGCACAGAGTATGTCAGTCATATCTATGTTCCAAGTCACTCACGTCAGCAGCATTCGCATTCTCATTCTGTTGTGTAATCTGCCCTGTCCTCTTAGGTTTCTAGATGACATAAACAATCTCATTCAGACTATGTTTGTATTTGTGATGTCAGACTTTGCCATTTTAAGCCAATGCACTAGGGATATGTGAGTCTGTTATCATCTCTCAGGCCTGTGCTCACTCAGGTGTGTGTGTGTTGTCACAGTGATGAATGTCTGGCCCAGCTGGCGTGGGCAGGAGCCTTTGGTGTTGCCACTGTGATGGACGAGGGCCACCAGAACAGTGGTGTTACTGCTGTGCCAGTCATAACCTTGAGCTCAACACACACACACTTTCTCTGACTGCTGTTGAGACCCCCTCAGAGACATCAGATGCCAGAGGTTTTTGGCAAGCTTTTGACTGCTCTAACACCATGCTGCTCCATTCTGTTTGACATTAAATTTTAAGTCATTTAAATATCTTTTAATGGTCACACCTGCATACATTAGCAGGGAAAAAAATGTATCTCAGTTTCCACAAAAATATTCAGCGACACAACTGTTTTCATTGACAATAATGAGAAATGTTTCTTGAGCGCCAAATCAGTATATTATAAGGATTTCTGAAGGATCATGTGACACTGAAGCCTGGAGTAAAGATGTTGAAAATTCAGCTTTGTCATCAAAAGAATAAATTACATTTTAAAATGTTAAAAGAGAAAACTGTTATTTTAAATTGTAATGATATTTCACAATATTTTTGTTTTTACTGTATATGTGATCATATAAATGCAGCCCTGGTGAGCATAAGAGACACATATACAGTGTTTTTTAAAGCCTTGCAAAACGGCAATAGTAACTTAAGAAAATTTTGGTGAAAGAACATGAACTTTTTTAATGTTTATGTCCCATTAAAATGTAATGATTTAAAGGGGGAGATGTAAATTGAATGATATTCCAATGAAAAAGAGAAAAACATTTTAATGTATTTATATATACCATTAATTTAGCCTTAGATCTAAGAAGAGTTCACTATACTGTTAATTATATCATTAGCAAGTCATGGGGGCACATACTAAACAAATGGCACTGTTTCCTAAGAGTGTTCTCGCGATATTGTGAATCATATAAAAGTGTGTTATTCCTGATGCCTGTGTGGGTCAGAAAATACAAAGAGTGACGGGATGACAGTGGCCAATGTTTCTTTTTGTCTTTTGATGGCTTGCTGTTCCCTTTAAAATGGCTGTCTAAGCAGATTCCCTCTTCACTTATGTAGTGCATTAAGAGACACATACACAAACACACTTTAAAAAAACTCTATAGGTACAGTTGGACGGGGACAATGACAGAAGTTTGGTACTGCACTCTGGAGAGAAAGATGGAGTCACAGAGGAGCAGCTTTCAGTTTGTCAACTGCAGCATGCTGGGCAGCCTCCATGTAATGAACTGGAATATATAAATGTTGTTCCAATCCTGTATGACGTTCTTTCTTCTGTGGATGACAAAAGACAATATTTAGAAAATGCCAGTGGTTTATTCTGTCCAATCAATGTTCAATGTTATTTCACCCCAATGACAAAAACATTTGAAACCTTCTTCAAAATATCTTATCTTGTCTTCCACAGAAGAATGTCATACAGATTTGGAATGACATTCATTTTTTGGGTGAAACGGCTTCCTTTTGCTTTGACCTCATGATTCTCATTTGTTCTGACATGCACTGTGAGCTGTAAGGTCTTATATAGACAGGTGTGTGGTTTTCCTAATCAAGTCCAATCAGTATAATCAAACACAGCTGGACTCGAATGAAGGTGTAGAACCATCTCAAGGATGCTCAGAAGAAATGGACAGCACCTGAGTTAAATATATGAGTGTCACAGCAAAGGGTCTGAATACTTAGGACCATGTGATATTTCAGTTTTTCTTTTTTAATAAATCTGCAAAAATGTCAACAATTCTGTGTTTTTCTGTCAATATGGGGTGCTGTGTGTACATTGAGGGAAAAAAATTAACTTAAATGATTATAGCAAATGGCTGCAATATAACAAAGAGTGAAAAATTTAAGGGGGTCTGAATACTTTCCGTACCCACTGTATATCCCCTACTTTTACAAACACATTTACTCTCTGGGGTCGGGGTGAGTGAAGGATTATGTTCTACAAATTGGTTTTGAATTTTTAGGGCTTGTCTGATTTCATAACTATTCACTGGAGCCTCAGGGTGTGATCCGTGATGCCGTGTAATTATGTTACAATGACCTCTCCTTTATCAAATCATATCACATGCTGCTCACCTCCCATAGGAACATCATCCTTCCTTCCCTTTCATGTCTTCCTCATCTCTCCTCTTTTCTCATTGCATTCCTAGTTGGCTATTAAAAGATTCATTTCCAGTTCATTAATGAAGCCAGGTGGCTGGATTAAAGAAACCCTGTTAAAGAATGGAATTTTCACCCCCTGTTAAGTCAAAGGTCAAATCTGAGATTCTGTTTGAACCGTTTTTGGAATAATCTCTCTAAATCATCTGCTAATGTGGTATAGTGCGACTACCATAGTCAAGTGTCTTATTAGTATTCACCTTTCATTGCTTGAGATGTTTGCTCTTAACAGAGGTCATGGGAAATCATAGAAAATTAGATTTTCTTGCTCTTTTGATATAAAAATAGCTTGATGTACTATGGAGAAATACTCATATTCACAATGCAGAGCTTCCCAGCCAGTCCGCCAAGACCCTTTTTGGAAATTAAGCTGTAAAGATAGGTAATTCGTGATTGTTTTCTTGAATACATTAACATATGTTTAAGTGAAAATGAAAGTGGTGTCCCATACTTGGAATTTGTGCTCTGCAATTTAACCCATCCAAGTGCACACACACACAGCAGTGAATATTGAACACACACACACACCGTGAACACACACCCCGAGCAGTGGGGCAGCCATTTCTGCGCAGTGCCCAGGGAGCAATTGGGGGTTCGGTGCCTTGCTCAAGGGCACCTCAGTCATGGCTATTGAAGGCGGAAGAGAGCGCTGTTAATTTACTCCCTCATCTACAATTCCTGCCGGTACTGAGACCTGTGACCTTTGGGTTACAAGTCCGACTCTCTAACCATTAGGCCACGACTGTGTCATGTGTTATATGTGCCCATGTTTACATATCGAAGGCTATTTAGTGTTTAGTAATTTAGCGGTGATGTTGATCCTTGTGTCACATGCAAAGAGTTCAGCCAGTCATAACAGAGGTCATTTAAAGATGTCATAAATATATGGTAGCAAAACATTCTTTTTTTTAATGATGTTCTACGAGATTTCTTTCCGAAGGGCAGAGAGGCTTTTTTGGTGCAAGAAACTGTTACTTTATCCTTGGACTTCAGGGGAAAGGATGTGAGAATATGTCCACTCTAAGGTCTCTTTGGAAAACCTGTAGTGCTTTATTTTGGTGTGAAGATGATAAAGTGTCTGTGTTTGTAACTTTTTCAGGTAGCAGGCATGTCTACAATAAACTCTTACTCACAACTTTGAGGCTTGTATAGATGTAATATGTGAACTTCTTGAGTATGGTGTTGAAAACCAGCTGTCATACATACAGTAAGGTGTAACTGTCTTCTGTATGTTTTAACCCACGGTGTCTCATTGTAGGTGTGAAATATCGCTGGCAGCTTCTCAAGTGTTTGCTTGTACCTGTGTTTGCGTGTAACACACTGTGTGTGTTTTGTGTGTTTCAGGTGTGAAGATGAGGAAGTTTGCGTACTGTAAGGTGGTGCTGGCCACCTCTCTGGTGTGGGTGATGCTAGACATGTTCATCCTCCTCTACTTCAGTGAATGCAACAAATGTGACGACAAAAAAGATAGAGGATTGCCGGGGAGAGAGAGTGAGTACATGCCTACATGCAGTTGTGCTGTATATCGTATAGTTATCACATAGTTTTCTGTTTAATAATAAATACGCCCTAACACTTCAATTTACAGACACATTTTGGCCATTTTACTTCTGAAATGTTTTCTTCATGAAATATTGTTCAAACTTTATATTTTTTATATTGTAGTAACAATAATTGTAATAATTAAAAAAAAATTTAAGTTACAATGATACATTCTTTGTAAGCGGCCTTCTCAGTACAGGTTTTGCCAGATTTTACTGGTTTGTTTTTTTTGTTTAGTTTTTTTTCCCTATTTTTATTTATTCTCTTTTTATATAATCAATCTTTTTTTAATATTTGGTGAACACAAGAATCGACAAATAAAATATATACACGTTTAATATTAAAATAAGGACATACATAGGAATAGACATGTGTTGTTTTTACAGTTTATAAAAAGCTGACTGACATGAAATCCAAACCTTACCTCTAAAATAACTTTTGCATTTTTACAATTACTGTAAATACATAATTTTTTAAGGGATGGGAGTCATAATTAATTTAAAGATTCTGATTGTAAATCAGAATTTGGTATGCATTTGGTAATGCATATTCGGGCTTTTGAGGAAGTACCAAATAACTGATAATTGATCTTGTTTGTACACTGAACAAAATTATAAACGCAACACTTTTGTTTTTGCCCCCGTTTTTCATGAGCTGAACTCAAAGATCTAAGACTTTTTCTATGTACACAAAAGGCCTATTTCTCTCAAATATTGTTCGAGAGAGGTGTTCTCTTCACGGATGAAGCCCGATTTTCACTGTACAGGGCAGATGGCAGCGTGTATGGCGTTGTGTGGGTGAGCGGTTTGCTGATGTCAACGTTGTGCATCGAGTGGCCCATGGTGGCGGTGGGGTTATGGTATGGGCAGGCGTATGTTATGGACAATGAACACAGGTGCATTTTATTGATGGCATTTTGAATGCACAGAGATACCGTGACGAGATCCTGAGGCCCATTGTTGTGCCATTCATCCACGACCATCACCTCATGTTGTAGCATGATAGTGCACGGCCCCATGTTGCAAGGATCTGAACAGTTAATGAAAAAGTCTGTGAAAGTGATTTTGTGCCTCTTTGAGATGGCACAATAATGCGTCGTTCACTTGCAAAACGCAAGCTTCTAGAGGGCACATAACTCTGAAGTAATGAATTTAGGTAAAGGGGTGCAGAGCCAGTAGTGGTTTATTTATAAAATATTAAAACTAAAAATACTAAGCAAATCCACTGCCATTTTTCATATAATTTAAGTTCTATTTATTATATAAAACTGTTTAGTGAGTATGTTTAACTACAAATTACATTGTTACACATTATGAGCCACTAATTATACCAATTCAAGTCCCATGAAGCTTAAGTAGCTGCATCGTAACACAGTAACAGATCTTGTTCTTTATTTCAAGTCGATATGACCAGTATTCATCTCTGGTTATTGTGAAAAAATGAAAGTAACAGATCTTGTTCTTTATTTCAAGTCGATATGACCAGTATTCATCTCTGGTTATTGTGAAAAAATGAAAACCGTTTCTCGATTCCCAACCCTATTATTTACTGTCGGAATCTTTTTTCCAATTTGAAGACATCCCTGGATGGTCCTAAAAGGAGGTTTTGTCAGATTTTATCTAGCCTCTTGGGACAGTTTTATCCCCAAAGTATACTGTAACTAAATAACTCCAAACACACATACAGCTGATACGGGAAACACTCGACAGCACACACAAAAGTATAAAGACTATTTCCACTAGATGTATGTGTCTGATGGTGTTATATTGTGAAATACGGGCAGGTATTGAACTGTGAATATTTCTGTGGGAGAGGAAAAGAGTGTAGAAATATAATCTGATCATTTTAGAGCTGTATTGACTACATCATCTGAAGGATGCAACCACATTCCAGCTGTGCTTAGCTTAGAGGATGGAGAGAATGAAGAATGGAAGGAATCTAGAGCAGTGGTTATCAACTGGTGGGTCCATTCTGATCTGATCTGATGTAGTCATGGGCAGTAGGTGAAAAACAAAGCTAAATGCAAATAAATCAATTCAGCTTAGGATATAAATGGAGAAGAAAATGCTTCCTATTTTTTATGTAGTTTATGTCAATGACATTCAAACGCTATGGTTTTTGGTTTTTTATTCCATTGTAATAATGATAAATGACAATATTTGATTTTAAGGACATTTAGTTTTTATAAGTTAAACAGTTATATTACAGTGATTAATCTCAATATAAAGGTAAAATATGAATCTGAAAGCAAAACCAGTCGGGAACCGTTGTTTTAGAGACTACAAAAAGGAGCAGAAAGAAGATCTAGAATTTGGAAGGAACAGTCACAGAGAAAAAGCATGTGGATGGCGATGCAGTGTGAAAGCATATTGTCTCATAAAGCTTTCTTTTGTCATTAACTGACCCCTCTACAGCCCCCCCCCGCCCCCAGTCAGGTCACGGTTTGTTCTCTGTTGGTCACTCATGAGCTGCTTTACTTTGGCCATCATCTCATAGAACAATAACCCTAAAATAATCTGCTCACCACATTAATAAAGCACATTTTCTGCTGCTTGTGCTTGTGTCCTTAGTGATGATTATACGATTTTCACCCCCCAGAATCCCTCAGGAAAGTCATTGGATTTTGCTGAGCAGGGAAACAGGACAAAGTTGCCTTGTAATGAACTCAGTCCGAACAGCTAAATCCTGCCCCCTCAACACGCATGCGGCTCACCCGTACATACACACACAGTGTACGCAAACGTGCGACACAGGGCTTAAAAACAGGCAGTTTGCCTCTTAGAGCAGATGTAATCTCACACTGTTGCAAATCTGACCTTAATCTCACCAAAGCATGCTTTTTGAATTAATGATCAAAGCTCAGTGCTTATCTACTCACACAAAATCCACAAAAACACACACTTCACACACACACGGCACAATAAACAATTGTGCACAGACATCTAGGCCACAAATTCTTTTCGGCGGGCAGGATGTATATAAAAGTTTGTATGTACTTTTTAGTGCTGTCAAACGATTAATCGCGATTAATCGCATCCAAAATAAAAGTTTTTGTTGGCATAATATATGTGTGTGTTCTGAGTATATTTATTATGTATATATAAATACACACAGTATATATTTTGAAAATATTTACATGTATTAACATGTCTATTTATATTGATATAATTTATATTTAAAAAAATATATTTAATATATAAACATAACATATTTTTCTGAAATATATACATGCATGTGTGTGCATTTATATATACATAATAAATATTCACAGCACACATACATATATAAACAAAAACTTTTATTTTGGATGCGATTAATCGTTTGACAGCACTAGTACTTTTACACATTTGTGGTTGCATTTTCAACATTCTGAACAATTCTAGCGCAAATATTATGATTGATTTTTTTTTTTTTAGTTTGCGTACTTGTTTGACAATGAGAGTACAGTGTCACTGAAGAGCGTGACTGGGATGAAATGTGAAACGTGATATGTAAAAATCAACAAAAATATCCCTTTGGAACAGGATATTTTTATTGTGCCATTTCCAATTTTGCTAAAGTGTGACAGCGATATTTCATTATGTGTATTACATAAAATGTGAGCTGTGCAAAATATCCTTAGAAAGACAAATGACTCAAGTATATTATTATAAAAATGTTCAAAATGTAATTTGCAGCACTGTCATTTCCATCACAGAAAACATAATTTGTGATGTGGTGGAAGTGCTGCTGTGTGTTGTGGGTTTTCATTAATAAATTACAAAAATAACAAAATTCTCCTTTGATGAATCCACTTTTGGACAGATGAAATAAACTAGTGAGAGCATGATGGGTTTATTTTCTAAAAGTTCCCAAAATTGGCAATAGTTGGAGAAACGCCCATACTTACTCAATCGAAAGCCAAGAAAACAATCTCAAATCCATGTGTGTTTGTGTTCCAGCTGTGGTTCAAAGGCCTCATGACGGCCCAGGGGAGATGGGAAAGCCAGTGGTTATCGCTAAAGACCAACAGGAGAGGATGAAGGAAATGTTTAAGATAAACCAGTTTAACCTGATGGCCAGTGAGATGATTGCACTCAACCGCTCTTTACCGGACGTGCGTCTCGAGGGGTGAGTGTCTGCTTATTTATGATTGCTTCCTTTAAAGTGAGTTTGTTTTTGTTTAATAGATAAATTTTATGCCTGTAACTGACCAAATGAGTATTTTGAAATGGAGCTAATGTTTTGAGCTGTGAGGGCTGGTTTTTGGCTGTTTGACTTTAGAGAAACTGATGTGATAAATATGTGTTCTGTGTGAATGGCTTGGTTTCAGTTTCGCCCGTAAACAACATATTCGCCACTCTGATGGTCTCGTTTTCCGCTATATATTGAATATTCGAAATTCTAATTTTTTTTTGACAGCCCTATAGTAAAGTCACTAAAGAATTAAATAAATACCACAAATAGAAGTATGGGAGGTGTACACACTCACGGCTTTCTCTTAACTAACTTCATATAATGCATCCTGGGATCCTTACAGTTTCCATGTATGCTGAGCACTTCTAGGTTGCTTTTCCTACACTACACAGTGTAATATTGTAGTTTTGTAGAGAAATTCATACATACAAGTAGGGCTGGGCGATAATTCGATAACGATAACTATCGCGATATAATTTTCCTCGATAAAACGGTATGAAGGGTTCGATAAATGTTCGATATAATGTTTATGTGCCAAAAAGCGAAACGAAACAGCGCGACACATTTGAATTGCGCCACACGGACCGCTTATCCGCTCGGATCTAAGGTCAAACTGCCCGGCGGCGCGAGCTCACTAGAGCAGATGCGTTTACTCGGTCACGCGAGCATTAAGCAGCGCTGTGAGATCCAGTGTGAAGCGCTTGAATTCAGGAATGAACACAAATGACTCTGATTTAAACTTGTTTAAAGCCAAACAGGAGAAACACTGTGTGCAACGAGACAGTCAGAAGGCTTTTTAATCTACAAATCGCCATCATTTACCATGGATTTACTGTAGTAACACTCACTGCACCATGGTATTGTGGCAAAAATTTGGGATATTCACACTGAATTTTATTACAGAAGTAATGGTAGGCCTATATAATTGTAATATGTATTTGTGAATAAGCTATTGCATGTGTGCATTTATACTGAATGTTTTTAGACTACTGTTTTTCATACAAATAGGCTACCTAAAAACCATATATTTATATTTTTACCATGGTATTGAGGTGATATATGTGTGGTTTTAACTGGGTTTATCATGATTTATTACACGGCTCTGTGGAATACTTGATTCTGATTGGTCAGTCGCGACATTTCGAGGTATGCTATCCCTCGATAACAACCGGTAAAAGCTAATATCACAGGCTCATCCGGGTAACAGCAGTCGGTGCTGTACTCTTGCTTGAACAATTTTTTCTTGGTGGAAGCTTTGCGTTTGTTTAGCTAATGAAATATTAAAACTCGATTCAAAATGGTGTTCAATTATTTAATTGTCGTCCTGGTATCGCGGACTCGCTCTCGTTTCATACAAACGCAGCTGCTGCCATTTTGCTACGATTGTTTTGTATGCTGTAATGGATTATAAGAGAACTAACAAACTGGTAAGGTTTTTAAATATTTTCGTCTGAATTCTTTTATTGCCTTAATTATTTTTGTGGTGAAATGTTGTGTAATAAGTGGTTTGACTGCACCGTTTCCCTTAAATGTCAGTCTAGTTTGAATTTGCCGCTTGCTCGCAACTGCTGTCTTCACGGAAGCTTTGCGTTCAAATATTTCAACTTTGAAATCTAATTATTTACTTATGTGGCAAGTAGCCATGTAATAAGCTTCGCTCCGCTTCGCGTCGGGGTCTTGATCACCCTTTCGGGGTTTATTCTGAGATAACAACCGGCTGGATGTACATTATCCCTTACTTAAATGTATGTTACTATGGGAGACCGATGCTTAATTTAAAAATAAATAAATAAATAAATAAATAAAAACTTGGTCAGAATAAAGTTGCTACAATTTTTAGATATGTTACTGATTTTGATAATGAACAAAAATTTCAAATTTCAAAACTATCAAATGTGCATTTCTAAGAGACAAAAAGTGATATAATTATTATTAATATTATCAGGCAACCCAAACCTGCTTCTTGATTTAAAACAATATCACTCATTAGAACATGCAGAAACGAAGAAATATATTTTTCTATTTAGATATTTATTTTGTTAAGGAAAATTAATTGTCTGGTTTCTACAACTTTCACTTTGGAGCAAAAATCTGGCTTTAAACTTGAAAGAAATAAAGATTTGACATATATCATGATAATTATTGATATCAACTGATATGAAAAAAATGATCGTGATAATTTTTTTGACCATATCGCCCAGCCCTACATACAAGTATATTAGTCTAAAAACTATTTTCAAATGAAAAGCTTTTAAGATTTAAAGACTTTTTGGCAGTCAGGTGTGTCGTTCTGACCACAAACTGTCAACTTAGACAGGAAGTGACCATCTGTTCGATGTATAAGCAACATTTTTTTTTTACATGCAGATTGTCTGAAATGTAGATTAGTTTGTTGTACAAACCAGAGTTTATATGGTTTGTTGTTTTGCAGAGTTACGGGATATGAATTTCTGCTCATCCAAATTATTACACAATTATTCAGAAATTTGGGGTCAGTAAGATTCTATTTTACTTTAGAAGAATTTTATATTTTCATTAAACAAGGATGCAATAGATTGATAAAAAGACTAATTCCATTTATACTGTCACAAAAGATTTCTATAAAAAAAGTTATCTAAATATAAACTACATTTTAAAGTCTATTAAAATAGAAAAGTGCTCTTTTTAATTGTAATTATATTTCACAATGTTGCTGTTTTTTCTGTATTTTTGATCAAATTAATGCAGCGTTGGCAAGCACAAGAGACTTTTAAAAACATTTTTAAAAATCTTACCGACCTCTAACTTTTGAACAGTAGCATACAGTTACGTAATTATAGTAATATGTGCAACAAGAACACTGGAAATAAAAAGTATTTTTTTTTAAATAAAAGTATAATAAAAAGTATTACAGATAATTTCAATAAAATGAAATAGCTATTTAATATTGTAGTACATGTTTTCACTGAGCCTTTTCGCGAAGTCATGTCCAAACTCATAGTTACATTTGCACAAGCCACTGGACTGTGAACTATGTAGTATGTGGTGAATTGTTTGATGTGTCGCAGTCATCCACCCTAAGTGTTTTTTAAACACCTTTCATCCTCTAAGCGCTTGCCACGTCAAATATTAACTGCTAATATTTGTGTTGTAGAGATTAGTCAGATTACTGTGAGTGTGTGGATGTGTGTATTTTTCACACTACGTAATATAGCTTCTATTTCTGTTACGCTTTGCAATATTAAGTTCACTGAGGTGAGACAGAGAAAAGGAGAGATGTGTAGAGAAGATGTCACATTCGTCCTTGAGAAAGCAAAGAAAAGGACGTTTGTGTGTGTGTGCGCGTGTATTTGTGACACTTTTTTGTTCTGTGTGATATCGCTCCAAACAGTTCCCTCTCCGTTCCCACTGCACTAAATAATGTGGAGTTTGTCCCTCTGCAGTGGACACACATTCTTTCAAGAGGCCTTGCCTTAAAAATGTATGGTTTTAATAAGTCCCTGGATGTTCTCTCTTTCAAGGCGTGACCATGGAAACTATTCCACCATAATAATAATGTCACCCAGGGTCTCGGAGCCAAGTAAAGCAGAAGCACGTCTACAGAGCAGACGTAATATATTCACACACTCGCATACAGCTGCACGTCAAGCATCACGTCAAGTGTGTTTAATGAACTAAATCGTTTGCATATGCATCCTGGCAGTGCCTCGCGGAGTGATAAATCACTGGGTCACTGGAGGGAACTGCAGGTCTGATAAAAATGCCAGGTCTATTGGTGTTTAATGAGTTTTGTAATTACGTAGGGCCAAACCTCTACCTCTTTCTTTTTGTTTTAAATGATCTGATGTATTGTCAAACTGAGACTCTCTCTGTGTGTTTGGAGGTGTCAGTTTCTCTACCTGTCAGACAGCAGTTAGTATTGTTTGTTTTAGAATGCTCATATTTCCCTTGTAAAAATAAGAAAATAAATAATACAGTGAAAAAGTAATATTGTGACATATTACATTTTAAGATAACTGTATTCTATTTTCATGTATTTTAAAGTGCCCCTATTGTGCCATTTCGAATATTGCCTTTCATGCAGTGTGTAATGTAGCTGTATGTGAATGTAAACGATCTGCAAAGTTGTAAATCCGAACGTGCACGATAAAATTATTGTCTCCCAAAAGAAAGAATCAACTCTCAGCAGCCAAAGCGTGTCGTCAGTAATTCGAATCCCATTTCTGTGATGGCTACACGTCACAGGGCAATATATTTGCGTAATGCTCACCTATGTTCTAAGTTGGCCGGCCACAAACTTGACCTTGCTCTCAAATACTGTAGCTTGTTCATGTGGTCAACCTCATATTGAGAAGGCGCTGTGTCCTACGCTGTGAAAGTAAATTCATTTTATTTTCACTTCCAAAAGATGAGGCTGCAAAGAATCAGTGGTTAAAATTCTTTCCCCCCCCCTCTTTTTTGTGTTTCTTGTAATTTTACTGACAACTGCTTCTTTAATCTTGGGGAGTTCAACACAGGATTCACAAAACGCTTGCTCTTGACCAGTTTATTTGAACCAGTTGGCTCCACTGAATCACAACCTGTATGATAAAGAATTGATGTTTATATTTTCTACTGAGCGTTCAAAATACCGAACTATTGCCATGGGCATATGGTTTCCGTCACGTGCTGTAGGCAGTAGACCAATCAGAACAGACTACTGGGTCATCTGACCAATCAGAGCAGAGTAGGCTCACGGAAAGAAGGGTTTTAGAGAGACTGAATTTTAGAATTGCTTCGAACAAATCGTTTGAGAATCGTTGGAAAAAGAGGTGATATTAAATGCATATTTTAAGAAAACGAAAGCATTTTTTTGACCTTGAATGCATGTAAACGTATTATAGGAGACTCCCAAAACAATATTAGAAACCTTAAAAATGGCATAATGTGGGCACATTAAAATGTAATTTATTCCTGTGATGGCAAAGCTGAATTTTCAGCATCTTTACTCCAGTCTTCAGTGTCACATGATCCCTCAGAAATTATTCTAATATGCTGATTTGCTGCTCTAGAAACAATTTCTTATCATCAATGTTGAAAACTAGAGATGCACCGATACTGGTATCGCTATCGGGCCCGATACTGAGCTCTTGTACTCGTACTCGTTCAAATACGCCGATACCACACAGCATGTGATAAGCGCCGTATTCAGACAATGAAACACCAACAACAGAACAACAGACAGCAGAATGGAGTTAAGGATGTCTACTACGAAGTATATGTATGCAATGAATATGTATGATTGAAACATTCAGTATTAACGCCTGTATAGCTGATGTGCGCGAACTGATAAACAAAGTGCGCTGAGTGGATTGAGCGCGCGGCGGCGCAGATGCGCGAGCTTGTCGAGTGAATATATCTTTCTCACAGACATCACTGGAAAATTTGTTGTTCGGTCGGATATGTCAAAAACAAGTAAGTAAAACAATGCACAATGTACGTAACGGTAGGGAGAGAGAGAAAGGGAGAGAGCGTGCACACTTCTGTTGTGTGATCTTTGATGTTCACTCACTTAGCACACGCATCATTTGGATTAAAACTAAATCGTAAAAATAAGACCATTTATAGGGGCATTCACTATAAACATCATTTATTTTCAACCTTAGGCATACACGACTTTCTGGCAAAAGTGAATCTAGCAGCTTGTGTGAAATGCGCTAGGCTGTAGTACTGTCCTCTCATTCTGCATCAGTACAAATACCACGTGCACAAAATAAAGTAAACTGTGACAAATCATACCCAAAAATTATTCATACAGTGAACTACCAGTAAAATATATACAAATTTGGGACCAAAAATTATTCAGACCGCGTCTGGGAAAAAACATTGAAGTTGAGGTTTGCGTGAAGCTGGATGACAGCATGCCCAGGAGACTACAGGCTGTCACTAAGGCTGAAGGTTACCCGACTAAGTATTGATAGTTGTGTAAATGCTGTCATACTAACAGCTGTCTAATTTTTGGTTGATTGTAATCTATTACATACCTTTCTATCAAAGTTATCTAACACGATCAGGCTGAATTTGTTCTGACTCAGTTTAACTCTGAGTTCTTGTAATATTTTATTACCATTTTCTGTACTGTATCTATTTGATAAATGAAGTTAACCAACTAACATTATACATATTATTTTGGTTTCTGTACCCAATATTTAAAATGTACAAATGCAATAAAAATATTGGTATCGGTACTCGGTATCGGCAAGTACCAAAATAAAAGTATCGGTATCGGGCGAGTACTGGAAAAAGTGGTATCGGTGCATCTTTATTTAAAACAATTGTGCTGCTTAATGTTTTTATGGACACTGTAATAAATTCTTTCAGGATTCTTTGATGAATAGAAAGTCCAGAAGAACTGAATTTATTTTGTAACATTATGAATGTTGTTAATTGTCCCTTTTGATTAAATAAATGCATCCTTTGAGCTGATGCATTTAATTCCAGTTTGTTTCAACTATGAAAACGAGTCAAATAACTGTTTTAAAATTTGCACATTGTTTTCTATGTTGCTGTGACAGAATTTGAGTGGGTGAGATTGTGCAGTGTGGGTGTGTATGCTGCAGCTGGAATAGAGTGAGTATGAGCCTGTAAGAGTTATCATGTTTGTTTGCCTCTGATTTTCTCTGCAAATATGACCTCATATTTGCATGAGAGCACATGGTCCAATGTGTTTTGTTGACTCTACAGCTCAAAAACATGTAAGAGAGGAAGAAGGATCTATCTTCTCGTCTCCCTCATTCATTCTCCTCATACACAAACGGACAAATCTGCAGCAACTGCATGATGCGATCATGTCGACATGCATCAAGAAGGTGTGCAGCATCTTGTTAAATTCATGTCTTGATCTGGGCTGTTGGGGTCTACTGAGTGTGCATAGAAAATCACATGCACTCAAGATCAGCTTGTCCTCCGTATAGCTGACTAGCTGTGTATTCTGATAAAATAATTCACAAGCAATTGTTCATTTACTTCTTGTTGTCTCTGCATATATAAACTTGAGGAAGGAAAACTGAAGCACTTCGGCTTTAAGGATCGTTTTTCGTCTGGTTGGATTATCAGATTCTGATTGGACTGATTTGACAGTATCTTAGCAACGCTCTTCAAACATGTTAATATGCTTTACTGTGCATCAACAGATAAACCTTTTCCCGGTTACCTTTGTTTTCCCTGACCTTCTGCTCTCTCTCTTGTCTTACTCACACACATACATAGCGCTTAAGTGCTGTGTGTGTGATGTGTTCTAAATTACTGTTTTGCTGCTCTGAATGGGGTAAAATGGAATACATTATTCTGTTTCTTTGGCAGATACATTAAAATGTATCTGCCAAAGTAGAGGTAGAGAGGTAGAGAGAGAGAGAGAACGAGAGCGAACGAGAGAGAGAGAGAAAACGAGAGCGAGAAAACGAACATCTTCATGTATTTGTGGCTGTTTCTTCCCAAACACCCCCCTGCATAAACTGTCCCAATATTGTGTCATCTAGATGAGTCTCAGTGTGAGATATGGTCCTTTAAAACTTGAAACTGAAATCTGGTTGATTTCTGCCAATAAATGAGTTTCACATTTGTGTTTTCACATTTTGTCAGTGAAACTGTGGCATTCAGAAATAGAATCTGGAAAACAGCTGATGTGCTGTGTAGACATAATTAAAACCACAGATTAAAAACAGTTCAACAAACAAGCAATTTTTATAAAACGTAGCAGGTTTATTATAGTTAACTAAAACAGCTTAAACTAATAAGTAAGTTTGTTTTTAAACTAAAACTAATAAGTAAAATGAAACTGAACTAAAAAAGAATAAAAACTATATAGACATATTTAGACATACAAAAATAATAAAAATGACAGACACAATTAAAACTTCAACTAAAATGAAAATGGAAAATATATAAATAAAAATAAAAAGTGACTTCACAATATTAAAGGGGTCATATGATGTTATTTTAAAGATCATTATTTTGTGTATTTGGTGTAACAGAATATGTGGACATGCTTTAATGTTCAAAAAACACATTATTTTTAAAATACTGTACATCAGGGTTCCTCAAATCTTGCCCTGGAGGGCCGATGCGCTGCAGAGTTTAGCTCCAACCCTGATCAAACTCACCTACCTGTGATTTTCTTATGATCCTGAAAACATTGATTAGCATGCTCAGGTGTGTTTGATTAGGGTTAGAGCTAAACTCTGTAGGAAAGTGGATCTCGTGGGTTAGATTTGAGGATCCCTGCTGTACATTATTGTAGTTCCTCTATGCCCCGCCTCTCTCATACATGTCGTTTTCTACAAAGCCCCTCCTTCTGACAAGCACAGTCTGCTCTGATTGGTCAGCTGACCCAGTGCATTGTGATTGGCCGAACACCACAAGTATGCGTTGGAAATGTAACACCCCTTTCCATAATCGCGAGCTTCAGCTTTCAACATAAATGTAAAAACAGTACATAATGTCCTTAGTTTTACCATCAGTTCAAGCCCGAAAGGGGAACAGAGTCGCGTGACAGACACAGTGATGATGCTCGTATGTATTTGCAGTACACAGGCCGCAATTAAGAAAGCTGACTCCACTGTGATGTGACCCTGTCTCTCTCACGCGCACACACACACACACACACACACACACACACACACACGCGATACTCTGCACGGCGCAAAACTCCGCATTTGAACAGTCAATAGCAAATACTTTTAACTATTAAGAAAACATACTTACAGTAGCTGATTCAGAATAAGTGCCAGATTGTCATAGCAAAATCGGAATAGAAATAGCCTTTGCACAGCCAGCCTTGTAGGCTACTCTCCTAGGTTCACAAAACGGTCGTCCATAAAATGCGTTGCACAGATTCGAACATCTGGGTTGTGCTGTTCTGTTGTAAATAAATCTTAACCAATGATTCCTCATTGCATCTACTTTCGGAAGGCCAAATAAAGTGCTTTTGCTTTCACACAGAAACACACAGCGTCTCCCTGACATGGCTGCATCAAAACTACTGCGGTTCCCTGAAACCACACCTTCTTTCTTTGCGTGAACATTTGGGGGCGGCATTACGCAAATATTTCCACATTGTGACGTGGAGATGTGGGGGCGTGTTTGAATGAGGCGTTTTAGCCCGGTCTGGATCAGCCTTCTCTTTTAGATAGAATAAATCCTTTTGTGGGAGACTTTGAGCTTTGTAACTGCAGATCTTATGCATATACATAGCACAAATAGCTACATAACACACTAAAGAAAAGGAAAAATAGAAATCGCATCATAAGACCCCTTTAATAATTAAACTAAGCTAAAAATTAAAATAATTATATTAATAATGAAACTAAATATCAAACAAGATTGACTGGTCTGGTTCCAGTTGCGTGAGACAACAGTTGCACCATTGCGGTTTTAACAGTTTCATTAAGCAGTATGTCAAGACAACAGAGCAGTACACATCACAAGTGCTCAGTGTTGTTGGTGGTAATGATCTTTGGCTGCTGTCTCCTCTTATATTTTTAACTAGCTTCAGACGCACTTCTTTTACCCCATTTCTGCTGCATGTGCATTGTTTCTCTCGCTGCTGAAGATGTAAAGCACCTTGTTACTGATTAAAAAGAGCTTCAGTCAGATGACCGAGTTATTTTAACAACAGTAGCGTGGAAACGGTGGTGAGAGATTGCTACTGTTGTTAGAACACTGTAGAAAATGAGAATGCTGCAAGGGGGTTCAATAACAATAGACTACTAGTCTAATTAACCAGCTGATCTTAATAATCATATCTAATTCATCAGCTCAACTGCCGAAATATTTTAAACATTTTTAATGGGAATATTTTCAGACACCGCTGTTTTGACCCCAATATCTTTGATGACTGTTTGGACAAGTACTTTTACACTTACTTTTACGAAGTACTACTGTTGTCCACAAGGAAATTAATAACTGTTCCAAAAAACTAGTGTCCTCTGTATGAAGACCTCCACTGGGAAGGAAATGCAGAGGCTTGACCTTTTGGATCATTAATTGAACATCCCTGCTGTAGAATATGATCCCCATAACATGATTAGCTGTTCAGAAGTGTGCTTGATTACCTGATTGGCTGTTCGGCGTACAGTTTTACTATGTGATTAACATAATCACTGTGAGATTCGTCAGCTAAATTATACATTGCTTAATTTCTCATTTTGCCTTTTTTTATTCTTGTTTCTTTTGTCTCTGTTTGCGAGTTTTTGGTTTGCCTCCCCAGTGTGGCAAGCAAAATGTTTTTGGCTTGTATTTCTGTAATTAGCAAGTTGCGCAGAATCATTAAAAGCATATGGTCAAGACTGTAAACTCACATTCATAGATTTACACAAACACGCCAACACACACTGTTTTTATAGTTGTGTGTCACATAAAGGGAACAGCTCACAGCTGGGAACAATACTGACCTTTTCTCCTTCACTGCATTCCTGCTGTCTGGGAGGGAACTCTTTGTGTGTGTGTGTGTGTGTGTGTGTGTGTGTGTGTGTGTGTGTGTGATGCTGATAGCTGTACTGTGGTACGGTAACACAATATTTCTTTTACAGTTTGACAGTCTTTCTTTTTATGTCTTTTTTACTTTCCCTCAGATTCAGGTAGCTTTTATTGGCATGATAAAAAAAAAGTTTCTGAGAAGTCAAGAGAGACATGCCTTCTAAAAACATTGGATGAGAAAATAATTGACTGTGCAGAGTGAATAATAAATAAATACAATGAAATATGAGCTTGATTTATGTATAAATAATTTTCACTTTATATAATAGTTTTGGAGACAATGCAAAATGCAGACAAAATCATGTGAGAAAAGGCAGTGTTATTATTAATATCAGTTATCAATTCTTGTCTAGTACCATTGAAAAGTTTGGGGTTGGTACATTTTATATATATATATATATATATATATAAAAGTATATATTTATTTAAAAAATAAGGCTCACCAAGGCTGTATTTATTTGATGAAAAATACAGTAAACTGTAGTATTGTCAAATATTACTACAATTTAAATAGCTGTTTCTATTTTAATATATTTTCAAATGTAATTTATTCCTGTGTAATTTGTGTAATTTATTCCTGTGTCACATGATCCTTTAGAAATCATGCTACTGTAATATGCTGATTTGATGCTCAAGTATCATTTATTATTATTATTATCAATGTTGAAACGGTGATGCATTTTTTTCAGGATTCTTTTGTGAATAAAAATTTGTAAAGAACAACATTTATTTAAATGCATTTATATAAATATAAATTTATAACAATGTGAAAGTCTTTGCTGTCACTTTTAATCAATTTAATATCAGTTTCTTAAAAAATGCTGACAGAAACATGAGAGGTCTGTGGGTAAAAATGTGGCTTCACAACCGATTGAAAGTTTGTTTCAGCTGCCTTAAACAAAAACCAAAAGTTTTGACCAAATAGAAACATAAAAATTAGTCCAGTGTGGACATTAATCCACAATTGCCCTTTGTAGTCTGTTTTGGATTATGTAGCCAGCCATGACAGCAGCTGATTGTTTTTGTATTTTCATTTGCTGTTTTGATTCTGTTCTTTGATATGATGAAGGCGCTGGTCAGAGAGATTTGGATTTGGCATGTGTTTGTTTGAGATTACGATGACTTTGAGAACTGATGACTAACCGGTCCTGTGTGTCCTCTGACTGTTATCTCTGCTTTAGAGGGAGAGGAAAAGTAAAAGAGAAAGGCTGTCCTCAAATATTCCTCCAAAACACAAACAGCCAAAAATGTGTGTAAAATCGCAGTGAGCTGCATCATTGGACTAACTCAGTCTAGTAGGATGTCCTGTAAATGACTGAATAACTACAGCTCACATTTTTCTTCCACTGCATCTCTCAGATTTAGCCTGAGGAGTCTGATAAAAAAATCCTGTATAATAATGGGTGTATGTTTGTCTGTGTGTGATGGAAGAGTTCTACAGACCTACGGCTGTTTTTGTATCTCTCTGATTGCACCAAATATATCCAATTATTCCTAGGGTCTGAGAAATGTGATTTTGTGCTTGTCTAGTGTCTCTAAGGGTTTGTGCGAGCATGTGTGTGTTTCATCTTTGATTCCTTCCATCTTTTGATCAGCCATTCGTTTCCACATTGTCGCAGCTATTTTAGGCTGATTTAGCCTTTGCTCTTAGACACATGCACACACACACACACACACATATAAAGCCATGGCCAGATATATGCTACCTCACCCACTCAGCTCACTCACACTTTGATGCTGTCTGTGCTGATTGGAGGGAAGGGATGCATGATCTCTCTGCTTTACAAAATCGATTTTTTATAGAGAGACAGAAAATCTAGGAGAACGGACACCAAGGAATGAGAGCGAAATCTGTGCTTCCTTTTAATCAAGCAGGTAGCAGGGCTGACCAATGAGACGCCTCGGCTGCAAATTAAACCGTTGTCTGGGGTCCTGAGAGTTGACATCAGGTTAATGAATTTAAAAAGAGCAGTCTGTGTGTTTCCAGATGACGAGTTTAAGAAAGATGGGGCCGGGAGGTTCTGTGTTACCACAGTGAAGGGACATGATGGGCGACAAACCTCATTTAATTAAGTGTGTGTGTGATAGCAAATAGGTCGAAAGGTGTCTTGCTGCTTTTGTCTCTCTTTTAATGTTTTAGTGTTGTTGTTTTTTGTGTGAGTTATTATTATTAATTTCGAGCATTGTAGTTATATTTTGCTTCTGAATGTGGTTTGGTGCTTGATGTTTTGTCTTTTTGGGTGATCGCAGGCCAAAATCCCCCAGCTGTGCTTGGGCAAACAGGAAATTAGCTCTCCAGATACAACAAACACTGGCTTTCCTGTTCCTACCACAGCATAGATTGGCACAGTGACCTGCGCTTACATAATCAACAATTCAGTCCGTATTCTGGAATCCAAGAAAGACTGAAATCTCTCTTTCTCTCTCTTCTATTAAATTCATTGTGTGTTTTATTGGAATGAAAAACAATCTTATTGTCAGAGCATTTCCAACAACAAATAAAATACAATGGAATAACTACTGAGAAAGTATCTAACAATGAAATTAACAAAACATGGTTAAATGAAGTGACCTTAATTTAACAGAACTTAAAGGAATAGTTCGGTGGTGCCCCTAAAGGGACATAGTGATGGGAAAAAAAATTAGATGGAGGAAAAATCGTATTTCAAATGTTCTTTAGTTCCCCTGAGAAAATTTTTGAAAGCGAATGCAAAGTTTTTTGGGAGAAGGTTTTTCGTGCAATGCAAAAGTTTTGTGAGGGAATGCAAAGGTTATGTAAGTAAATGCGAAGTTTTTTTGGGAAACGCAAAACTTTTGTGAGCATACGCAAAAGCAGTTTATGCTTTCATGTTGATATGCAATAAGCATTCTTCCCATCTCTTAATATTTTCCATCATCGTGTCCCTTTAGGGGCTCCATATAGTTCACCCAAAAACCATCTGAAATTTGAAGTCCTGAATCATTTCCTGAATATGTTTTCCTTTTTATTTGTGCAACTTAAACATGCTCATATTCAAATTTGGTGTGTCACGATAGTTTATAAGACAGAAGAACCAATCACATTGTCATCATTGACGTCACATGGCCCATTTATTTTCATTGTATGAAAGCATCAACATTCTTCTATGCTTCTGTTGTGTTTAGACATATTTTTAGATGAACTGTTCCTTTAAGAGGAATGAGCTAAAGATAAAGACTAGATAGAAGTGCTAATAACGGCAATATTAAATCTCTTTCTTGTTTCTGTTGGTGAATACTAATGCTTAACTCATTCACACTGAATATCACACCATACCGTAAGGTGTGACCAAACCTGCCAAAATCACAAACATTCATTCAGACTCTCTGTCATCATTTATTCCAGTGTCATCTGTTTTTAGAGCTCCTCACACAAGATGAGACGCATTCACTGTCTCTCCAGCAGCTCTCCACTCACCATGTCTTCATAACGGTCTGTGTGTTTCTGATAAGTGCTAATCTCCTCTCGTCTCAGACAGAGCTCTCTGCAGCTCTTCAGACCCTGTGCGGTCTGTTCATTTGTGTGCTCAGGAGGGAAGAGAGTTTAGAAGAATGTACTGTAGCTCTTTATCTTGATTGTCTGCAAGTTTTGTCCATTCTCATTGCCTAGTTTTGTGTTTTGCAGGTGTAAAACAAAAGTGTATCTAGACGATCTCCCACGCACCAGTGTGGTGATTGTGTTCCATAATGAAGCGTGGACCACTTTGCTCCGAACGGTCCACAGCGTCATCGACAGGTCACCGAGACACCTGCTAGAGGAAATCGTGCTGGTGGATGACGCCAGTGAGAGAGGTGAGTGTGTGCACTAGGTTTGGGGACCAAATGTTTCCACAAGGATAATAGAACCTGAAATCACCTACACTGTGGAGAGCCAAGGGTCATAAGTTTAACAACTTTGGAAACATGTCTTAATGAAAATATAAAAATGTTTTTGTGAGGTCATTGAAAAGTTCCCACCATGTAAGGAAGAATGTGTGTGTGTGTTTGGTGAAGCATTTTCTTGTTTGTTAAAGTGACAGTTCACCCAAACATTCTGTCATCATTTATTCACCCTCATGTTGTTAAAAGCCTGTATGACTGACTGTCTTCTTTGGAACAGAAAATTAGACATTTTGAAGAACGTTCATGCTGCTCTTTTCTATACAATGATAGTGGATGGGGCTCCAAATTATAAAAAATTAACTATACTAGTAGTCTATAGGATATATGTGACCCTGGATCACAAAACCAATCTTAAGTCTCTGGGGTATATTTGTAGCAATAGCCAAAAATACATTGTGTGGGTCAAAATGATAGATTTTTCTTTTATGCCAAAAAGCATTAGGACATTAAGTAAAGATCATGCGCCATGAAGATATTTTGTAAATTTCCTACTTTAAATATATTAAAACGTCATTTTTTATTAGTAATATGCATTGCTAAGAACTTAATTTGGACAAATTTAAAGGCGATTTCCTCAATATTTAGATTTTTTTTGCACGTTGCAAGTTATGACAATTTGATTATGAATCTTGGATGAATTGTTCACAGTTAGATCAATAACATACCCGTCATTCTGACAGATGTGTGTGGTGTTAAATGCTGAGAGGAGAGAATTGATGGCACAGAAATCTCTCGCGTACACAAATAAATGCTCCAACACAGATCTCGAAGTTAAAATGAGGATATTGTACTGCAGCGCTCCGAAGATAATGACATGGTTTTGTTTCCACTCTTTTGAAAATGCCTGTCTCATGTCAGCTCTGCTTTCACTGTGTGTGTATGTGTGTGTTTGTGTGCGGTGAAAGGGAACAGAACACATCAGGAGGAAAAAGATGGTTGGTGACCTTGTTGCTTATTAACGTCAATAATGAAATGTGATTTAGGCACTGGAAAGCGAGCGTGTTTAAGACAGATTTATACAGAGAGAGAGTGTGTGTTTGTTAAGCCTGACGTCTCTGACTAGCTCTATTGTGTGTCTACTGCTGTGTGGGTTTGCGGCTCTAGTCTCTTTATCGTTATCTGCAGCACTAACCTGTAATTTGGCTAGATTATGGGGTTAGTGGATTAGTAGGTGTAATTAATACATACCTGAAATTATATTGTCTTTAGCCCACACATACACACACACACACACACACACACTCACTCACATATACACTAATGTTAAAAGTGGGGGTCCTGTGAAAACCACCAGCATTTTTAGCATAGGGATCCACTTTATATTGGTACCATATCGATTATCAGCCAATATAAGTTTTTTTTTTTATGTATTGATATCAGTTAATATTGGATACATTTAGGCTGATATCAGATATTTAATTGTACATGCTCCTCTCTGTTTTTACATTTAGGTTACTTTTGATATCATCGCTCACTTAAAAAATGAAAAAAAATTGAATAACTAATAAAATCTTTTACAAATCTCTAAATGATGAATATCAATGTATGTTATAATATAGCATTTAAAACTGTTTATTTAGATTTTTCTGTTTTATTTCTAGTTCTTTTTAGACATTTTTTTTTGCTTTTTACAAAATGCTAAATAGAATTGAATATCTGCCATTTATCAGTTATTGGCCATAACATGAAAATAATTATCGCCTTGTTGGTATTGGCCAGAATTTTATTGCCAGTGCATCCCTATCTTTGAATATGCAAATCATTATTAGACCTATTAGAACCACTCGAGAGCTATTAACTAATTGTGATAAAGAAAAGCTTCTACATATTTCTAGCTCTCTCATATACTGTGCATCTCATCTGGTGTGGTTTAAATTTTATTATAATTCTAAATGATATATACATTAGTCTATTGAGCCTAACACCTTACTCTAAAACTCATTAAAATGTCAAAATGACTAATTTCAAACGACAAATCAAATTATCATATGCATTTCTCCTGCTCTGCAGTGAATCCTGGAAAATCTGATTTAGCTGGTGTCGTACTTATTAGAGTAATTATTCAATCCAGGTGTAGACAGACCTGCACTTGATTCTACTGACATTTTTTTTTTTTCCATAGCCCTGAATCATTTTCTCCGTCACTGCACAGCCGCCGTCTCTCCTCGTGTTGATGTGAGTGCCGAGTGTTGAGGCAGTGACACGACCAAAAACACTGAACATTTATGATAGTATAGTGAAACAAAGACAGTGAGTGATAATGCTGATGTCCAGCATTTTGTCATGTATTTTGTGGTAGAATGCCATGAAGCAACAGTGAAGCTTTGTGATGGATCAGGGTAACATGTAGTTTCCTGTTGATTTTTAAACTCTAACAAAGAACTTGGAGATAAGATGAGATAAAAAAGAAACGGACAATAAATGTGACCCTGGACCACAAAACCAGTCTCTGGGGTATATTTGTAGCAATAGCCAAAAATACATTGAATGGGTCAAAATGATTGATTTTTCTTTTATGCCAAAAATCATTAGGATATTAAGTAAAGATCATGTTCTATGAAGATATTTTGTATACTTCAGTTTTGATTAGTAATATGCATTGCTAAGAACTTCATTTGGACAACTTTGAAGGTGATTTTCTCAGTATTTAGATTTTTTTGCACCCTCAGATTCCAGATTTTCAAATAGTTGTATCTCGGCCAAATATTGTCCCATCCTAACAAACCATACATCAATAGAAAGCTTATTAATTCTCTATAAAGATATAAATCTCAATTTTGAAAAATTTACACTTAAGACTGGTTTTGTGGTCCACGGTCACAAATTATAAATTGATCTGTCTACGTGATTACATGGTACAATTTATTTGTTTAATTTTAATTTAATTGTATTTAAGAAAGCACGGTCTTTAGGAATAAGCAAACTGAATAAATATAATTATTTTGTCAAATTTCTGGAGAGACATCCAAAACAATTAAATTTTATGAAAAGCCTAAAGTACACCCAAAATTTACTCAGAAATTACTATCATGTTGTTTTAAATGTGTATTACTTGCTTTCTTTTGTGAAACACAAAATAAGATATTTTAAAGAAAGTGTCAAGAGTGAAAGTCAGTGAGGACTAAAACAAAATCGGTCCTTAATGGTAATCAAGTTTTGCTCACTCAGTGTATTTTTGTAGGGCTATTAAGAGATTTTTTTAAATTTTTTACCAATTATCCAAATAATGTTTTATCTTAGAAAGCTATTATTATCAAACAGAAATACTGCAAAATAATAATAATAACGAGACGAAATAACGTTATAACATTTCGTTTCATCTCGTTTTGGTCAACGAAAATGAAGAGACATTTTAGCATAGTTTTTATTTTGTAAGCCACATTTCGTCTCGTTTTTATTTGTCAACAATATTGCATTGTACATTTAATTATCGTCATCGTCACATGACCAGCATTTTCGTCTCGTCTCCTCTCGTTTTACGTTTTCGTCACTTGATAAAGGCTCGTTGACGACTATTTTTAGTCATAATTTTCGTTGACGAAAGCAACACTACTTCAGTGTATGGATAAAAAAGGCATTTTTCAAAATATCATCTTATATGTTTCAAATAAATAAGAAAGTCATGTATTTTTGGAATGACATGAGGGTAAATGATGTAAATGATGACTGAATTTTTTTTTTTTGAGTGAAGTGACCCTTTAAAGATCAACTGGGTTGAGACCGTAGCAATATATTTTCATGCTTTAAGTTCATTCTTGTAGGCTGTGTTGAAGGACACACCAAGTGTTTTTGCACTTGCAGTCCTGGTTACGCCACTGACTCCGAGTGACCCGAGAGGTCAGAAGCGTTTCAGCTGAGTGTAGAAATGTGTCCGGCGGGCTTCTCACTGGCATTGGTCTCGTTGGCAGCTGCTCCTGAGTGCTCTGACCTCTGCATACATGACCTCTGTGTGACTCTGTTGCCCTCCAGCATTATTGCAATGGCTGCTGAAAGCCCTGCACGAGTGCTCCATGTGACCCAACTCGGGGTGTACAGCTCCTGGGTAACCATTCACTCACAAACACAAACAGCAGCCAATGAAACTGCTGAGAGAACTGTGATGTGATGGCACAAACACACATACAAAAACTTATATGAACACATACGTCGAACTCTGTTTGGAAACTTGCTGTTACTTTTTTAATAGGATGAGTAGAGGAGGATGAAACGTTCGTGCCA
The DNA here is from genome assembly GCF_001515645.1 of Sinocyclocheilus grahami. Taxonomy (NCBI): domain Eukaryota; kingdom Metazoa; phylum Chordata; class Actinopteri; order Cypriniformes; family Cyprinidae; genus Sinocyclocheilus; species Sinocyclocheilus grahami. Next base: position 1,018,219 of record NW_015505354.1, read on the forward strand.
GAGTTCGTGAGTGAGTGCAAGGGGTTTGTGAGTTGATGAAAAGCTAATAATTAATGAATTAATGAAAATATAAAATTAAAATAAATAATAATTTTAAAATCAAAATAAAATACTTAAAAAATATATATATATTTTGTTTACCTGCATGTCATGTGACCATTATGTGACATCAAAGAACGATAAATATGCACATTGTTAATAAATTATTGAAATAAAATGTTAAATATCTGGGGGAGGGGGACTTCAAGTAAATATTTAGGTCTAAGTGGTTTAACTGACAAAAATCTTTGGGAATCCCTGCTCTAGGCTATTGCAACATGAATAGCTTATTTAACATGTTCAATAGTTTGAGACATAAAGCTGTTTTATATCAGTGAATATCTGCTAACTTCAAACCTTCATTCATTGGAAACACTGACCTTACAATTTCAGAAGAGCACTATTTATCTGAAGGACATGCTACAGAAAAAAAACTTTATCCCCTTTTCTCCCTTTGTCCTCTGTATTTTTTTCACTGTATTGATTCTTTCTTTCTCTTGATGTATGGTTTGTAACAGAAGGTAAATAGTGAATGTAACTGCTAAGATCTATGTTTTCCTCATTAGAGATTTTATAGATGTGTGTCTGCCTTGTACTATTTCTTGTACTATTTTTGTATGCAAGTTAGTTCATATTGCATCTGTGTATTGTTGTCTACAGGAAGTTTAGTACACTACTTTAGGACAGTGATTAAATAATAGCACATTTCTGGGTGAACTATCCCTTTAAGATCAGAAGCAGGGTATCGAAACCATTATTACCTCAGTATAAAAGCTATACAAGTCGATTAAAGTGTTCGCCCTGACAGAAAAAGCACAGTTGGAGTAACTGTAGCCACATCAGAATTTAGTCTGTAGGTGAGAGACTGCAGAGATTGACAGTGTGTTCATGCAAGAGTGCTTTGAAGCTTCATTGAAGCCCGTGTGGTACACAAACACAAACACACACTCCTGTCTAACCATTGCAACATTTTGACAGATGCAAAAAAAGACACATCGATGTCTTCTTCTCTCACTCCGTCACACCCACACACCCACACACACACATGCACCAGTTCATTCAGTAATAGATTGACTGCGCAGGACACGTCCTGCATAAGAATAGCTCCCAGCCCCCCTCCTCCCTCATCTGTGCTAATCCGCCTCTCCTGTGGAGATATAAAGACCCAAATTCTTCCTCTCATCTTCCTGCCACTCAATTTTGTCCTCTAATGATGTCCTCTCTCGTTCTCCTTCTCTCTCTTTCCGCCCACTCTCTTCCTACCTTTTATTTCCACTTAAACTATTAGAGGAGTAAGGCAGGATATTGATTTACGTATGCATAGATTTACTCACGTGTATGCAGAGCGTGATGAGTGTTCATTTGAGTGGAGCGTCCATTTGATTTGTTTTAAACAACATGTAATGGAGTTTGCAATGCATTTAATTTACATAATGTGACATATTTGTGCCTTAAAGTGGGAAATATTGCAGAACTGAACTTAATTGTTCAGGTTGTCTGTATGTGTGAAGAAGTTATAGAGACAAATCACCAGATAATGACATGAAAACAGAAAATAAGTGTTTTCTTTCCTGGCTGAATGTGAAACTCTTTTGTCTTTTGTCGCTGACATGAGAAACCCCTGCTGCTCCTGCTGTCTTTGTAGTTCTGAGCATTCTGTTCTGTTCCACATATCACACCTCAAATAAAGCATGAGAGAGCAGATAAACCCGCCGTGAAGATTAATGCACAGACATGTCCTCCCATCTGATCTCTTAACAGCTTGTAATTGGATCTGTGGGTGTGTTTGCCATACGTATATAGATTTATTTGGACAGATTTGGACCAGCGTACAGATTTTATTTGTTGCTTTCATTAAAGAAATCTCTAACACTAACATGAAAATTCCATCATCTACTTATCCTCATGTTGTTAACAATATTGCATTGGACAACAAGAGGCCTTTGAGTCAAAAAGGTTAAGAACCAGTGACTTACAAAATATATGTTCCATCTTAAACATAAATGGTACTCAATGTTGATGTTTCACAGGCTTCTTCTGTATTGTTTCACAGTTTCAGTCTGACCTTTATTCTTCCTGAACAACACAGCTTGAATAATCTTGTCAGGCCATTCAGTGGCTTTGAGCTTATTTGATCAAAACAGACAGCATTGGAATCCCACAGCAGTAACTTTAGATCTGTATTTAAAGATGGCTGCTGCAGCTGAGGATGTTGTTCAGCATGAGCTGAGAGCTATGTTAAAGTGTTGTCTTTGGCAGCATGAACCGAACCGCCCACAGCAGATGCTGATGTAGAGCAATACTTGATTTATGATTGAGGTGGGAGGAAATTATTAAAGAAAGGTTTCCTGTACATTGGCAAGACAAAGATCATGCCTCATCACACAGTTTTTGAGCAATAATTGTTATATTTCAAGAGCTTCACTTTGTTTAGTGAAAAAAAAAAGTTGTAGGCAGCTACATAAAAAATACACTTTTTAAGGGCAATATAAACCATCAGCTGACAGGAGGCATTGGCAGACTATTGAACAAATTAGAGTTGAAGAGAGGTAATCAACAAAACAGTTATAAATGTTCACCTAATTAATATTCTCACCTAATTAATAATCATAAGCCAGGCTGCTAAGGTTTATAATGTGCAGATCGTGCCTTAGTTCATGGCTAAGACATGTATTTAATGTCTGTGGTTTGCATCTAGAGTGTTTTCCCTTTGCTAAACATCCACTGATGGATATTGAATGAAATTATGATTTTGATCTATATAATCTATATATAATTCGTGTTTATGTGAACGTAAGTGTATAATTGTGCATGTAGACTTCCTGAAGAGGCAGTTGGAGCAATATGTGCAGAAGTTGGAGGTTCCTGTCAGGGTGATACGGATGGAGCAGCGTTCGGGCCTGATTCGCGCTCGGTTGAAGGGGGCGTCCATATCCACAGGTCAGGTGATTACCTTCCTGGATGCCCACTGTGAATGCACCACTGGCTGGCTAGAGCCTCTGCTCGCTCGCATCAAACTTGACAAGTAAGTACTACTACTTTCGATATGCAACACTTTAAGACATTTACTTGAAAATGTCAACATTGTAACCCTGGAATCCTAAGCTAACTTTTCTCCCCTAGAGTGTGCTGCTGGATACACTGGATGTGGGTTGTAATAGTATGTGGGATCTGTTTTTGTGAATTAAATATTGTGAAAATTTGATTTTAGTTATAATTTAGTTCTACTAATTAATCTCTAATTTAAATCTACTAGTCTACTACTATAGACTAATTACTGGTCTATAATAATTATTAGTACCTACCTTTATATAAAAACAATTGCATAATGTACACAATATACAGTACAGTAATTGCATATAAAGATGACAAAAAATATAATACAAAATGGATGAATCGAATGATAAATAAATAAATAAAAAATTGCTCACAAACAGTGCATTCGCATTTTAAGTATGAGGATAAATCTCCAAACTCATTAACAACAAATAACATCATATCTGTGTGTGTGTTTTGGTTTGCACCAATGGAACACTAACCAGACGTGATGTTCTTCAGTCTGGCGTCTCCTCAAAACCCAATGTGCATGTTTGAAGATACAATAGACACTGACTCACATGCTACTCACTTTATAAATGTGAAGAGTGCGAGGTATTTATTTGTGATGTTGCGAGATTTTTTTTTTTTCTGACTTCGTGTTAGTGGTTGGGAAATAGCATTCTACTAGTGGATTGATAGCTCACACATATATTCGGTCACAAACACGAAAAATTTTACACCCAGCACATGCCTTTCATTTCATTTCTGCAATTTGTGGTGGAACATAAAAACAAACCAGTAATTTTCGCACACACTTTCTTTTCCGCCCTTTTGGCATGTTGATTTGCAAAGAGCGGAGCAATCAATAGCTTTTAGAGTTTAGTTTTTTTCCCAGTGCTTTATTACATTTTTGTAGTTTGGTTTCACCACAGGCTGCATTTGTGTCTGAAATGGAGAACTTGTAAGGTATAGAAAGATGAACTCCCTTTCATCTGATTTCGATTCTTTGAAGATATATGCGGAGAGTATTTCTCCCCTCTTCTAAACGTGCACATGCCCACATACACATGCTGATTCTCTGTGTTGTCTTGCCTCGGGCGGCCTGTTGGGGCATCATTAGCAGATGAAGCTTCAGTCTGCTGAATTTAGGAAAGGAAAGTGTGCCTGAGTGAATGTGTGTGTGTGTGTGTGCACGATCAATTCTCATCGCCTGGGTTAGCATCACAGTGGGCTGCTTGGTGCTGATTGATAACACAAGTTTAGCGAGACGTCCCCTCTGATATGTGTCTGCATCTGTTTGAGTAAAAAGAGGTGTGTCTGAGCATGTGCCAGCTGAATTCAAAATAAAAAAGGGACGTTCTGTGGCGGACAAAACGTATTCATTCAGGTGGATGAGGTCAAAGCAGTGAAAGTGCACTGCTAATATAATTTGTGTGTATGTGTTTTCACAGGAAAACTGTAGTGTGTCCCATCATTGATGTGATCAGCGATGACACGTTTGAGTACATGGCAGGCTCTGATATGACATATGGTGGGTTCAACTGGAAGCTGAACTTCCGCTGGTATCCGGTACCACAGAGAGAGATGGATCGCAGGAAAGGAGACAGAACGCTGCCTGTCAGGTAACAAACTGAAATGCTTATCATGCAGTCAGACAAGAGAATCAGGATTAAATAGCTATGACAAACCTTACCGTGTCCAATCTAAAGTCAAATGTCCATGGAATTAACTACCATACTAGTCTTAAAGGGATAGTTCTCCTAAAAATTAAAATTCTGTTTGATTTTTTTATAATTGGATTTTTTTTTTTATTCAGCAAAGATGACCTGAACTCAGAAGCAGTTCAGAATTGTAATATAAGTAACACAAATTCTCCGTTCCCTTCATCAGGGAATGAGGGTTACCATACGTAACTGAGATGTTTCCTTTCAGTTGGTCACTTTGACATTGTCAAATTTCCGACAGTAGGGGTCCCTATACTAAAAATGACAGTTGAGAAGTCCTAGTTGTAACGTTGAATAAGCCAGACATCGAGAATGAGAATGCGAATGCCCACTTCCATAAGAGGGGCAAGGGCAGCCTTCACGACTTTCGTGAAGACGCGAGGAGACAGGGACAGCCTGAAGTGAAGAACTTTGTACTAATAAGCCTGTCCTTCAAAGACCGAAGTCTGAGTTTTGGAAGGATCGAGACGTGAAAGCACGTGTCCTTCAGGTCTATTTCTGCAAACCGATCTTGGCGCCTGGCTCAGCACTCTTAGGTCTAAGATTGGTTTGAGACCCCCACCCTTGGGTACATCTAAGGTTCGCTACAAGGCCTTTCATGGGTTCCTAGCATCCTGAGGACGGGCTGGCAGTGCCACCTTCCTGCGAGTGACTGGCCGCTGTTCAGGCTTGACTGCCGGCCCAGGCTGTTGCAGGGCCTCAGCAGTCCTCGCAGGGGCCATCCCTGGCGATGAACAGATGGAAGCTGCTGCTTCGGGGTGCAGTGGTAGAACCTGACGAGGCAGGCCTCCGTTTCTTAACCGTGGAGAATTGCTGCGCAAATTCTTCAACGGTGTCACCAAGAGACCAACCTGAGAAATGGGGGCGTCGAGAAAGTGCACTTTCTCAGCATCCTGCATCTCTACCAGGTTGAGCCATAGGTGGCGCTCCTGGACCACAAATGTGGACATCGCCCTCCCCAGATCATGTGCCGTGACCTTCATAGCCCGGAGGGCAAAGTCAGTCGCTGAATGCAGTTCCTGCATGCTCTGGGTTGGGACCACCCTTGTGCAGACCCTGGCCTGAACACCTGCAGGACAGCCATGGTATACAGAGCAGACACAGCTTGTCCATAAGCAGTACAAGCTCTCACCGCAAGGGATGAGGTAACTTATATGCTCTGGACAAGAATCCTGGACGGCCACTCCAGGTGGCGGCGTTTTGCACGCAAAATGCACCACAATCACACTCTCCACCCAGGGAACCCTTCCCGTGTATTCCCTCGCTGGACCGCTGTCAAGGGTGGTGAGAGCGGAGGAACCAGTGCATCGTTTTATGGCAGAAAGGTGCCTTCCATGATTTCATCAGCTCCTCGTGCACCTCCGGGAAGAAAGAAACTGTGGCGGAGCACAGCTCAGTGTCGCGCTCTGTCTCCAAGAACCCATCATTCAAGCGAGAGCGCTCCGGACAGGGAAGAAGATTCCACTCAAGCCTGATGCTCTCTACTGCCCGGGTAAGCACTGCTGCCATCTCAGCGTCAGGCTCAAACCAATGCACAGCACCCGGAAGTGCCGGTTTAGTCGAGTCATCCGCTTCCGATCGGTCAGACCCACCCTCCGATGCTGTGATAGACAACTCATCTTCATCGCGAGCCCCCAATGAGAGATCCTGCGCTGTGGCGGGCTCTCAAACTCTCTCAGAAACTCTACTGGAAAACACTTGTAGTTGGAGGAACGAGAGGTCCACGGGAATTCATCTGGCTGAACCGTTCCCGCAACATCTCCTTGGTTTCCTTCAGTGCACATCATCGTGCCATAGATCCAACGACGAGGAGATTGAGAGGTGAATGCAGTGCTGCTCCCAGAGAGATGCTGCATCAGGTCAGAAGAACAGAACGAGTGAGCAAATGCCACACTGGCCTATTTATACCCGGATGTCCAGGGCGTGGCCAGCTATGCAAATTTTGCTCACCAAATTCATTGGCCTTTTCTCAATGTTGTCAGAGGTGTCTGGGCCCCCAAGTGCGACCCCTAGTGTCGGAACTTCGACACAACATCAAAGTGACCTGCTGAAAGGGATCATTTGTTTTTATATTTTAAACTTTAATAATATTTCACCATATTACTGTTCTTGCTGTATTTTTGATCAAATTAATGCAAGCTTGGTGAGCATCAGATACTACTTTAATCTCCTTTTTACATATAATGTATTTTTCAGGATGTGACAGCAGTGTGCTACTACTGTTATAAATGTATTGTTGTACTGTAATTAGTATTACTCTTGTAATGTATCTTTATTGTCACGTATGATCAGTTTCCACATACGATTATTGAACAAAGTAGTGCTATAGGCACTGTGTGTACAGTACATCAGTATTCCATTTCGAACACAACTTCTCTTCAGATACTTAATTTCTCTGCCTTTTAATGTAAGAGATAGGACTGTAAACAGTAAGTGAGAAGAAGTAGAAATGTCACAAGACAGATTTGAACTCAAATTGCCTTCATGAGCAACCACCACACAATGAATCAGAGGATGTGTGTTAACTACTAGGCAATGACTCCAGTTTGTAAAGGCCTTTTAAATGTAAATGTTTTTTTCCTTTCTAAAAGGTATTTTACATGCAACTTAAAGCTACACAATATGAAAGTGTTTCTCCAGCCCTGCAGCTAAACACTGCAGTTAACACAAAGATGAGGGGAGTTTTAATCCACACCAGCACTTTGCCGAGAGGAGAGTGTTTACCTGCTCACCTCATAACTACGGGAACAAAGTAGCTCTTAGCCTTCTTGTGCTTGGTTTCTTCACAGATCCTGTGTTTTTCAGAGCAGCACATTGTTTTTATCAGAACGCTCTGATGCCACTCCACTCTTTATTTTTGTATTTTTTCCCCTCACTACCCCTCGTTTACTTCATCTCCTTTTTACTTCAGAGCCTGGTACTCTGCATAACAACAACAGGTTCTTACTTGAGGAAAACATGACTGTGAATGAGACGTGCTGCAGGGGACGGATGGAAGGAAAACAGGAAAGAACAGAGAGCGCCTGCTGAGGGAAATGGACGAACACGAGTGAAAGATATTTAAAGGAGGATATGTTGTTGCCAAAATTGGCGCATGTAAACATGTCACTTCTATTTAAGATCTCGTTCCCCTGAGTGACACGCAACTTGCTTGTTTGTAACAGAGTGAACAGGAGAGGAAGAGCTGCTTTTATAAGATATGATCGTTCCCCTAAAGGGCATGTTTTACAGTTAAACTCTGTGTGTGTTTTTTGTTTTTGCATCAAATATCAGGACCCCCACTATGGCAGGTGGTCTCTTCTCCATAGACAGAGATTATTTCCAGGAGATTGGCACATATGATGCAGGCATGGACATCTGGGGGGGAGAGAACCTGGAGATCTCCTTCAGGGTCAGTCTCAACACCGATATTATAATATTCAACCACAACTGCAGTCCTTTCCACAATTTCACTTGAGCATATATAGTGCATATAAAGTTACTGACGATTTGTTCATGCTCTGAGAACTAATATTTATCCTTGTTTATCAGATTTGGCAATGCGGGGGGACGCTTGAGATTGTCACATGTTCTCACGTCGGTCACGTGTTCCGTAAGGCGACGCCGTACACGTTCCCCGGTGGAACTGGGCAGATCATCAACAAAAACAACCGACGGCTGGCAGAGGTCTGGATGGATGAGTTCAAGAACTTCTTCTACATCATTTCACCTGGTCAGTCACATTTACATACTACACATCTTCACCATAAACAGATACACAGTGAAGTTTGCAAATACAGAAACACAAACGGTACACACAATTTCAGTTTACATAGAGGAGTACATAACTCAAGTAGTGACATAGTTACTGTAAATACAATATATACACACAAACAATATAGACATACAACATATACATATATAAATATATAATTTACAGTATTTATTATATGATAAACAGTATACATTATATATAATTATAATGTAATATAATACATAATATATCATTGACAATATATAATATGCAATTGATAATACAATATATAATGTACAGTGTAATCATACTTCATGCATAACACATACTTGTTTTAGGTTATGAATTGCATTTTGACTCATTTTGCCCAAACAAAACATGCAATACATGTTTGTGGAATCACGCATAGCTCAAGAATATAGTAGGACACAATAATGAGTTTTTGAAATTACGTTTCATTTCCTTATCTTCTCCCAGTCATGTCTCTTTGCCTTTCTCTGTCTTGGTGTCTTTCTGTCTCTGTGTCTGGCTCTTTAATGTGGTGTGTGTGCGTATTATCAGCGCTTGTGGAAACTCGAGCCGTATTGAAGGAGATGTTGGATAATAGATATTAATGTCACTGTCAATAGTGTTCCATGCCGCTCAGAGCTATCTGTGTGACTGTGCGTATTGTGTTATTCTTTCCCTCCTCTACACAAATGCCTTTGTGTACTCTCTCCTTATTGTTAGGGCTGGAAAGCAAGCGTTTGAACAAAACCCTGACCTTCAGTATCAAACTTCATCCTGTAACTTGTCCTTTAGCATTTGTGCTACAAACATGAATGATACCTCAAGTCATGACGCTTGTGGAGGAGAAGTGTTTTATTACATTTCTAAGCGATCAGACTTACAATGTTTTGTCTGGGGAACAATAAAACAGTTACACTGAAGTGCAGCTCTAAACCATATCCAGCACAGTACACAGTTGTTTTCTCTTTTGAAGAAAATAATCTTTACAAAATAGTGAACATTTCAATCTCACAATTTTACTATGTATTTTAGTGGATGAAAAATAACACTGATGAAGTTCAACATGAAACCAAATCTTCAAAGATTCAATAAATATTATGATGCACGTCTTTCACCCTGTTTTATTGTGTTATTTATATACTGTAATAGTATTTATACATCTGATTTATAATATTTTGAATTATGTTTTTACTTTGATATACTTTCAGTTTTCATTTTAATGTTAAAGGTTTAGTATTTTTGAAATGTACTAGTTTTAGTTGTTTAAATATTTCTATTTAGCTTTATTTTAGTAATGCTAGTATTTCAAATTAAACTTATTTAATAGTTAGCTGCCATGGCAACATTTCAAATTTTCATTTAAGTTCTTTGCTCCAAGTTCTCATGTAATATTTACAACTTAGTTTATTTCAGCTTTATTTCATTTAACAAAAGTGATTTTAATAGTTTGTTTTAGTTAATAACAATACTTTTTCCACTTTGTCTTTATTATCATTGACAAAATAAAAATTAAAAATCATTAAAATACATAATTGACAGTAATTTTGTTGACAAAATTAATAGTGCCACTTATCAACCACTCCAAACACCGTACAACCCACTTAGTGAAGCCTTAGCAACCTGGAGCACTGCATAGCACAGAACACCTTAGCATCTTAACCACTCACAGCACCCTAGAAAAACAAAATGTTAAAGTTTATTAACCATTTTGCATTCTCGTGTGTGTTTGTTTGTTTCAGGTGTGACGAAAGTGGATTATGGAGAGATCTCATCCAGAACATCCCTGAGACAGAGACTGCAGTGTAAGCCGTTCTCCTGGTACCTAGAAAATGTCTACCCAGACTCCCAGATACCACGCCACTACTACTCGCTGGGAGAGGTCTGTATCTCTCTCTATCTCTCTCTCACACACACATGCGGATAGCAAAAAAGGGAAATCACTGCATAGTGTGATAAACGCATTTCTGTGTGTGTGTGTGTGTGTTAAAGAAGCGCAGGTGTGAATTAGCGAGGGACACTCTTTTTCTCGGGGTTGACTGTGTCACAGGAATTGATTGTTTGTTTGTTTTTTCGTTCCAGTCACTGTGTTCAGGAAATGAGGGACATTTATTCTCTCCTAGTCTGCTCTCCCTGTCATCGTCTTGTTTCCTGTTCCGTCTCTCACCCTTTCGTTCCATCTGTCCATCGCTGCCTCTCTTTTTCAGACATTCTAATGAATAAAACATGCGTGTCATCTCTGATGTCTGAAACTCGCTCAGAACGGAGTCTGTCTGTTCTCCTTACTGGTTAAGGATCTATCTTCCTTGTGCTGTCTATGGTTCATTCACTTTAGCTCATCTTTGTCTCTCCTTGCCACTGATGGTGACATTGTAAGGTATAAGGTAGGACACAGACAGAATAATTCATGGAGGATAAGACGTCACAACAATATTCCATGTGTAAACACTAAAAAGTTTGGGTTTTATTTAATCAGAAATACAGTACAGTAAAAGCACGAATGTTCTAAAATATTATTACAATTTTAAAAATGTATTCTATTTTAATGTATTTTAAAATTACTCCAGTCTTCAGTGTCACATGATCCTTCAGAAATCATTCTAATATGCTGATTTGGTGCTCAAGAAACATTTATCAATGTTGAAAACAAGTGGGCTGTGTAATATTTTTGTAGAAACCGTGATGATTTTTTCAAGGTTCTTTGATCAATGGAATGTTCAAAAGAACAGAATTAATTTGAAATAGATTTTTTTGTAACAGTGTAAAAGACTACTGTCTCTTTTGATCAATGTAATGCGTCCTTGCTAAATAAAAGTATTCATTTCTTTTAACAAAAAATCTTACTGACTTTTGAACAGTAGTGCATGAAAAGGTTGAAGAGCTAGGACAATAAGATAAAGCAGTAAGTAGTGAGCAGGCTGGGTAAAATCTCAATATTGATATTTTACTCCATGCCTATTTTTGTATCCGATGGAAAATGTATTAGAGCGGTGATTCCTGTCATTGAATTTACTGAACTAACTCACTCAACTTCATAGTTTGGGCCCTCTTGTTTATTTTTTTATTTAATATTTTTGCAGAAGAGTTAACCGTGTGAATAAACATTAGCAGAGAGAAAATTATCAACCAAATTGACATTATAAGTGAAAATAACCTACTGAATCATAATCAAATCAGATTGAATCAAAATCTGAATCTAAACCAATTGAGAGCTGTTGAATCTGAATTGCAGTCATTTTGAATCTAAATAATTGGAAAGTCTTTGGAAATACCCAACCCTATGAGGAGCCGTGCATTACAATTATTACAATGGAAAAAACTATTGGACTGTCTGCTTTGTAAAACATAACAGGCACGTATTAAATCAGCATTTGTATGAAACACTGGCTACATATAATAGCAGTGAAGCTGTTAAATGTGTTTGTCATGGTTTAAGCCCTGCTGATCTGACGTTTGTGAAACTTAGTGTTTTGGATGAAAGCAGTCTGTTGTCTTTTATCAAGTACGCATTTACGTGTTTGTGTATGTATGTGTTTGTGTGTTTGATTGGCACAGTCGTCTCTCAATGCTTGACATGTACGACACTGATGTATTGTGACCTTTTCCGCCCACTCAGGTTTTCTCGTACACAGCCAATAAAGAGATCCGGACTGATGACCTCTGTTTGGATGTGTCCAAACTCAACGGTCCAGTTATGATGCTCAAGTGCCATCACTTGAAAGGCAACCAGCTCTGGGAATTTGACCCTGTGGTGTGTGTATAAATGTGAAACAGATCACGAAATCTCATTTACAGTAATGTTCTTACTATTCTATGGGGCAAGGCATTACACCAGGATAAATGTTGAAATACACATTTTGAAAGTATAGCCACAATACGTAATCACATGAGACTAGAATTGCTTACTAACATTGTCTGTGTAAAGTTACATCCAAAGTTACATGCTCCTGGAGGGCTTTCTGCCAAGTAATCCTGAAGACCTTAATTAGCTGGTTCAGTTGCGTTTGATTAGGATTAGGATTGGAGGTAATTTCTGCAGGATAGGCTACCCCTGGTCCAGGAGCAGGGTTGGCTACCCCTGGCCTTGCTTGATGAGCATAAAGATACCTAAAAGGGTTGTTAAAAGGACAGATTTTGACAACTTTACTGTTGAGATACACATTTTTGTATTGAGTTAATTTTTTAAAGTTTACGCTTTTATTCTGTTCTTTAGTACCTTCCCCCTAGACTTACACTGAAAGTCAAATATTGTAAAGGTTTGTTTTTACAAACTGACAAGCGAAAATAGTTGCTTGTGGTAATTAAGAACATGCCCCAGATGTTGTTGATAGTGCTTAATTTGTTTTGAATGTTGTTTTGTCCCGGACAAGCCCCCGATTCAATTCTGTCCAATCCTGCTCCTGGAGGGTCACCTTCCTGCAGAGTTTTGCTCCAACCTGCCTAGATGTTTCCAGTAATCCTGAAAACCTTGATTAGCTGTTTAAGACTAAGTTGTCTATAATTAGAGTAGACCAGGGGTGTTCAATCCTGCCCCTGGAGGGTCACTTTCCTGTAGAGTTTAGCTCCAACCTGCCTGGAAGTTTCCAGTGATCCTGAAGACCTTGATTACCTGGTTCAAGTGTGTTTAATTCGGGACAGAGCTAAACTCTTGGATGGTGGCCCTTCAGGAGCAGGATTGGACACCCCTGGAGTAAGAGCTAAACCCAGCACGAAGGTGGTCCTCAAGAAGATCTCAAGATGATGTCAAGTGGTATCAGGGTGAAGCATTACAATTATGAAAGAAAATTATGACTTAATGACTTCTTGGTGATGACAAAGGTGGTGCAACATGTAAAACAATGTGCCAAACCATCATTTTGCTCATGAATTGTTCCTTGACTATTCTCTTATGCATGCATGTATGCAGAGGCCCTTTTGACTCTTGATTTTCACCTCTAGGGTCTTGTTGGCCTCATATATGTCATATAACATCAAAGACAGCCAGCTAACCCTTTAAAGCTGTCTGTCTGCAGGGTGCCCACTCATCCCTTTCTTGTAATGTACGTGCATAAACAAACACCCCGTGGTTTCCCTTATAAACACTTTTGAAGGGATGCTAGTTTAGTTACATTAAATCACTTCTCTGTCAATCTTGAAAATACATAATTTTAGTTTACAACTTAAACGCACCTTCAGGCCTAGGGAGAGTGAATTAGCCAAGGGGTGGAAAGAGAAAGATTGCTTTTTGCAATTCTCAAGGCATTACACCAGGATAAATGTTGAAATACACATTTTGAAAGTATAGCCACAATACGTGATCACATGAGACTAGAATTGCTTACTAACATTGTCTGTGTAAAGTTACATCCAAAGTTACATGCTCCTGGAGGGCTTTCTGCCAAGTAATCCTGAAGACCTTAATTAGCTGGTTCAGTTGCGTTTGATTAGGATTGGAGGTAATTTCTGCAGGATAGTGGTCCTCCAGGAGCAGGGTTGGCTACCCCTGGTCCAGGAGCAGGGTTGGCTACCCCTGGCCTTGCTTGATGAGCATAAAGATACCTAAAAGGGTTGTTAAAAGGACAGATTTTGACAACTTTACTGTTGAGATACACATTTTTGTATTGAGTTAATTTTTTAAAGTTTACGCTTTTATTCTGTTCTTTAGTACCTTCCCCCTAGACTTACACTGAAAGTCAAATATTGTAAAGGTTTGTTTTTACAAACTGACAAGCCAGTTATGATGCTCAAGTGCCATCACTTGAAAGGCAACCAGCTCTGGGAATTTGACCCTGTGGTGTGTGTATAAATGTGAAACAGATCACGAAATCTCATTTACAGTAATGTTCTTACTATTCTATGGGGCAAGGCATTACACCAGGATAAATGTTGAAATACACATTTTGAAAGTATAGCCACAATACGTAATCACATGAGACTAGAATTGCTTACTAACATTGTCTGTGTAAAGTTACATCCAAAGTTACATGCTCCTGGAGGGCTTTCTGCCAAGTAATCCTGAAGACCTTAATTAGCTGGTTCAGTTGCGTTTGATTAGGATTAGGATTGGAGGTAATTTCTGCAGGATAGGCTACCCCTGGTCCAGGAGCAGGGTTGGCTACCCCTGGCCTTGCTTGATTAGCATAAAGATACCTAAAAGGGTTGTTAAAAGGACAGATTTTGACAACTTTACTGTTGAGATACACATTTTTGTATTGATTGTACAGAAGAATTAATTTTTTAAAGTTTACGCTTTTATTCTGTTCTTTAGTACCTTCCCCCTAGACTTACACTGAAAGTCAAATATTGTAAATGTTTGTTTTTACAAACTGACAAGTGAAAATAGTTGCTTGTGGTAATTAAGAACATGCCCCAGATGTTGTTGATAGTGCTTAATTTGTTTTGAATGTTGTTTTGTCCCGGACAAGCCCCCGATTCAATTCTGTCCAATCCTGCTCCTGGAGGGTCACCTTCCTGCAGAGTTTTGCTCCAACCTGCCTAGATGTTTCCAGTAATCCTGAAAACCTTGATTAGCTGTTTAAGACTAAGTTGTCTATAATTAGAGTAGACCAGGGGTGTTCAATCCTGCCCCTGGAGGGTCACTTTCCTGTAGAGTTTAGCTCCAACCTGCCTGGAAGTTTCCAGTGATCCTGAAGATATATATAGATGGGTGAATTAATATATATATATATATATCTGTCCCCAAAATTATTGTTAAGTAGGTACAAGCAAACAAACATCTTCATCAAACATTATTCGTATATCTATCATAATACAACTGTTTGTGTGTGTGTGCGTGCTTGAACCTACTTAACCATAATTTTGGGGACAGATTTGTACCCAAAGTGAGCTAAACCTGACAAAATCTCCAAAAACCTCCTTATGTTAATGCCCTGTTTAATTTGTAAAAATGGCAAGTAAGTAAATAAATAAATACAATTTTTGAAATGTAAAAATATTTATTAATATATTACCATTTTTTTGTGTTTTAAAGTATATATACATAATCAACATATGTGCATTTTTGTGACAACTGCTGGGTGATAATAATTGGAATTAAACATGCAGCATAGTGAGATCAGTGTTATATAGCAATATACTGTATAGCAACAATTCCATTCTCAACAACAAGTGATTTTGCACTGATGTCTCACACATGTCTATCTTCCTGCAGAAGCTGAGCCTGGTGCATGTGAACAGTAATCAGTGTTTGGATAAGGCGTCCGAAGATGACAGTCAGGTGCCCAGCGTCAGGGACTGCACCGGGAGCCGCTCGCAGCAGTGGCTGCTCCGCAACGTCACACTGCCCGAGATGTTCTGAGCTCGCACACAGACAGACAGATGGACAGACTCTCACACCATCACTGATGGAGAGAATGTGAGAGAAAGGACTGCTTTCCTCTCAATCCTGGCGGTCTGCCTTCAAATGATCTCAAAGAACAGAACCGCATATGTATATGAATCTTCCCATCACTCCACCTTGCAGAGGAAAAGAACGAATGATGGAGAGAAAGACTCATGGAGAAAGAAACTTGAGTTTGATGCCGTTATCCTCCTCGTTCGAGGAGCTGCGGGCATTTTGGTTATGTTTACGAGAACGCCTC
Source organism: Sinocyclocheilus grahami (assembly GCF_001515645.1). Lineage (NCBI taxonomy): Eukaryota > Metazoa > Chordata > Actinopteri > Cypriniformes > Cyprinidae > Sinocyclocheilus > Sinocyclocheilus grahami. Next base: position 1,034,340 of record NW_015505354.1, read on the forward strand.
CCTTTTAGAGTATCAGTGTGTGTGTGTGTGTGAGAGAGACAGGAATGTGTGAGTCACAGTGTTTTCCACAGGAGTTTCACCCTTTTTCTTAATTTAAGTATTTTTCAAGCCTTGTAGATATGAAGGGTATCTAGCACATGAAGGAGAGGCTGATGTGTGTCTGAGTGGATGTGTGTGCATGTGAGATTTCAAGTGTCACATATCAGGATGGATCTCCTGTCTGTGGACATTACAGTGGTTTGCTATCCGTTTGAAGCAGGGGCTCCCTCTACTGGCCACCGACACACACTGACCTGTCTGTCAATCTTCATCTCAGCCAGTGGACTACCAATAATCAATCAATCCCCATATAGGTTTATAATTAATGAAAAGGATGACTGATCGTCTAGGACGTTTTTCATATCATCAGTGCTCATGTAACTTTTTTAAACCAGTGGTTGATACTTTTTTTGGTTTCTGCATTTTTGAGTGCCACGTACAAGCAAGTCTGTCTCTTAAAGATATGATGGTAATTTCACCCTTAATTGTTGCCTTCCTTTGGGTTCCAGCCGACATGGTTTACCCATAAGCACATGGGTTGATCGAGAAGAGATGGATCATCTTCTGTCATATCATCCAACAGTACAAGGGCTCGGTCTCACTGTGTACATGCACGAGAAAGAACACTTTCGTCTGATATCCTTCTTTGTTTACGTTCACTTTAAAATTATTACTGACTTCTGTGTAGAACTTCTTTAATTCATCAACACATTTGGCATCTGAAGGTAAAAGTAGGCTGCTCGCCACATTTCAGCAGATGTCTTTAAACAGTTTGATAGCCTAAAGAGATTGTCCTGCATTTCAGGTTCATGCATTTCATTCTTCTGATTTTATTTTCAAGTGATCTGAGATTTCATTTGAGCTGTGATGGTTGAAGATGAAAATGAAAGTGACCTCCTCTGTTTTGAGATTTGCCATGTGGAATCAGGAATCTTGACCCTGTCCAAATACATAAATGATCTGTACTCTTTTGTGTCCTGGTCATTAGTCCGGTTTTTAACTGGATTTTCCAGTAGTCTTGATAGAAACTATGGCTGCGTTTACACTTGGCATTAACATGCGATCACCGTGATCCGATCAAGCAGATCGGATCATCAGTCAGTCAAGACACGGCGCGTTTACACTTGGCAACATCAACCGACTTCTCTATCTGGATAACCGATCGGATCTGTCTTTCCCGCGCGATATTTAAATACGTCTGCAGAGGGTGGCCCCGGTGCAAAGTCGACCTGAAGTGGTGGGTTTTCTTTTTTACAAATCCCGAAAAATTAGGAGGCTGCAGTTATTAATAAGGTGGATATATTCCGTTGTGGAAACTGCTCTGCATTTAACCCATCCTTAGTGCACACACACAGCAGTGAACACACACACACCGTGAACACACACCCAGAGCCGTGGGAAGCCATTTATGCTGCAGCGCCCGGGGAGCAGTTGGGGGTTCGGTGCCTTGCTCAAGGGCATCTCAGTCATGGTATTGAAGGAGGGAGAGAGCGCTGTATATTCACTCCCCTCACCTACAATCCCTGCCAGTACGAGACTCGAACCCGCAACCTTTGGGTTACGAGTCCGACTCTCTAACCACGACTTCCCCCCCAAGTTAATGCCAAGTGTAAACGCAGCCTATATGTCTCGGTGAACAAAAAAAAAATTTAAATTGCAAGATTCTAAAACAAAAGATTCAAAATAAAGGTTGTAAATTGAAAAATTCTAAATTGTAGGACTGTAAATGCACATTCTAGATTCTAAAAAAAGATTCTGAAGTGATTCAAGATTGCAAATAAAAGGGCAGTTTCACTGCAGAGGATGGGTGAAGATCTTGCAAGTATTTGGACAGGGCCTCAAGATCATCTGTAGAGATGTGTGAACAAGTGTGCGTGTGTTTATATTTGTCAAAGGGACGTCTTATGTTTTTGTCTTTTTTGTTTAATTAATGAGGGTCTGGCCTGCTGATTGGTGGGTTAGAGAGCCCTGTGTTGTGATGATCCACAGGCTGGAGAAATAAATCACAGAAAGTTTACAGTCCAACTTCTCAGTATCCTTTATGATGTTTGTTCATGTGCACAGTTTCATGGTTAAAAAAAAGTTCCAGAAATCCAAAATCAGCTGCGATATCATTTTATTATTGTTGTTATTATTCAATTGTTTTGAGAACTGCTCAGTTGGTTTTAGTTTCACGGCAGTGGTTTGCACAATGGGGCACCATGCGGGGTTGTTAAAGGTATCGTGTAGGATTTTATACCCTCAAGCTTAAACATTATCAAAATTATCACAACTTTTTTATTCTTCAAAAGTGCAAGTGCAAGGTTCAAGTTTCATGGTTAGAGTTTTGCCTTGCTTTGGTTTATCACTTGGTGGCACTGTCATAGACCTTCTTAAATACTCTCACTTTAAGATTTCACACCCCTGCACTCACAAGAACACTTGCAGTTAGGCTTCATGAAAAAAAAAAAAAGCTTTGAAGCATCAAATTTGAGCACAATGGAACTTGACTGTAGATCTAGATGTTAGGAATTTAGAAAAGCATTTGGCTGTTTCAGATTTAAATAGTTATTTCATTGTCTTCTTTTGATGTGATAAAACTATATATATATATAAAAATGGAACACTGGAATCTTACAAACAAAAAACAAAAGCCTCACAAACCAAAACTGCACGTCCCCATGCTCATTTAACAGATGACAGACTTCACTCACACTGCACCCGGGATAGAGATAGTCAATAGCCCAGTTCAGCGTAATTGAGCGAGTGAATGGCAATCGATTTCAATCCCACCTCAATCCTTTCTGAGGTGGCGCAATTTATAGCTTTCTGATATGATGGTGTGAAGAATGGCAGAGCACGTGTGAACTCATCAGAGGGCATCTGAGGTCAAAGGTAGCATTGCACGTGAGCAAATCTCGAGCTCACGGTCATTATTCAAGTTAATTCCGGCCCTCAATTTTGACTTGAACAGCTCTGGGACTTTTTCCATTTATATCACTCTGCTTGTATTGAGATATGTACAGCTGCAGACCTGCAGTGCCATACGTGGCAGCAGTTTTAAACCAGCCGTCTCAGACCGGGAGTGAAAAGACCGCCCTGAAACTGCTGTCACTAGGGCTGTCCGAGTCCGAGTCCGAGTCCGATTCCTGATTCAAAGAATCGATTCCTCACTGTTGTTTTCGATTCTTGTTTTTTTTAGATTGAAGGAACCTAATCTCACCAGGATGACTGCAGGATAGGTCGTAGAATGTATCCTTCTCATAATATGAAGCTTTATTTGTAAGAAAAAAAAAGAAAAAGACGATACATAAATTGTAATTTTGTCTGCTTTGCCCATGACACAGCTCAGCAGGGGCATGCGTTTATCGCATGAAGTGTCTAAAATAAATGTGCACAGTTCAGCTGAATGATGAAGTGTACTTTGACTGTATGCTTTGCACAATATTAACAAACTACACTGAAACAAAATAACCAGAACATTAATAACTGATAGAGCTCGTGGTTTATCTGTCAATCAGATGCGCTCTCGGCCACTGATCTATGCTCGTCACGTTTTCTTTTATAATTATCATTGGCTGATAGAAATGTTTTAAAAATAGTTAAAAAATGACCAGTATTTTAGACGGTAATAAGATCAAGACACTCGATGACGTCACGATCTATTCTGTCGTTCCGCCGTAAAATAATCTCTGAAACGTGTTTTTAACTGGTTCATTAAAACTATCTATCCGAATCAGGAAACTAATCAGACTTCTGATCACTTTTAGCGAGCATGAGGGAGGCGAATTGTAATAAAAATATAAAAATGAAAATAATCTTTTATCTCACAACTGTCGTAATTACAGCTTTTAGCGAGCATGAGGGAGGTGAACGGTGCTTCTCAGACGGAAGGCTGCATCCTAAAATTCAGATGATCAGTACCGACTCGTTTTCTTTCAGTTTATTTTCGTGAATTTAAATGTGTGCAAAGAATCGATTCCCAGCCCTAGCTGTCACATATGCTGCTGCGGTCTGCTGAGATTGCTGGCAGTGTTGCCAGATTGGGCGGTTTTGAATTTGATTGTGCGGGTAAAAATGGGCTTGGGCGGGTGGACAAAATTTGGGCTGGTTTGGGGTCAGTTTGGCGGTTTTCAAACATATAAATTACATAGGATAATTGTTTTATAAATTGCATAGGATAATTGTTTAACAAAACAAACCCAAGTATGCATACTGCATCCAATCAGTCATCATAACGTTACTACACACACACACACACACACACACACACTGCAGAGGCGGGTGCTGATGTAAATTATCACGAGGGCTCAGCAGACAGACGGTATGATCATACTGCATCCAATCAGTCATCATAACGTTACTACACACACACACACACACACACACACACTGCAGAGGCGCTGGTGCTGATGTAAATTATCACGAGGGCTCAGCAGACAGACGGTATGATTCATGAGTGACCAGTTTTTAGCGTGAAAAGTTATAACGTATCTGATTTTGAATGTTGTGTGACTGGATATTCAAGTAATCACAATGCCTAAATATGTTAAAGAGTGGGAGAGTGACTCAACTCTCAAAACGTGAATTATTGTGGAGTGAGATGACACGAAGGCTCTATCACTGCAACTCCGAAATCAGAGCACATCTGAATTAATCATAACCGAAACGAAATATGTCGGTTTATACGATCATGTCTTTTTTATCTTTTAAACGTCCAGATTGATAAATCCTTGAAAACCGCGAGACTTGATTAGTTTTGACTGTGCAAAGTTCTGTATTATGTTCTACAATATGAACTTAACAAGAGGCTTCCTCTAGTTCTGTGTAAAATTATAGAGCGACACGAACGTAAGCGCATTATTGTTGTTGTTGTTATTTTTGTAATTGTCGGATTATAATTAAGTATCAATGAATGACACCGTTTTGAGTTGACTGTCATGGTTGTGCGCATGAACGAGTGTGAAATACCTGCTAATTACCTTGCTTTTTCCTATCACTTATTGGGCACTTTTTTGCATTTAAACTGGATTATTCTGACTGCTGACATTGAAATCATGCATGTGTTGTTTCGAGGGTATCGGTTAATTTCATGAGTGCCGTTTTGACAGTGTCTGCTTGCATATTTTATTCATGTTCGGTAGATAAACGAAGAAGAGCTGTTGTGCTGTAGCGTCAAATTTTCGGCATGTCTAGAACAATTCTTACAAGTACAACACGACGTAGCTGGGCACCGCAGACAGACGCCGAACGGCGCCGCCGGTGTGTCTACACTCATAGAAAATAATGTATTTTCATTTTAAAGATGTGGCGCGACGCGATGCTGCACTTCTCGTCCGATGCGCGACCGCCTGAAATGCTGTTTTTTTCACCTCTGTGCCCAAACGTCTTTGCTTGGGCTTCCGAAAGCGGATGATGTCAGGAAGCAGTGGTTGCAATTTATTTTTTAACTCTGTTCCTGAGCATTATAACCCCAATTTGCTATTGTGTGCTGCGCATTTTACTGAGGACAGTGTAGCGTCTGGACCACTCCAACACACAATATATATTTTGTTAGCTAGATTTCACAAATACTTTGTAACACCCCAGGACGCCGAACAAGACCCTGGTTTCATGGTAACCCGATACATTTACAACCTTGTGGAATGCAAGCCGGCTTTCATTCTGCTTTCTCCAGAAACAAGGGGTACAAATGCACAGGAGAAATGGACTGTTCTACTAATTAATTCATAGGAAAACCTTTTCTTTGAATGAACACACATTTTCTTCAGGCCATTGTGTGTATTATTGCTGTTTTGTATTAATCTGTTGTATTATAGACTATTTTTATTCGTGCTTACGATAAACCACTCATTCAGATAACCTTACATATAGCTTGTTTAGTATCTATGAATTCGCCTTCTGATGATCTAAACAAGAATGTATATTATTTGTTGGTACGTAGGCAATATATTAGTGCCCTGAGAACCTTTAGTATTTTCAATCAAAATTTCAGATACTAAAGTACCATGTTTCAACACAAAGAGCCATAAACTCCACAGGATCTCAAAACGCCCACTTGGGATTCCGGCTTTTCCCATTGGGCAAGCCCATCTTGAGAGGCGTGAATCTCTGCAGGCTTTAAAGGCCACACTTCAAGAGACCCGCCCCAGTCGGTGGTT